>NC_059110.1:7053535-7360742 GCF_020740685.1 Jaculus jaculus | reverse complement strand
AATGTGAGGAAAATGCTGTGGGATTAGTCACTGTTGGTCCAATATAGTTGTGTCTGGCCTGTATTCAAGTGTCTGAATGATTTGGCAGATATCTGTAGGACAGTCTTCACTCCCTAAAGCTTTACTAGATTACTTAGGGGAAACATCAGTTACGGAGAGTTGTTGGGGCTCCTGGACCCCCAGCCTTTACAGTCTCTCTGAGGCTGAACTACACTTCATCAGGCTGACTGTGGTGCCTGCCAGAACCATGGCCCATTTCCTTGTGGTGCTGTGCCGGTACTCTGGACTTGGCACCTGTAAACATGCTTGTCGGGACGTGCTTCCCTGACATGGCAGCCGTGGCTCAGGAGACATAGAAGCACTCTGGGTTGTGCCTGTGTGGGTTTGTTGTCTCTGTTGGAGTAGCAACTTCAAAGTACAGCCAGTGGTCTTTATATATATATATATACTTTATTTATTTATTTGAGAGAAAGAGAGAGGGAGAGAGAGAGAGAGGGAGAGAGAGAATGGGTGCACCAGGGCCTCCAGCCACTGCAAAGGAACTGCAGATGCATGCGCCCCCTTGTGCATCTGTCTTATGTGTGGGTCCTGGAGAATTGAACTGGGATCCTTTGGCTTTGTAGGCAAGTGTCTTAACCGCTAAGCCATCTCTCCAGCCCAAGACAGTGTTCTTGATTCAGGGTTTCTGTTTGTGAACTGGTCTACTCACTATCGTTTGTAGCTCCCAAACCTATATGTAGGGGCTTTCTTAGTCACTCTCGGGCAGGCCTGGTCTAGATGGGGCAGAATAAGGTGAAGTCTGCCTAGTGGAGAGTGCGGGGAGGGTTGAGGTGGGCAGTGCAGGAAGCTTCAGCTCTGGGACCAGTTGGGTGGGTCTGAGTCCCAACTCTGGCAGCTGTTAGTAGAAAGGTTTCTGGTGAGTTACATGAGCTGTTTTTTAGGACCAAAGACTAAGCTGCATGGGATATTGCATAGTTGTAGGAGCAGTTCAGTATTCAGTAATTCTTGTTATTGATGATGCTGTCATAGGGTATAACTACTGTGAGAAGGGAATTGACTGTCTCAAGGATGAAGCCTGCTTTCTGCCAGGTGTTTCAGCTTCATATTTGTATGTTCCACTTTGCTGCAGGGTTCTTTGGCTGAGGTCGTGGCCATCAGTAACTTGGGAGTAGCAAAGACGGGCCCAGTGGTGGAGGAGAGTGGCAGTCTCCTGTTAGAATACGTGAATGGCTCAGCCTGTACCACCAGTGACGGCCGGCTGACCACCTATAGCACCAGGATCCATCTGGTCTGTGGTAGGGGGAACCAGGTAAGTCCTGCCCCAAAGGGTGGGGAGAACGGGCTGCAGAACAGTGCTGTGGGATTAGCATATACAGGCGCTCACCAACTAAGCTAGACTGTCTAGGCAATGAGCCCGAAGGCTGCCTTTCTCTTCCTTCCCAGTCCTGGGATTACAGGCATGTGGGTTTCTGGGAATGAACAAAGGTCCGCATGCTTTTGTGACAAGCACTTTTACTGCCGAAGCCATCTCTCCAGCCTTTGCTCTTTTGCTTTTAGGGCTGCTGAGATTGAGGGTAGGGCCTGTAGGTAGAGAGCTCTGGTGGGTGTGCGTGTGAAAGCTCTAGAGCAGTGTGCAGTGCCTATCTGCTAACGCGTGGGGTACCACCACCTGTGATGGGGCAGTACTCACAGAATGGGAGTGTGGCATTTGCAGGGAGATTCCCCTTTGAATTACATGTACAAAACGTAAGTCACAGCCACTTTCACAAGTTTACGTGTGCGTTTTAGAACCCACATTAGTAAGCAGACCATCTACCGCACCTGAAAGGCCCTCCTTGTGCCCTTTCCTATCTTCTCAGTCTTGCTCCCACTCCTGACAGAGGCACAGGTCATTTTTGCCGAATTCTAGTTGGTGTGAGTGGTCTTGTCTTTCTGGCTGCTTGCATTCAACTCTGGGTGTGGAGTATTTTTTTAAAGTAGCAGTTTGGGTTCAAGCTGAGCTTTACTGCTGGTGTGATCTCAAGTGTGCTAATAGCCAAGCATGAGAGATGACCTCTCCTTTGTAGGGAAATGAGAACAATGAATTATACGTGCTGATACATAAGTACTCTGATGTGCTGGTCTGGTAATCTGTTGGCTAGATTGTTGTCTCTTGACTTTTCCCCTGTACTTGGCCTTTCAGAACACCCACCCTATATTCACTTTCAACTGGGAGTGTGTGGTCAGCTTCCTGTGGAACACCGAGGCTGCCTGTCCTATCCAGACCATCACAGATACAGAGCAGGTGTGTGTGCTCTCCTGGCCCTTGCCCAGGCGGCCTCTGAACTGCCCCTCCCATCCTTGCTGAGCCAGGTGCCTTACCCACACTGCATCCCTCTCCCTACTCTTGGTGTCTAGATCCCCTATAAAAATCAGCCTACGCATTGCTCCCTGTTGATCCCTTCCTGTAGGAGCTGTATCCTGGTGGGCACTGCGTGTCCTCCATCACAGGCAGGGGCTGACTGATTCATGTCACTGCACTGCAGAACATGTCAGGACCTCACACCTAAAGGACGGAGCCCAGCCCTTCCTGAGCTCTCCTGCCCAGTTATCCCATAGCGTGCGCTCACTCGCGCTGTGGATTGAGCCTGGTTGGTGCCTTCTAGTCAGCCTGTGTGTTCCTGTGGAATTGGTTTGAATATCTTCCTTTCTCTGTTGTTTCCAATAGGCTTGCTCTATAAGGGACCCCAACAGTGGCTTTGTGTTTAATCTTAGTCCACTCAACAGTTCTCAAGGATACGTGGTCTCGGGCATTGGAAAGACTTTTGTGGTAAGAGAAACATGATGAATTTCCAGTAGAGTTACAGTACATTCTGGTCACCTGCAGCCTGTGACTGGGAAAGCCAGGTGTTCTCAGGGCTTGCCCTCCAGCACTGCCTTGGCAGCCTGGGGACAAGAAAACCCATTTTGGGGAGGGGGGTATCTGACATAATAGCATCACTGCCATGCTGATCAATCTGGTTCAGATTGGGGACAGACACTCATCCTGACCTGCCACTGTGTGCCCAGCAGTCCCTAGAGTAGAAGCAGCAGAGTAACAAAAACTGCACTCCAGGGCTGGGGGGATGGCTTAGCAGTTAAGGCGTTTGCTTGCAAAGCCAAAGGATCTAGGTTCAATGCCCCAGGACACACATTAGCCAAATGCACATGGGGGCATACACATCTAGAGTTCATTTGCAGTGGCTGGAGGCCCTGGAGCACCCATTCTCCCTCTATCTCTCTCCCTCTTTCTCTGTCAACTAAATAAGTAAATATATATATTTTAAAAAATGCATTCCAAGCTGGGCATGGTGGCACACGCCTTTAATCCCAGCACTCAGGAGTCAGAGGTAGAAGGATCACCATGAGTTTGAGGCCACCCTGAGATTACAAAGCGAATTCCAGGTCAGCCTAGACTAGGGTGAAACCCTACCTTAAAAAACCAAAAAAAAAAAAAAAAGAAAAAAAGTACTGCCAATATCATGACTCAGTGGCTCTGGGGCAGGCCAGCAGTGTGATACCTAGGCCTCTGTTAAAAATGCACTCTAGCCTCATGACTCAGTGGCCCCGGGGCAGGCCAGCAGGGTAATCACTAGGTCTCTGTTAAAAATGCACTCCAGTCTCGTAACTTGGTTCTGGGGCAGGCCAGAAGTCTCAAGCCCTCAAGGTAATCTTGATTCCCATTGTGTCAAGGGGAAAGGTGATTAGATTACCCAGTACAAGGGTATCTGGGGCTATATTCTAGAATCTTCTAAGAGTACTTCCTTCATAGGTAGTTCTGATGGGATATGTTCACACAAATGCCATTTAACTGTGAGAAAACTTTTCTAAAAAATGTTGTATTCATTTATTTACTTCTGAGGGTGGGAAATGGGTGCGCCAGGGCTTCTGTTTATAGCAAACAATTTTAGATGCACTTTGTGCATCTAGATTTATGTGGGTACTGGTGAATTGAATCTAGGTCTTTAGGGTTTGCAGGCACCTGCCTTAACTACTGGGCAATCTCTCTAGCCCATGAGACTTTTTAAAACACCTTGATATTATTTTAAATCTTTGTGGTAATGTCCACATTGCAGCATGAGAATAAACTTTAAAAACAGGCAATTGGGCTGGAGAGATGGCTTAGTAGTTAAGGAGCTTGCCTGCAATGCCTAAGGACCCAGGTTCGATTCCCCAGGACTCATGTAAAATAGATGCAGGAGGTGGCATATGTGTCTGGAACTTTGTAGTTGCTAGAGGACCTGGCGTACCCATTCTCTCTTTCTCCCTCTCTGTCTGTCTGCCTCTTTCTCTCTTGTATAAATAAATAAAAATAAAATATTAAAGAAAAGACAGGCAGTTGGGATGAAAACTACTGCAATAATTTGATGTAAAGAAGGGCTTTGTGGTGAAACATCACAGAAGGACCCATCGCTGTTACCAGCTGGGAACGTTTCTGGACAGGAGTCACCGCTGAGCTGGTTTTGGCTTTGTCCCTTTCCCTTGTCTCCAGCATGTTCTCACAGAGGTTTTTCCCTTTCACAGTTAGGTAAATGTTTAATGGCCTCAATGTTAATCAAGTGTAGAACTGTTTGCTTTCCTACCAGCTAATGAAGTGTTTTGTTTATGTCGAGTGGCATATGCTAGGGCTGTAACAGGTGAGAGTGTATTTGGCTGCCTTTGTTAGTGTGAGAAGCAGGTGAGAAGCTTGTTGAAGCTTATCAGAAACATGCTTGGAGAGATGACCATGAACCCTTAACGACTGTTGCCATAAGGAGACCAGAGAGGCCCTGCCTTATGCCTTAGCCACAGTATTAGGTGGCATGTGCATATCGTGGCTCTCGCAGGTAACAGAGACCAATGATGTGTAGGTGGCAAAGGTAGAAATGGAACTGATTGAAAGAGTACCTAGGTCTCAGGGCACTGTCCAGAGAGCCCTCTGCTTGAGACACCAGCGCCCACCAGCCAGTTACATCATCGAACAGGTTGCCCTTCTCCTGCCCCCCAGTTCTGTCCTGTCCTGCTGGGTTCAGCTACTCTGGACAGTCATTGGCACCCTCCCATGGAGCTGCCACATAGCCCATCTCCAGGGTCATCTGAACCTCTTGCCTGCAGGGATGTGAAGATGCTAAGCAGCTCAGAAGACTAGTGCCAGTAATATGGCAGGATAGGCTTTTCCTAGCACTGGCCCAACGTTCAGGCACGGTTCTGAAGGAAGGACAAGAGGGAGGGAGAGAGACAGAGAGGGGGGGAAATTGTGGGTGTGCTACACCATTGTGGTTTTTTTTTGTCGGTATGGTAGTGCACACCTTGCAATGCCAACATATTTGGGAGGATCAAGAGTTCAAAGTCATGCTCAGTTACATAGTGAGACTGAGACCAGCCTGGGCTATATAAGACTCAACCTTCAGCAAGCAGAGCCAAAAACAAAGAAAGAAACACTTTGTTTTTCTTCTTTCTTTTTTTTTTTTTTTTTGGCTTAAAATTTTTTATTTTATCTTATTTTACTTTTTTATTTTAGACAGAGGGAGAGAGAGAAATTGATGCACCAGGGTCTCAGCCACTGCAATTGAACTCCAGATGCTTGTGCCTCCTCTCCTAGTGGCCATGTGCGACCTTGTGCTTGCCTCACCATTGTGCGTCTGGCTAATGTGGGATCTGGAGAGTAGAACCTGGGTCCTTAGGCTTTGCAAGCAAGTGCCTTAACTACTAAGCCATCTCTCTAGCCCGCCTCCCTGTTTTTGGCTTTTTTGAGAGAAAGCTTCATTTCATAGCTCCAAGCTAGCTTGAAACTCACTTGTGTGCCCATGCTGATCTTGAACAGTGATCCTCAGCCTCCCAAGTGCTGGGATTATGAGTGTAAGCTGCCACACTTAACTCGAAGAAGTAGTGTTGCCTTCTGTTTTCATTGTTCATTAACAACGAACAGGTAAGGGAGCCCTTCTCAGTGCTTACACTGAACAGCAGACTCCGCGTTGTTTTCAGCTATAGTAAATTTAACTTATTTTGTTTGGTTGTTTGTTTTGTTTTCTTTTGTTTTTCAAGGTAGGGCCTCTTTCTAGCCCAGGCTGACCTGGAATTCATTATGTAGCCTCATAGTAGCCTTGAACTCACTGCTATGCTCCTATCTCTGCCTCCTAAGTGCTAGGATCAGAGGCACGTGCCACCACGCCCAGCTAAATTTAGCTTACTATTACTATAATTATTTTGTATTTTAGGGAGAGAGAGAGACAGCGTGAGAGAATTGGCACACCAGGGCCTTTGCCACTGCAATCAAACTGCAGATACTTGCACACCTAGTGGGCACATGTGATCTTGTGCTTGCCTCACCTCTGTGTCTGGCTTATGTGAATCTGGAGAGTTGAACATGGGTCCTTAGGCTTTGCAGGCAAGCGCCTTAACCACTAAGCCATCTCTCCAGCCCAGTTTAACTTTTTTGTTTTTTTGGAGGTAGGGTCTTGCGCTAGCTCAGGCTGACCTGGAATTCACTATGTAGTCTCAGGGTGTCTTTGAACTCAAAGTGATCCTCCTACCTCTGCCTCCTGACTGCTGGGATTAAAGGTGTGTGCCACTACACCTGGCTAATTTATTTTTAATGGGATGGTAACAACACCTTTAGGAAATAAAGAGCTGTCTTTGTAAAGCAGATGTGCAATGTGGTGTATATTTCTGGAGCTGGTTTGCAGTTGCTACAGGCCCTGGCATGCCCATTATAGCTCTTCGTCTTTCTCTCTTAGTCTCTCTCTCTGCTTATAAATAAATATTTTAAAAATTTCAAAAAAGAAATATAGGTATCATTTTGCATTTACTTATAATTGACTCTAACTGTGTCTGTTTTCTTTGTAGAAATAATGCAAAGTTACAGTTTATATACATTCCTTACATTGGAACATTATTTTATGCAATGTATCTTATGTATTTATAGGCATAGAGCTAATATAAACAAATAAATGATGAAAACATATGTATCAAATCTTCTAGGAAATTTTAAAGATAATGGTATTTGGACTTTAGTTTTTGCCTTACTAACTTTAGGATTTAGCTGCTCAAATATGCAGAGTGTGTTTAACACAGTGGGATATTGGGATCTAAAGCAATCTTGTCTCTGGTAAATCTTTGCGCTTCTTACTGTCTGCCTCCAGTTCAATGTCTGTGGTGCAATGCCTGCCTGCGGGACATCCGGGGGAAAGCCCGCCTTTGGCTGCGAGGCAGGGTCTCAGACAGAGGAGCTGAAGAAGCTGAAGCCAGAAAGACCAGTTGGATTTGAGAGGAGCCTCCAGCTCTCCACAGAGGGCCTCCTCACGCTGACCTACAAGGGGGCCCCTCCCTCCGACAGAGGTGAGCTCTGCCAGTTGCTTTTCAGCTGACAGTTTCCCTTGGTTCTGGGACTGTCCAAGAGCCTTGTTGAGTCTGTCCTCTGACCACTCGTTTGGCATTCTCCTTGGGTGCTTGCCACCCTCGTCTCCTGCCTGGGTCACGCATGCATTCACACACACCGCTGTCTCGCACCTGCAGTTCTCAGAGGATTCCACCCTTGCGTTTCTTGCTTTTCCTCTAGGTAGTGGAGCAGTAGTGGTGGATTAAAGTCGTAAGAATTACCGTTGTCCTGTATTTATTCTCCTTGCTTTTTCACTCACTTTCTTTGTGTGTGTAGGGGGGCTACACACATGTTACCCTGTGTGCAGCATATAGAGGCCAGAGGAGGATATAGAGTGGCTTTCTCTATCATTCATTCTGTCACCTGTTTCTATCCCCTGTTTCCTTGAGATGCGTCTCATTGAACCTAGAGCTGATCCTCAGCAACCCTGCTGTCTCCGTACCCGCAGCACTTGGGTTATGGTCATGCGTGGCCATGCCCAATCTTTTCTTTTTTCTTTTCTTTTCTTTTCTTTCTCTCTCTCTTTTTTTTTTTTTTTTTTTTGAGGTAGGGTCTCACTATAGCCCAGTCTAACCTGAGTGCTAGGAATAAAGGCATGCGCCACCATGCTCGGCTCCATGCCCAACTTTTTTTTTTGGGGGGGGGGTTTCAAGGTAGGGTTTCACTCTAGCCCAGGCTGGCCTGGAATTCACTACGGAGTCTCAGGGTGGCCTCGAACTCACAGCGATCCTCCTACCTCTACCTCCCGAGTGTTGGGAGCAAAGGCCACCACACCTGGCTTCTATGCCCAACTTTTTATGTGGGCACTGGGGCTCAAGCTTAGCTTTTCATACTTGCACAGCAAGTGCTCTTACCAACTGAGCCATTTCTCCAGCTCCTCTCTAGAGTTTCTTAATGATACACAGCTTTTTCCCAAGTATTTTTATTTATATTTGACAGAGAGAAAGGGAGAGAGAAAATAAGCCCTTCATATTCTGTGCCACTGCAAATGAACTCCAGATGCACGCACCACTTTGTGCATCTGGCTTTACTTGGGCACTGAGGGTTCAAATCCAGGCCATCAGGCTTTACAAGCATGTGCTTTTAACTTCTGAGCCATCTCCCCAGCCCTGTTACATAGTTGTTTGTTTATTTATTTATTTGAGAGAATGGGGAAGAGAGAGAGAAATTGAGGAGAATGGGCATGCCAGGGCCTCCAGCCACCACAAAGGAACTCCAGCTGCGTGTGCCACCGTGTGCATCTGCCTTATGTAGGACCTGGAGAATTGAACCTGGGTCCTTAGGCTTCATAGGCAACTACCTTAACCACCAGCCCTTATATAGTTTTTTATAGCTCTTTCACTCTCTGGTTGCAGAGTATAGTTTTAAAAAATGATTCATTTATCATTTTTCTGTGGTGTCATTTTTAGGCTCTGATTTTGAAAATATTCCTGGTATGGTTGTATTTTAACACATTGGGGAACTTTGATGGCTGCTGTGAGCATCCAGGTTGAGTGAGCCCTATGGAGTTCATCACGCTTATGTGTATAACCAAGGCTGGTTCCTAAACCTGTTTCCTCCATGTGATGATTGTGCTGCAGACTCTAGAAGACATGCTCGTGACTCTTATGTACCTTCCCGCAGCAGCTCCCTTCGTCTTCCTGCTCATGCATTGCAGAATAGTCCACTCAGGGCCATAGTCACAGTTTAAAAGTGTTGTTCAGCTGAATCTTTCCCAGCTCAGAGAACTCTTGTGACTCCCTATTATAGCTGGAGCTGGAGCTGGAGCTGGAGCCCGCGTCCCTGTCGTGGTCAGGGCTCCAGCGTGGTCTCCCCTGCCCTGCCTGCCGGGTCTCACTGCCCTGCATGTCCTTGCAAATAGGGGACCACTGTCAGTGCCCTGCACCCCAGTCTCCATGCTTGCATCCCTGCTGTGGAGGCAGCACCCATCTTCTGCCTCACTCACTGTTGAGGAATTGGGAAGTGTGTCATATGTCTGCTGCTATGTGCTATATGCTTGATAAACTGATGTGATACTGGAAGGCTTTCTGTCAGAGTGAGAATGCCCCTCAGTGAGAGGCCCCTGGCTTGAGCACCTTATGTCATGGCCACTATTGCTGACTCCACGGGGGTTGGACTGCACTCTGTTCAGTTCTGGCCTCTTGACAGGCCCGCTACCATGCTGTGCTTTTCCCAGGACAGCTGTGAGGCCTGCTGCTGTCCATTCCATGGCTCTCTCACTGTGGACTGCCTAGCGAAGCGTGACTGACTGACTGTCTTTCTTTCTTTTCTTCTTTTCCTCTTTCCTTCTTCCCTCCCTCCCTCCCTCCCTCCCTCCCTCCCTCCTTCCCTTCCCTTCCCTTCCCTTCCCTTCCCTTCCCTTCCTTCCGTCCTTCCTTTCTTTCTTGTTTTTCGAGGTAGGGTAGCTCAGGCCAACCTGGAATTCACTGTGTCACTAGGTAGTAGTCTCAGGGTGGTGCCAAACTCACGGTGATCCTCCTGCCCCTACCTCCCAAATGGTGGGATTAAAGGTGTGTATCACCACGCCCGGCTGAAACATGACTTTCTTGTTCCACAGCCACCGCGTTCATCATCCGTTTCATCTGCAATGATGACATTTACCCGGGAACCGCTAAGTTCCTGCATCAGGACATTGACTCTACGCGAGGGATCCGGAACACTTTCTTTGAATTTGAAACTGCCCTGGCCTGTGTTCCTTCTCTGGTGGATTGCCAAGTAACAGGTGAGGCCTCAGAATGAATAGGCTAGGCAAGAGTGAGAGTGTGTGTGTGCATATGTGGGTGTGTGTCTGTGGGTCAGCATGTGTGTGTTTATGCTCATTTGTAAATGTGGCCTGTGTGCTTTGATTTATAGGCAACACGGCGTGCACATATGTCTTCTTGATATTTAGTGCTATAATGCTTCCTGATGATACTTGGGACATACATTTGGGGATTTAAGCTATGGTCTAGGGTCTGGTGTTGCTTAAGAACTGAGAAGAAAACTCAGCTTCCTATGGAAGGAAGAAAAGAAGGGAGAGAACTTAGACTTCCTTTAGACTTGACGTGGGCCATGTCCCTCAGCCCCTCAGTCCTTGGGCTGCCCTTGGACAGGGACAGTGTGGGAGGCTGGGTTTATGTAGGCCAAACCTCCTGTGGGTTTGTGTCTTGTGGTTTGGGATGCCCATCTGTGTTTTGGCAGTCTTTACTTGATGGGGAGAGGGGCCAGAGCTAGCAAGAAAGCAGGTTTTCTATGTGTTTCATTATGCTTTAGACCCAGCTGGAAATGAGTATGACCTGAGTGCCTTAAGCACGGTCCAGAAGCCCTGGACTGCTGTGGACACCTCAACAGATGGCAAAAAGCGAACCTTCTACCTGAGTGTCTGCAGTCCTCTCCCTTATATTCCAGGATGCCATGGTGAGCTTGCTCCATAGTTCATTCTGTTTTGATTTCTGGGGGAGGATTTGCATCAGGATCAACTTTTTGTCTCACATCGCATTTCTGTCTTCTCAGGGAGTGCGGTGGGGTCCTGCTTGGTGTCGGAGGACAACAGCTGGAACCTGGGTGTGGTGCAGATCAGTCCTCAGGCTGCAGCAAACGGATCCCTCAGCATCCTGTACGTCAATGGTGACAAGTGTGGAAACCAGCGCTTCTCCACCAGGATAATATTTGAGTGTGCGCAGATATCGGTACGTGTGCACATCCACCATGAGTGGTGGCTGGTTCTTTTCCCATTTCCCTTTAACCTTAGGAGCTGCTTTGTTTAAACTTACCTGTGTTTTTGTGAGTGTTGAGCGTTGTGGGGTTTGATTAGTATAGTCTACTCACCCCCTTCCCCCAAGTGTTAGATGCTGCATACGCACTAAATATTTGTTTCATGGACTTTTAAAAGAGTAAATGTTAATGTTAACTATCATTTGCCTAGCTTTATTTTATTATTCTTTTAAATGGGCCGGGCCACTGCAAATGAACTCCTGATGCATCTGGCTTATGTGAGTACTGGGGAATCCACGCCTGGCCTCCAATATTTTTTTGTTTATTTTTATTCATTTATTTGAGAGAGAGACAGAGAGAGAGAGAGAGAATGGGTGCTCCAGGGCCTCCAGCCACTGCAAACTCCAGATGCATGCCTCACCTTGTTCCAGCCCTAATTTTATTTTTATCTGTTTGTTTATTTTGGCTTTTTCAAGGTAGTGTTTCACTCTGGCCTAGGTTGACCTGGCACTCAGTCTGTAGTCCCAGGCTGGCCCTGTACGGTCCTCCTGCCACTCAGCCTCCTGAGTGCTGGCATTAAAGGTGTGTGCCGTCATGTCAGACCTTAGTTTGTTTTTTGTTTTTTTTAATTAAAAGGAAAACAGAGCTTGTCGTGGTGGCACATGCCTTTGGAGGCAGTGGTAGGAGGATTGCTGTGAGTTTGAGGCCACCCTGAGACTGTATAGTTAATTCCAGGTCAGCTTGGACCAGAGTGAGACCCTACCTCAAAACACCAAAAAAACAAAACAGAAAAAGAAAACAGACCAAGCTGTTGTTTTCTTTTACAGGGGTCACCGACTTTCCAGCTCCTGGTTGACTGTGAGTACGTGTTTGTCTGGAGAACTGTGGAGGCCTGTCCCGTGGTCAGAGAGGAAGGTAAGCCTCTGGCCTCCTCTTCTCTGCGGAGCTGCTGTAGATGAGTGGAGTCGTAACACTGAACAAGCGGCATCTTGACTGCGCAGCCCAGTGACAGGGGCACAAGGGGGCCAGGGGCTGCTGTGGGTGGGCAGCCTGTCAGCCTTGTGTTCTTGGACTCTGCACGCTGTCTATGATCTCACCAGTGGCCTTTTTCTCATGAGCCCGGAGTCATAGGTTTCTTTGGCTTCTCACACTTGAAATCAGTGAGTCTGACTCAGGATGGGTTTGGTTTGTTAAAATCTAGTAACTCGCCGGGGTGTGGTGGTGTGTACTTTTAATCTCAGCACTTGGGAGACAGAGGTAGGAGGATCGCTGTGAGTTCAAGGCCACCCTGAGACTACACAGTAAATTCCAAGATAGCCTGGGCTAGCATGAGACCCTATCTTGGGGGGGGGGGGGGAACATCTTGTAACCTGCTTAGGTTTTCCTCAAAGCTGTCAGCCAGGCAGTTTATTTTAGGGCTAACCAAAATAATGTGGAGGGAGCTTCTTATACCCATGTAAAGGTAACACCTGCCTGATTAGGAATTGTAAAATGTGGTTGGAGAAATGGCTTAGTGGTTAAAGGCACTTGCTTGCAGAGCCTGACAGCTCAGGTTCAGTTCCCCACATAAAGTCAGATGCACAAAGTGGTGCATGTGTCTGGGATTCATTTGCAGTGGCAGAAGGCCCTGACACACCCATAATCTCTCTGTCTCACAAATAAATAAAAATTTCTATAATTGTAGAATTCTGCCAGGCCTCATGTATAGACCTGTAACAATAGGTACTTGGGAGGCTCGGGCAGGATTATTGAAATATTTAAAGCCTGCCTGGCTGGACTGTGAGTTCAAGGACAGCCTGGAGAAGTTAATGAGATGCTGTCTCAAAAAACAAAACAAGGGCTGGGCATGGTGGTGCACACCTTTAGTCCTAGCACTCAGGAAGCCGAGGTAGGAGGATCACTGAGTTCGAGGCCACCCTGAGACTCCATAGTGAAGTCCAGGTCAGCCTGGCCTAGAGAGTGAGAGCATACTGCAAAGAACGAACGAGTGAACGGACACTGAAGAAGGCCTGAGGAGGTAGCTTTATGGTAGCACTCTTGTGTAACGTGCTAGGTAGGTTCAGTTTCCAGAATTCCCACATGCACAAAAAAATGTTTTGCATGAAAGTCTGAATGCATGTGCTTCTTGTGTCTCCTTCAAGGAGACAACTGCCAGGTGAAGGACCCCAGGCACGGCAACCTGTATGACCTGAGGCCCCTGGCCGCCAACGACACCGCTGTGACTGCTGGCGAGTACACCTACCACTTCCGGGTGTGCGGGAAGCTCTCCTCCGCTGTCTGTCCTGCCCACGACAGGTCCAAGGTGGTCTCATCGTGCCAGGAAAAGCGGGGACCCCTGGGATTTCAGAAAGTGGCAGGTACCGTTGTTTTCCTTCTTTGTTTGCCAAGGACTGGAATTAAAATGTAGCTGTGCCATGGAGGATGACATTCCTCCCACGTGGGAAGAATGAAGGTGGTCGAGGAGCAGCATGGTCCTGGTGCTGTTGATGTCCTACGGTCATAACGCAAATATGCCCTGAAGAGTGTGATCAGGGGTCACACTTGTTGTATTTATGACAGCTGGGGCACACTACACAGTAATTGGTATTTTCATGGGATGCTTTCTAGGGCTGAATCAAAGGGGGCATGTTCCATATGAGGTTTTTGGTTGTACTTCTGACAAGGCAGTTGAGTGTGGTGCTGCATGTCTGTGATCCCAGCACTCACGAGGCGTAGGCAAGAGCATTGTTAATTTGAGGCCTGCCTGAGCTGTGGCTACACAGTGAAACCCTATCTCAAAAGACCAACAAAAATTCTCAAGTAACCGCCCCCCCCCCCCCCATGTAATAACCACAGGGCAAGACCCATGGTTTCTCACACCATCTGCACAATGGACCAGCTTTATATCAGTTTGAGAACTTCAGCTGCTGTGGTGGGTGCGCATGGGCCATATAGGAGCCACAGAAGAACTGACAGCCTCGGGTTGGGGAGGGCTGGCATCTCACGGTGCTCATCGGTTCCTCTCTCCTGAAACCCTGGTGGCCAGCTTTATTCTGTCCTGTGTTGTGGCCAGGAGTGGGAGGTTTGGTGCCACAGTCCAGGGCAGCTTTGTCCTCTGACTCGTGACTGTCCAGGCAGGTTGTCACAGTCAGCCTCAAGTCACTGGGATGAACTTTCAGATCAGACACAGTTTATAGAAGGAATGGAATTCATTGAAGCTTACAAATAGAACACACATTTATTATGGCAGAAGAAGCTGGCCTACTTTTACAGGTCCATGTCGAGAGAGAAAAAGCAACTGCCACCACCATAAGCAAGCATACTCCAGTAGCCCAGGCTGAGCTCAAGCACTTTGTGGATCTTAGGCTGGAAGTTTCAGATCACACCTTAGGGCTGGGCCTCAGGATCTGCCCAGTGACACCTTCTCTAGCCAGGTGGCTGGAGATCTAAATAATAAGGTTTCTTTTTCTTTTTTCAAGGTAGGGTTTCACAGTAGTCCAGGCTGACCTGGAATTCACTATGTAGTCTCAGGGTGGCCTTGAACTCATGGCATCAATTTAAACTACCACATTCTGCCCCTGGCCCTTATATATTTATAACCATCTCACATTGTAAATTGTATTTAGTTCTATTTTAAATTTTTATTTTTTGTTCATTTTTATTTACTTATTTGAGAGTGACATACAGAGAAAGAGGCAGATAGAGAGAGAGAGACAGAGAGAAAATGGGTGCTCCAGGGCCTCCAGCCACTGTAAACAAACTCCAGATGCATGTGCCCCCTTGTGCATCTGGCTAACGTGGGTCCTGGGGAATCAAGCCTCGTACCGGGGTCCGTAGGCTTCACAGGCAAGTGCTTAACCGCTGAACCATCTCTCCAGCCCTTTAGTTCTATTTTAAAGGTCCCCGTAGTCTTTATGAACTTAAGATAGTTTTAAAGTCCCAAGTCTTAACTGAGATTTAAGATAGTCTCTTAGCTGTGAGATCTGTAAAATCAAAACAAGTTATATATTTTTAACATATGAAGGCACACAGTAAACGTTTTCAAGTGTGATAAGGTGTAGCAAATAAGACTAGAACAATGTAAACTCAATAACCTTGAAGCAAACATCTGTAGTTCAAACTTCACAGGCAAGCGCTTAACCACTAAGCCATCTCTCCAGCCCTATATACCATATTGTTAATTCAGGGACAAAATAAATCAGTGACTTTAAAGAACAGGTTTTTCTTTTGTTTTTGTTTTTTTTCTTGCAGATCTTTTTTTTAAAATAGTGTGTGTTTTTTTTTTTTTTTTTTTTTTCGAGATAGGATTTTGCTGTTGCCCAGGCTAACCTGGAATTCACTATGTATTCTCAGGGTAGCCTTGGACTCAAGGCAATCCTCCTAACTCTGCATCCCAAGTGCTAGGTTTAAAGGCATGTGCCACCACGGCTTGGCAAAAGAGTATATTCTTATCATTTAGTCTTTTGGAGGTGAAATCAGTGCAGGCATTTTCTCTGTTGTTTCAATGTTAAGTAGTTGGGCTGTCTTCCTTAAGATTATTAATGTGTTTGACAGTATCAGCTTCAGTAACATAAAACCAGTCTCTGTGTCAGTAAAATTTAAATGTGTTTGAGTTTTTTTAACTTTAACTTTCTCAGTTCTGTATCTTAGCCAAGCACATTAGTCTATTGCACATTTAACCTTGATCAGACTCTCTGGGCATGGGCAGCAGAACACCATCAACCCGTATGTCAGTAGCCCAGTTCCAGCAACGTTTTCTGCAGTCTTTATTTTTTTCCCCTGAGAAAGGTTATAAGCATAGCTTCCAAATACAATTCTCTGTGTATTTAGCATTTTTAAACTTTCACTAGAATCGTCCATAAACCTTGGCTTGCTGTCTATATCCATTCCTCCAAAACAAGTTTCAAAAGACCAAAATCCACACAGTGAGATGCATGACCCAGCGATACCCTACTTCTGGTACCAATTCTGTCACGGTCATCCTCAGGTCATTGGGACTAGACACAGTTTATAGGAGGAATGAAATTTATTGAAGCTTTCAGATAAAGGGCAAGTTTTATAATGGCAGAAGAAACTGACCCACTTTCATAGGTCCATGCTAAGAGAAAAAGCAACTGCCACCAACACAAGCAAGCATACTTCAGGAACCCTGGCCTAGCTCAAGCATGTTGTATATCTTAGGCTGGGAATTTCAGATCCACCCTCACACCTTAGGGCTGGACCCCAGGATTTTCCCAGTGACACCTTTTCCAGCCAGGAAGCTGGAAGTCTAAATTATAAGCTTTAATAAATACTGAATGGGGGGACATCCATGTAAACTGTCACGCAAGGTATGTGATAGGATTGCACCATGGCCTGGTAAGTCTTGCACTAATCTCATTAGACCAACTTCCCAAACAGGCCTCCTGACTCAGAAGCTGACTTACGAAAATGGGCTACTGAAAATCAACTACACCGGAGGGGACACCTGCCACCAGGTGTATCAGCGCTCCACCACCATCTTTTTCTACTGTGACCGGAGCACACAAAAGGTGAGCCCATGGGGCTCCATGAGGAGACTCCTGCCCTCTCCGAGTTCTTGACCTTTCAGAATGGGTCTGCTCTCAGGGCTCATAAACTCTCCCTGTAACTTCGGTTAAAGTAAATTGTTTATCGAAAGTGTGTCAAAAGACAACATGTGCAGGCTTTAAAGGCTATGCCATCTGCTGCTGTTTCATCCCTAAGCCTCAAAAGCATGTGAGCCAACGGGAGCTTTAGCTGCACTTTATCTGTGTCCATTTTCACCTTTTCAGCCAGTGTTTCTGAGGGAGACTTTAGACTGCTCCTACTTATTTGAGTGGCGAACACAGTATGCCTGTCCACCTTTCAATGTGACGGAGTGTTCCTTCAAGTAAGTGTGTGTGTACAGTGTGTTGGGTGGGGAAGAGGTGGGAGTCTTTGGTTGGTCAGAACAATTTGGCATAATTTTGTTTTGTGCCTAGTGGTCTGGATTAGTTGCCTCACTCCTTGGTGCTAACATGAAATGGGGAACCAGGTTAGGTCACCGCCTAGACTGTCATACTCTCTGAGAGTCTATGATTGTTTTGCATGAGATGCACATTAGGGTGTGATAGGAACAGAAGCAGAGCATAAGAGCCCCCTAGTTCCCAAGAGTACATGAGTAGAGTGGGCCGTCACCTACGCTCTGCCTGTTCCTCAGACAGTGCCTGTGTTGGAACACCGCCACGATGACAGCCTGGCCCTTTCCCTAGTCCCGTAGAATGAGGAGAGGGTGATGGAGAGACTCAGCGTCCCTCCCCATCCTTTGATTCCTTTGTTCCCTGAGACTCCAGCATGCTTGTAAGATGAGGCAGAGGTCTACCTCGTGGATCAGGTTTTGTAGACAGACTCAGGAACACGCTGGGAGCCCTCCATGGCTCTGTTTTGTGGAGGACATGCTGGCATGTCATGGGGAGTGGCGTGGTCCCTGCATACTCCACGGGGAAGCACTGCTGTTTGTTTCCCTGCAGCCCTCTGTGAACATCTCCGTTGCATGTGGGCGGAACCATTCATTGGAGTGGGTTTGTAAATGCAGGTATTTGGTAATATTGGTTAGTAGCCTTAAATTGTGGCATTTAATGATGTTAATACAGAGTGAAGTTCCATTATTGGTTATTTGTTACAATAGAAACTTACATATAGTAATAAATTAGCAAAGCAAAAAAATGTGTATGGTGAGATCCTCCGCCGCCACAGCCTTATTCTTTCTGCTCTTCACATGTCTTAGAGTTCTCAGAACTTCCTGTAACTAGGCGGTACACACCTCTCTGTATGTCAGCCACTGAGGGTGTCTTCTCACTGTGTCTTGAAGTTGAGAAATGTGTTGTTTTAACCCATGGATATTGAGGGCTGACTGTAACCCACTGGGTTACTTACTTGGTTGCTTGGCTCTCCAGCCTTCCCTTATCTTCTGCCCTCCCCTGGCTTCTTGTGTCTTCCCTGTCCCTCCCCTGCCCCCATCACCTCTGCTTCTGGCTGGTCTGCTGTGTTGGTTCTCAGACTAGGTGTCCGTTAGACTGCTGTCAGCTCTTTCCCCCTGCACAGCTGCTGATTCTGCCTGGTTCTTGCTCCCTTCCTGTCTCGCTGCAGCTGCAGCTCTTCCTGAGCTCTTTGCAGTCTGTCTGCCCCTGCCGCATGCACCACCCTTTCCTTGTCCTGCGAGGTGGTGGGCTGCCTTTTGAAAGTATCAAGCCAACGTGCTGCTCTGGCTGAGGCCTGTCTGTGCATTGACTGCCAGTCTCATTTGGAGCTCCAGGCCGAAGTTCTTCCAGGCAGTAAAGACCCCGGCTGTCTGCTTTGGGCATCACCCGCCCTGCTGTGTCACCGCCCCTGCGCTCAGCCACACTGTAGCAGGCCCTTTGTCTTGCTCCCGCTGCGTCTGCTAATGACGCGCATTGTTGGCATCAGGATGTTGGTGGCTGTACTTCCTTCAGGTTTTGTTCAGAGGTCACCTTTTCAGTAAAGCCTTCTCTGCTGCCCTGTCATAAATTTTACCCAAACTCACCTCCTCTTCCCTGCTTTTTATTTATTTGATAGAGAAAGAATGGGCACACCAGGGCCCCTTGCCACTGTAGACAACCTCAAGACACATGCACCACTTCGTGCATCTGTCTTTGGGTGCTGGGGAATTGAACATGGCCCGGCAGGCTTTGCATGCAAGTGTCTCTAATCAGAGAGAGAAAGAGGCAGAGAGAGAGAGAGAGAGAATGGGGGCACCAGGGCCTCCAACCACTGCAAATGAACTCCAGATGTGTGTGCCCCCTTGTGCATCTGGCCAACGTGGGTCCTGGGGAATAGAGCCTTGAACCGGGCCCCTTAGGCTTCACAAGCAAGGACTTAACTGCTAAGCCACCTCTCCAGCCCCCCTTTCACCTTTTAAAATCTGCCATTCAAGCCGGGAGTGGTGGCGCATGCCTTTAATCCCAGCACTTGGAAGGCAGAGGTAGGAGGATTGCCGTGAGTTCGAGGCCACCCTGAGACTACATAGTGAATTCCAGGTTAGCCTGAGCTAGAGTGAGACCCTACCTCGAAAAACCAAAAAATAAAAATAAAAAATCTATATATCTATATCTATATATCTGCCATTCAGCTTTTTTTTTTTTTTTTTTTTTTTTTTTTTTGCCATGTAATGTACATTTAAAAAAAATCTAGGGCTGCTAATGTGGAAGAGGTGGCGGGAAGAATGTAAGAGCCAAAGGAAGGGTAGGACTCCTTACAACATGCTCCCCCCAGACACAAAATGGCCTGGACATCCATGACCTCACAGTACCTGATACTATCTACACAAGACCATCATAAGAGGAGGAAAAAATCATGACATCAAAATAAAAGAGAGACTGATTGAGATGGGGAGGTGATATGATGGAGAATGGAGTTTCAAAGTAGAAAGTAAGGGGAGGAAAGGTGTTACCATGGTATATTTTTTATAATCATGGAAGTTGTTAATAAAAATTTGGGAAAAAAAGTCTAGGGCTGGAGGGACGGCTTAGTGGTTAAGGCACTTGCCTGCAAAGCCAAAGGACCCAGGTTTGATTCCCCAGGACCCACATAAGCCAAATGCTCAAGGTAGCACATGCATCTGGAATTTGTAGTGGCTGGAGGCCCTGGTGTGCCATTCTTTCTGTCTCAAATAAATAAATAAATGTATGTTTAAAAAAATCTATCTTAAAGCCAGGTGTGATGGCACACAGTTGTCATCTCAGTGCTGAGGGATAGAGATAGGAAGCTCACTGGTCAGTCTACCCTACTTGGTAGGCTCTAGGCCAGTGATACCCAAAGCTATCCGCTGGCCTGCGTACACATGCACACATACACACGTATCTCTTGTTCATGGTGGATGATGCTTAAGCAGTGATACCTAAGGTTGTCCTCTGGCCTGTCCACGCATACACACATGTATATCTTGTTCATGGTCTTTTTCTTTCTTTCTTTCTTTTTTTAATCTTTTTTTAAAATTTTTATTAACATTTTCCATGATTATAAAATATATCCCATGGTAATTCCCTCCCTCCCCACCCCCACACTTTCCCATTTTCATGGTCTTTTTCTTTCACTAATAACATCTGTTAACTTGGTAAGACGGGGGGACAGATTTTTATGTTTTGTTTAGTCAACACCCACAGCTTTATTTAGTGCCCATTTTGGGGGTGAATGTACTTTTTCTTTTCTGCATGCTTAGACCTAACGAAGTGGGAAAGGGCCTACCTGCTTGTCTGGACTTGGTGGCAAAGTGCATCCTGTCTTGCTCACATTAGTGTTGACCATGGCCTTGGTTGATCTCTCATGTCGGAGTATGTAGTGATGGACCTTCATCCTGACAGAAGGTCAACATAAGCTGGTTTATCCCCCACCTTGGGTGACCTCGGGTCTGGTCACAGGTGCTGTGGTGGGGCAGTTCCTGGGAATGGCGTGGTGTACGTACGTGCTGATGGCCAGCTCCTCACTCCTGTTGGCTAGTGTGCCACCTCCACTTCTCAGCGCCCAGCCCGTGTGGGGACAGCCTTTTCCAGAGTTGGCTTTTTAAGAGAATACTTGGTTTTGTTAAAGCCAGTCTTCAAATCGTCAGAACTCAGGTGCATTGTTACTATATAGTGTGAAGTTCTATCCCTTGTTAAGATGTGACTCACAGCACATTAGAGAACGACCGACGCACATGAGCCTTTCCAAGGTCAGCGTGAACTGTGTCATTGGACTTCACCTGAGCTGGCCCTGGTGTTCTCTTTCCTGCAGGGACAAGGCTGGGAACTCCTTCGACCTCTCCCCACTGTCGAGGTACAGTGACAACTGGGAAGCTGTGACCAGGACTGGGGCCACCGAGCACTACCTCATCAATGTGTGCAAGTCCCTGGCTCCACAGGCTGGCTCTGGTGAGCAGCCTTTCTCTGTGCCTCTCTTTCTAGGTGGCAACCAGTATGAGCCTTGTGCGAAAGGTCTTTGGGAGGGATTGGCCAAGAAGTAGCAGGAGAAAAAAATGCAAGGTTCTGGTGATAGACTGTGGTATGGCCCAGACTCCACTGATGTTGATGCCTCTTCTGGGAACATAGATCTTTTCCAAATATGAGGAGGGATAATTCTCTCATTTTGTTCAGATCTAGGGTTACAGTGGAGACCGGAAGTCAGGTGTCCATGTGGGACCTAGAGCACTTGCAGGGAATTCCTCCTGGAATCCTCAAGATGCCAACACACCTTCTAGAAGTGGGGTGCAGTCTTTCCATGCCATGGATGGGAAATTTGAAATCATTTTAAACTTAGGATAAATAAGATTATATATAAATGCAGGAGTCTTTTTCACTTTACAAAAAAATAAAGCTAAGTATTTGACCATACAAAAATAACCTTGGAGATAGAGCTCTTGTTAAAGTACTTAACATATACATAAGGTATGGCTTTTGTAACTTGCTAAAAGAAAACAAAATGTAGCCAATTTAACTCTTACAGCAGCAAAAAACATGAGCCCTGCAGTCCCGATGGGAGGACTGGGTGAAGTGTTACATGCACTTGAGGTGTTTCCCCTTTTTGTCATCTGGTTACAGGGCTCAGCACGCTTTCTGTGTGGAATTCTATGACCTGTTGTTTTCTGCTGCTACAGCCTCCACATTGTAGGGGTCTAAAGCACAGCGGGTGGGTGGGGAGGTTTGCTGTGCATCTCACCTTTTTTGCTCAGCGGCTGTTGTAACATGCTACTCTTTTTTGGAGCTGCATCCCCAAGAGTAAGTTGGTGGTGGTATCTTTTAAGTTTTTAAATGCAATCCCAGAGGGACTTCTATTGTTTAAAATTTCCAAGGGTGATGCCTTTTTTAACTGCATCCTTGACACGATTTGAGGCTGTGGCTCACCCCCCACCCTTTGCTGGGCTGGGCTAACTGTGATGTTGTGGTCTCACAGTGATGTAAGACTGGCTCTTCCTTTCTGGGCAGATGGCATCGATTTTTGGGAACTAGGAAGTCAGCAGAGTCCCTGCTAACTTACTGGATAGAGAATGTGAATGCTCCACTGGTGTAATGAAGATATTCTGGTCTGCCCTATGCGTGTTTAGAAATGATGTAGGATCTTAGGTCTTGAGTACCTTGCCCTACCCCAGCTCATGCCTGCACAGTGTTTAACTGAGCAGAAACGTGTGACGTCAGTGTGACTGCCTGCGGGGAAAGCAGTGGGGGGCGGTTGACAGGGACAGTGAGGAGCACAGGGCGCGGCTCTGCCATTAGGTCACGGTCCAATCTCCACTGTGGCCATCCCAGGAAACTTCACCGTGTCTGTGTGTTTCAGAGCCATGCCCTCCAGAGGCAGCTGCGTGTCTGCTGGATGGTTCCAAGCCCGTGAACCTTGGCAGGGTGAGGGACAGTCCTCAGTGGACCGACGGTGGTGTGACTGTCCTGAAGTATGTGGATGGTGACTTGTGTCCAGACAAGGTTCGGAAAAGGTCAACCACCATCCGCTTCACCTGCAGTGAGAACCAAGTGGTGAGTTAGTGTCCTCTCACCCGGTTTCCTTGGGGTGCAGTTGGAAGGCTCAGGAGGACACAGCAGTGGTATGTGCTGGGTCCTTCTTCCATACGGGGAATGTGCATCTTCTCTGGCTCTGTAGGTACTTAGCCCTCAATTCCAGGCGTGCCATTAGTTGGTTCTCTTTAGAGTCTGATTTGGAACTCTGTAGATCCTGTCTTTGCAGGCCTAACTTGAGAAGAGGAGCTGAGCTCCTGCACTTCCTAGCTCTACCTGCTAAGACCCCAGCAGGCCTGTCTCATTGATGGTGAGGCTAGAGGACGCAGGAGTGCCTGGCTGGCCTGTCTTCCCTTGAGTTCCGCCCCTCCCTGACTGTCTGTGTGCACCCAGCAAGTGAGGGTGGCATGGCTGGCTTCTGTGGGGCTCCAGGAGCCCCCTGTGCTTCTCTGTGTGCGATGAGTGCAGCCATGTGGAAGATCAGGGTCTGGCTAGAGCAGCCCTTTCTGTGCCAGGGTGGCCCAGCCAGCCTTCCCAGGTGTGATGGTGGCTGTGGTGAGGGAAATTGTGGTGAAGGGTGCTCCAGAAGCCAGGCCCATTCACCTAGCCCCGTCTCATCTCAGCGGGAGCCCACGCCTACTGGCCTGGGAGCACGGGAGGGTACAAGAGGGTGGTGAGGGCTCTGTGCCTCAGTGCCCAAAGGGTGGTGCCACAGAGTGGGGGCTTGGGACCTGGTAAGAAGGAGGGTGCTGCTGCATGAAGGGTTCCAGCTCTGTGTTGGCAGGAAGTGCCTGACACCAATGGAGGGACGCAGAGTGAGCCCTGGCCAGAGCTCTGAAAGGCTCAGCAGGGTTCGCGAACAGCACCTTTAGTGACCGCAGTGGATGGCAGCTCACCAGTTAAGAGTTTTCTCAGTGGTTTGCTCATCTGTGCCTCCTGTGCCTGGCTTCCCCGGGCTGTCCTGTGGGTGCCTGTAGCTAGTTTCTGTCCCTGAGTGTTTCTCTGACTTTCTTCTGTGTCCCACTTGACCGTAGCAAGCTGGGCCCTCTTGGGACTGTGCTTGCAGCGTTCTGTGGAGTGGCTTTCCCGGGCGCGCCTCCTGTCCCCATCAGCTCACATGATGTGCGGATCTTGTTTCAGAACTCCAGGCCACTGTTTGTCAGTGCTGTGCAGGACTGTGAGTACACCTTCAGCTGGCCCACGGCCGCTGCCTGTCCTGTGAAGAGCAACATGCATGATGACTGCCAGGTCACCAACCCCAGTACAGGTGAGCGACCCCAGGAGGCCAGGAGGATAGCCCGGTGCACCAGCAGGCGCATTCTGTGGCGGGTGGGTGTATCTGGCCTTTTCTCTGGGGCAGAGAGCTGCCTGACTCCCCTTGCTCCTCTGAGGGCTGGTTTCTGTCACCCGTGTGTGGCATGTACTTGGCTGGCTTGCCATACTAGCTCTAGTCTCTGCAGAGCTGGCCACCTTTCAAAGCCAACCTGACAGGCTACTCAAAGGCTTCTGCCCTCTGGTGGCAGCCCACTGGTACTGGGAGACATGCCATCCAGTTCTCCCCAGGCCTTCAGGAATACTGGAGGCTACTGTGGTGCAGATGGGTCCTCATTAATTTGAGGACTGGCAGTCACAAGCGGAGGAACTTCTGGTCTGAGAGTGCTGTTGATGAGGGGTGAGGAGCCAGTAGTCCCCAAGCATTGTGATCCAGGTGAGCTTGCTGGTGACAGCTTTCCTGAGTCTGAGCTCCCTGGAGTCACTGTGTCTCTTGCTCCATCTACCTCGCAGGACACCTGTTTGACCTGAGCTCCTTAAGTGGGAGGACGGGCTTCACCCCTGCGTACAGCGAGAAGGGGCTTGTCTACATGAGCATCTGTGAGGAGAACGAGAACTGTGCCCCTGGCGTGGGTGAGTGTCCTGGCCTTTCCTGTCTTGCCTGACTGCTGTCCCTTTGGCTGCCTCAGCCTGACCACTGCCTGCCAGAGGCAGAGATGAGGGGGGCCAAGACCACCACTGTCACATCCTGCAGCAGTCAGAGTTCACAGGGCCATGTGATGAATAAAGCTAGGTCACACACCCAAAGTGACAAGCTCTCGCTGTGGCTCTGCAGGAAGTTTTCTCAAAAAATCACCCACTGACCCCCTAACACTGCTTTCCTCATCCTTCCATATGGTACAGGCGCCTGCTTTGGACAGACCAGGATCAGCGTGGGCAAGGCCAGCAAGAAGTTGAGCTATGTGGATCAGGTCTTGCAGCTGGTGTATGAGGAGGGGTCCCCATGTCCCTCCAAAACTGGCCTGAGGTACAAGAGTGTCATCAGCTTTGTGTGCAGGCCTGAGACTGGGCCTACGGACAGGCCTATGCTCATCTCCCTGGACAAGCAGACATGCACGCTCTTCTTCTCCTGGCACACGCCCCTGGCCTGCGAGCAAGTGGTGAGTGGAGGCAGTGAGGTGCCTGCCCTGCGGCTGTGCCCGGCTGCCCGTGGAAAGCAGAAAGCAGCCAGCCCTGGCCGCTGAGATGCTCCCCAGTAAAGGGCCAGGGCTGTGTCTGCGTAGCAAGTCCTCAGAGACTTGGGTGCTCCCTCTGTACTTTCCTCACCGTGTAGCCACAGCTGGTCTAGAACTCCCTCTACCTCAAGCTCCCCTCACACTGCCATCCTGTGGCAGCCTCTTGAGTGCTGTGATTGCAAGCAGTGCCGCCACATCTGACTTTAGCTTTTAAGTTCTGATAGATGACTATTGTAATGATTGTTAGATAGAATTTTTTCAGACTCAAATGTGGTTTTTCCTACTTACAGACAGAATGTTCTGTGAGGAACGGAAGTGCTGTCATCGACTTATCCCCTCTCATCCACCGCACTGGTGGCTACGAAGCATACGATGAAAGCGAGGATGACACCTCTGATACCAACCCTGACTTCTACATCAACATCTGCCAGCCACTGAACCCCATGCGTGGAGTGGCCTGTCCTGCTGGTGCTGCAGTGTGCAAAGTTCCTGTCAGTGGGCCCCCCATAGTAAGTGTGAAAGTCAGGGGCGGAGAGACTGTTTGCAAGATTCTGGTGCTGACCTGCTCGCGGTGCTTGGTGCTCAGCAGGAAGGACAGAGAACGTGCGAGGGCTCGGGAGGCTTTGTGGTGGTTTGTTGACATTTCAGCCAATAGTGTGGTGAGGAAGTCTGAGTGGTACATAAAAATGCGAACTCCAGATGTGCTTTTTGGTACCCTGTTAGGAACCTCAGGCTTGACCGTGACCAAGAGACAAAATGGAATGAAAGAGATTGTTTCTTTTCTTTTTTTCTTTATCTTTATTTATTAAATATTTTGAAGCTGAGTGTGGTAGCTCATGCCTTTAATCCCAGCATTTGGGTGGCAGAGGTAGGACTGCCGTGAGTTCAAGGCCACCCTGAGACTATGTAGTGAATTCCAGGACAGCCTGGGGTAGAACGAGAACCTACCTCAAAAAAACAAAAAAAAAAAAATTAAAAAATTGCTTATTCATTTGTGGGGGTGGGGAGGGGGAGAGAGAGAGAATGGACACTCAGGGTCTCTAGCCACTGCAGATGCACGTGCCACCTTGTATATCTGACCTCAGGTGGGTACTGGGGAATCAAATTTGGGTCCTTTGGCTTTGCTGGCAAGTGCATTAACCACTAAACCATCTCTCCAACCCTCTTTCTTTTTTCAAAGTAAGTACCTGTGTTTTACTTAAGTATATAATAAGTTAATGTGTCTGAGATTAATGAAATGTTTACACATGTAAATTTACAATATAATTAATTCCTGGTGATTGCACCAAGGAAATTTAAGAGACATGCAGTTATGTTTGTAATCCTTGGCCACTGTATTATCAAAAAGAAATATTCTAAAATCAAATTTTCTTGACTTAATTTATCTATACTTTGCTTCTTAAAGTAAATTCCTCTCTAAACCTCCCCCAACCTGTTTACATCATTCTTTAAGTTTTGTGATGTATAAAAATAGAAATTTAAAAAAATGAACCACAGTAATCATAAATACAAAGGAATTTGGGTGGTGTTTGGATTCTCTGACTCATAGGCCTGAACATAGAAAGTCTCCACTTTGATGTAACAGAAAAGAGAAACTGCTGAGGCGCGCCACCTGACTGACCGCACGGCAGCAGGGAAGGGCGCCGGCGCGCAGCTGCTGCACGAGGACCCGCCGAGCTCCTCGCGGTGTCGGGCGGTGCTGGGCGTCTTCGAAGGCTTGTAGGTGAAGTCTGGGCTCTTCCTGCTTAGTCACATGTTCTTTAAGTTTGTGTTGAAGATCCACAGTCTGAGACAGCAGTGAGGAAATCTCTTCTTGGTATCAATCAGTTCATCACTCTTTTCTGACATCTCTTTCATTCTGGACATCTGAGCATTTGTTTCATGAAGCCCTTTAACACAGCCATTAAGGTGCTGTTCGTTCTTTTCATGGGTAAAAGTTTCTGTCTTTATATGACAAGCCTTAGATTGAAGAGCCACGTTGTCTTCCAGCTCTCTTGAGCTTTTCTTGCAATGTGTCTGGCTGCAGCAGTCTCATTGAACTAAAGGGGCGGCGAGCAGCTGGATGGCCTCAGTCTCGCTCTCTTGGACGTGATGGAGACAATTCGCAGCAGTTCTCTTGGGCAGCTCAAGCTGCACCTCATGAACTTGATCAAAAGCTTTTCCCAGTTGCTCTTCCAGGGATTCATTCTTCTTAGAGAAGACATGGTCCCACTTCAGGAGAGCTTGTCCAGTTCAAGCCACTAGCTCCAGATCCCTATCCCCTCTGCCATGTCAATGGCATTTCAAGTTCTAGTCATCTGCTCCACTCTGTCTGTGCCTAGAACCATGATGTAACAGAAGGCCTCTTCGGCAAGGACTGGGGAGAGGGCCTCAGGCGCATTGTGGTACTGATGTGGAGACTGTGTCCAGCTGTTTTTTTTTTTTTTTTTAAACACAGATTTTTTAAATTTATTTGAAAGAGGGAGAGAGAGAGGATGGGTACACCAGGACATCCAGCTGCTACAGATAAATTCCAGATGCATGTGCCCCCTAGTGCAGCTGGCTTACGTGGGTCCTGGGGAGTCAAACCTGGTTCCTTTGCCTTTGCAGGCAAGCGCCTTAACCTCTAAGGCATCTCTCCAGCCCCTGCGTCCAGTCTTGATTCTCATCTGGAAAGAGTGTGTCTACTCTGAGCTTGTATGATCCCCATTGGAGCAAACATCCGTGATGCTCTCTGAGTTTCTGGGATTGCTGTTTATGAGGGGTTCTTCATCTGTTGTTGGTGTAAAAATGACATCCTAGGACTTACTCATGCAGGATCAAAGTCAAGGAAATCCATTAAGCCATTTAATAAAGAACTGGGGGCTGGAGGGATGGCTTAGCAGTCAAGGTGTTTGCTTGTGAAGCCAAAGTACCCAGTTCGAGTCCCCAGGACCCATGAAAGCCAGGTGCACATGATGGTGCATGTGTTTGGAGTTTGTTTGCAGTGGCTAGAGGCTCTAGTGTGCCCATTCTCTCTCTTTTTCTCTCCCTCTTTCTATCTGTCTCTCACATAAATGAAATATATTTTTTAAAAACTTGCTTCCTTGGGACTGGAGAGATGGCTTAGTGGTTAAGGTGATTGCCTGTGAATCCTGAGGAGCCAGGTTCTGTTCCCCAGGACCCATGTAAAAAGCCAGATGCACAGTGTCATATGCATCTAGAGTTTGTTTGCAGTGGCTACAGGCTCTGGCACACCCATTCTCTCCCTCTCTGTATCTCTCCCTCTCTCTCTCTCTCCCCAATAAATAAAATAGTTTTAAAACTTGCTTCCTTACATTATATTCATATTTTTTTCAGTCTTTCGGATGCTTTAGTACTAAAACTGTAGTTCAACAGTGAGTTTTGTTGCGGGATATC
Organism: Jaculus jaculus; assembly: GCF_020740685.1. NCBI lineage: Eukaryota > Metazoa > Chordata > Mammalia > Rodentia > Dipodidae > Jaculus > Jaculus jaculus. The sequence goes on along the minus strand of NC_059110.1, from coordinate 7,332,333 downwards.
CAGGTGTCCTTTTAAAAGGTAGACAAGCTATGGAGTATTGGAGCAGAGAAATGTGAGGAATGGGCCAGGAACTTAAGAGCCCACAGCTAGAAGAGCAGCGGACACTGCACAGAGCAGTCTCAACGGGAAGCCAGCCAGCGTCAACCTGAGCGGACAATGGCGAGTCATTTCCGAGAAGCCAGTCCTCAAGGGTGTGCTCAGCCACGGCTTGTCAGGATTTTGAACAGTTCATTTTATCTTAGATTCTTCCTGTGGAGAAGTATTATGTCTTGTGATCTGAATATTCTCCGCAGCAGCAGTTGAGCTCTGTGGTTGACAACAATTGTTACTCATGAGAAGAAGCACACACGCCCATCTATTCGCATTCATGCGTCCCATGCTCACGTATGTGCACACATGCTTATACACAGATTTGTACGCATACTCTCACACAGAGATCTGTGTGCACACACATTCACATTCATGTATTCGTGCACACATACGTACACGTGCTTATGCACATATTCACGCATATACCCTCACACACACACTCATGCTCACATTCACACATCCATGCTCACATATATGCACACACCCTTATACATGTGCACAGATCTTCACGCACGCACACACTCAGGCAGATGTACACATAAGTGTCACATGTTTCCTGGCCATTTACTTTTCTTTCCATTTTTCTGCTTATACACTCAAAAATAATTGGTGAAGAGCTCCCGTGGGTTGTTGGCTGTGCTGCACAGTAGAACTTGGTGAACCAGTCCTGCTCCTTCTGAAGACATAGCTAGCAGGCACTGCTGAGCCGACTGAGGTCACCCTCAGGGCAGTGTGGGACAGAGAGGAGACGGGTCCGCGTCAGCCGATGCCCAGGCTCTGGCCTTCCACATCCAATGTGGGGGCTGTGGCATCCTTGCTGTGAATGCAGAGAAAAATTTCTGAAAATTATTATTTTTTCAAATTTTGAGTGTGTGTTTATGGGCATGCCAGATTGTGTGTTTATGGGCATGCCAGATTCTCTTCCGGTTTCAAATGAATACCTGTCCAGCATTGTATGGCTGGCTGAAGAACTGAGCTCAGGCTGGGAGCTTTACAAACAAGTGCCTTTTAACTGCTGAGCCGTCTTTGGAGCCCTGAGAGAGAGATTCCTGTCGCTCAGAACCTGAGGAGAGATGCCAGTGGGAGCAGACTAATAGCAGTGGCGCGTCTGAGTGTCTGTGTAAGCATCTCTGCCATCAGACTAATGTTGAGAGCAGCTCCTTTCCTGAAACGTGGCTTCCTTTGTTGTTTTAGGACATTGGCCGGGTCACGGGTCCTCCGATATTCAATCCTGTGGCAAATGAGATTTACCTGAACTTTGAAAGCAGTACTCCCTGCGCGGCAGACAGATACTTCAACTACACCTCCCTCATCGCCTTCCACTGCAAGAGAGGGGTCAGCATGGTGAGTATGCCGCCTGTGACCGTTCAAAGGCTGCCCCTGCTTCCATGAGCCAAGCTGGCCAACCAAAAGGGGTGTCGCAGGTGGCAGGGGCACCCATACTCAGAATGCCTGATTTGGCAAGTGTGGTGCCTCTGGCCAACTTCAAGCCGTTCATTGAGGCATGAGTGAGCTTACCCCGAGTGAACAGCTGAGAGATTGCCTATTATTCAAAAATGGATGGAAGTGGCATTGAGCACTGTTAACTAATGCACAGAAGGGCCAAACCTTGCTCTAAAGAAACACCATGCTGCTGTTGGAAATATAAGCTGGTGCAGCCGTTATAGAAGTCAGCATGGAGGTTTCTCAAAACCCTAAAAACAGCCAGGTGTGGTGGCGCACACCTTTCATGTGACCCCACCGTACTCTGCCACTTCTGGGTTCACACCCTAAAGACTAAGTCAGCATACCCAAGGCACTTGCACATACATGTTTATGGCTGCAGTCAATGTGTACAGTATTGGGAGCCAATCTAGATAGCTGTTAAATGAGAGAAGAAAGAAAATGGAATTTTATACTGCCCCAAAGAAGAGTGAAATCATGGATGGAACTGGAGATCATTATGTTAAAGAAAACAAGACAGACCCAGAAACCAGTAACACATTTTCTCTGAGGTGTGGAATCTAGATCAACCTACTTATCACCTACCTACCTACCTACCTATCTATCTATCTATCTATCTATCTATCTATCTATCTATCATCTGTCAATCTATCTGTGGGAAGTCAGACTTTTGGGCAACTGCCATCATTCAAGATAAGCCTAAGTTAAGAATAGCACCTGAGGCAACATAGCTGCAAGAGAATAGTATGATTTACTGCATGATTTACTTATGACGCGGTCAGTGACTTCCACTTTCTGTGCATTTTGTTTTATTTTTAAGCTTTTTAAAATTTACTTGCAAGGAGAGAGAAAAAGAATATGAGAATGAAAATGAATGGGCACTCTAGGACCTCTTGCCACTATAAATGGACTCTGAGATGCATATGTCACGTGCATCTGGCTTTACATGGGTCCTGGGAGTCAGACTCACAGTGTTGGGTTTTGCAAGCAAGCACCTTTAACCACAGAGACATCTCTACAAGCCCCTCTGTGCATTTAAAAAAAGACAGCTTCTGTTATAATGAGAACTGTTTTGTGATATTTCCCCCATATGTTCTCTTGACCTAGTACTGTGAGAAGAAGATGAATTGAGAGGGTCCAGCCTGCTCTCACAGTGCCTTGGGTGGCTCTGTACAGTCAGGCAGTGCCCAGCTGTTGCCAAGGTGGACAGCTCTGCCTGGGTAGCAAAGCCACAGTCCTGATCTGTGTTTCCAAGATGAAGCTTGAATACTCCTTTGACCTGAGTGGACCGAGGCCATGCACAGTCCACGTTTGCCCACCTCACGTGCAGATGCGCACATCCTGCCGTGGGCACATGGGTGTGTTTGCTTCCAGGGCATGTGTGGAATCGCCTCTTAGGACCCTCAGGACCCTGGTCCCGTGGCTCATGGGTGGTGGTCATCTAGCTGTGCTGTCATTTCCGTAGGGATGACAGTGATTTCCTGACCTAGAACAGGCTTGGAAAAGAAAAGACATATGCATGTGGTGACAGTGGCAAGAAGTGACCTGGCAGTCACCAGACTGGAAGAAATTAGAAAGAAGGGAAGTCAAACCATTGCTGCCCCAAAGCTGCTCATATTGAGGCCCAGAGTAGCACAGCGCCCTTGAGCCTGTCCCTGTTCATGAGCACTTGGCTGGGAGGGGCAGCCTGACTGCCAGCAAAGGCAAAGCTGAGCTTAGCCCCTTCCCCTGACTGCAGATGGTGAATGTGTGTGTGTGTCAGCGTTGGTTTGGCGGCCTTTCACACTCAGGCAGCCAAGGGAGACAGCGTGGACCCTGCTTCCCGCTCTTACCCATGTCTCATTCCTTCAGGGGCTCTTCAGTCCTCTCAATGCTCAGTCTCTGTGAGAGACACTGTGTTATCTCACACCGCCCCATAAGCAAGTAGTTGGACCGATGGGGACTAGGATCATTCTGGGGGCAGCTGTGTGTTGAGAGGTCAGCATGTACTTATTGTGAAAAATGGCTCTTGGGAAAGGTTTGGAAGCAATTGGCTTTCCCAGGGTTTGAAGCGCTTACCCCACTTGACTCAGAGAAATGATTCTCAACAGTAAGAATGCGGAGTGCAGCTGGGACCCCTGACCAGCTGCTGCGTCTCTATGCTACTTGTGAATGGCTTTGCTTAGCAGTCCTCATCTGGTGCAGTGTCTTGCTGTGTCACATCCTGCCCTCCTCAGTGCTCCCAGAGGGTGCCTGGGCCGAGTGGCTGGCCACACTTGCTACTGTTTCTGGCAGTGATAGATAGGGTGTCACTTTGCTCCCCTGATACTAAACTACCCCTTTTTCTACTGGGAACCTATAGCACAGCATGTTGAGGTGGGCTCTTCTTTTTTTAAATTTACTTATTTTTATTGACAACTTCCATAATTGTAGACAATATCTCATGGTAATTCTCTCCTTCCCCGCACTTTCCCCTTTGAAATTCCATTCTCCATCAAATCCCCTCCCCATCTCAACCAGTCTCTCTTTTATTTTGATGTCATGATCTTTCCCTCCTATTATGATGGTCTTGTGTAGGTAGTGTCAGGCACTGCGAGCTCATGGATACCCAGGCCATTTTGTGTCTGGAGGAGCATGTTGTAAGGGGTCCTACCCTTCCTTTGGCCCTTATATTCTTTCCACCCCTCTTCTATTATGGACCCTGAGCCCTGGAAGGTATGGTAGAGATATTGCAGTGCTGAGCACTCCTCTGTCACTTCTTCTCAGCACCATGGCGCCTTCTGAGTCATCCCAAGGTCACTACCATCTGAAAAGAAAAGCTTCTCTAACCGCAAGTGAGAGTAGCATTGATATATGAGTATGAACATTAAGAGAAGTGCTTACTGAACAGTTTGGTGAGCATAGTATATAATTTACCCAGACACAAGCAGACATTACAACATTACACCCCTAGGGCTCATGTCTACCTTGTTGTAGGTTTTCAGTATCAGGGATGTATTCTCTCCCATGGAGCAGGCCTCCAGTCCAATTAGAGGGCATTTGGTTTCCTCCATAACAGACATGCCACTATTGCACCTGTTGACTCATTTGGCCTAGCTGGCAAAATTTAAGGTTTGCAGTGTCCACTGTTGAGTGTCTCCACTGGTGATTTCTTTCTCTCCCATTGAACTGCATGCAGCATAGCTTTTTCTAGCTTTCTGTCAGCTGCTCTACATGGAGGAGGTTTTCAGCTCAGTTCCAACAGGATGTCTCAGTGACCTTGCATGGGCTCATTTTTTTTAAGTCAAAGGCAGTCAGAGGTGCCTATCTGTGCCATGAGCTTTGGCTCCTGCCCAGTGACTCTCAGAGAGCAGCTGCTGTGGGTATAAGCCCTCCTCTCCTGGTACAGCATTTGGCAGGGGTATATGTTCCCAGCACTTGCCAGACAGAAGGATGGTGTGCAACTGTTGTATGCACTTAAGCCCTGTGTGGTGGTTCTTTTTTTTTTGCAAACTTTAAAAAAAATTATTTTATTTATTTGAAAGAGAGAGAGGGAGGGAGAAAGAGGCAGATAGAGAGAATGGGCCTCCAGCCACTCCAAATGAACTCCAGATGTGTGCAGAACCTTGTGCATCTGGCTTATGTGGGTCCCAGGGAATCAAACCTGGGTCTTTTGGCTTTGCAGGCAAATGCCTTAACTCCTAAGCTAACTCCTCCAACCCTTTGTAAACATTTTTTTTTTTCCTGAGGTAGGGTCTGCCTCTATCCCAGGTTGACCTGGAACTTCCTTTGTAGACCAATGCTGGCCTCAATCTCACAGTCATCCTCCTATCTCTGTCTCCTGAGTATTAGTACCAAAGTTGTGCACCACCATGCCCAGACAGGCTGACCTGGAACTTACTTTGTAGCCCCAGGCTGGCCTCAAGCTCTTGGCAGTCCTACCTCAGCCTCCTGAGTACTGGGACTAAAGGCATGTGCCACCATATCTGGCTTTTTAAAAAAACATTTTTATTAACAATTTTTTAAAAAGTTATTTGTAAGGGAGGGGGAGACAATTGGTGGGCCATGGCCTCTTGCTGCTGTAAACAAACTCCAGGCACATGCACCACTTTGTTCATCTGGCTTTACAAGAGTACTGGGGAATTGAACCAAGGCTAGGCCATCAAGCGTTGCAAGCAAGCACCTTAGCCACTGAGCCATCTCTCCAGCCCTTGATACCTTTCATATAAGTGCATAATTATTTTGATCATAATCTCCTCCTATTTCCTTGTTGTGCCCCTCCTCCATTCCCACTACTTCCTTGTGGTCTTAAAACCTATGCTTTTGTCACCACAGGGCACTCCAAAGCTGATAAGGACCAGTGAGTGTGATTTTGTGTTCGAGTGGGAGACACCGGTTGTCTGTCCTGATGAGGTAAAGACTGACGGCTGTGCCCTGACGGATGAGCAGCTGCTCTACAGCTTCAACCTGACTAGCCTTTCCAAGAGCACATTCAAGGTGAGGCCCTGTCCGGTAGCCTCACAACCCCTCACACGAGGGGTCACATGGGTTCTGTACTAAGGGCTGTATGAGAATCAGATGACTCAATGAGGCAGGCAGTGAGATTCTGAGTCCCAGTTTGAGCAAGGGTGAGGTGGTTTGAAGATCTGAATAGGACCGCACATCCTTGATACAGGGAAAGATTAGTGTGGCCAGCAGAAATCTGCAGGGAGTTCCTCTTAGTCACCAACCTGGCTATGTGGCAGGGCAAAACACGGCATATTAAGGAGCTCAGATACTAAATGTCCAATGGATGACTACCTGGCTACAAAGAGAGACTATCAGTGCCTGATGCTGGAGCCCTTGGCTGTTTACTTGGGAATTGAGGGCCATGGGCAGTGAGGATGTGCTCCTTGAAGGCTGAGTCTCTAGCCCGAGTAACTACTGCCAAGTCATTGCCTTGTGTGCCCTGAGCCACGAGGTGAGGCGTAACACTCCCTGTGTGCAGCAGCTGTTGAGGATGATTTTTGAACTGCTCAGCATCTGCCTCCTGACGTCCTGGGATGGAGACCTGTGAGGAGCCATAGCAAAACCCATGTTTTCATGTGGAAAATCCCTTAGCTCAGTGACTTGGTCCTCACACTGTCAGTTTTCAGGCTTCAGGAAGGTGCAAGGAGTCTGGGCACTCATGGAGGGCAAGACCTAGTTGGAGAGGATAGTTGGGTCAGCCCCTACTGGCTGCCTCAGCCACTGAGAACTGTCCTTGGGGTGAGGGAAATGTGACTCCTTCTCAGGACTAAAGAAAGCTACCTGGAGAACCATCAGGGCATTTCTTGTTGACTCTGGAGGTGGCTCAGGGCCCTGATCAGGCACAGGAGGTGAACTGCCGTGTTCTGTTTGCATCCTCTGTTCATAGACACACCTGCTGTTTGTCTCCACAGGTGACTCGAGACTCGCGCACATATAGTGTGGGGGTGTGCACAGCAGCCGCTGGCTTAGATGAAGGAGGCTGCAAGGATGGCGGTGTCTGTTTGCTCTCTGAGAGCAAGGGAGCGTCCTTTGGACGGCTAGCATCTATGCAACTAGATTACAGGCACCAGGATGAAGCGGTCATTCTGAGTTATGTGAATGGTGATCCTTGCCCTCCTGGTACGTGTGAGGAATGCAGCTGAAAATCTGTCACCTTCCTTCCTCCCTCTCTCCCTCCCTTCCTCCTGGACCAAGCCTGAAGATACTGCATTCTGTCTGTTGCTTACTGAGTTTTGACAGTTGAATGCTTGCTCTCATGCTTGTGGCTTAGGGTTGGGAGAGGGGGCAGCTTCTTGAGGGTTGGCATTCTTTGGGGTGGGGAGATAGCTTCTTTGGGGTGAGGCCCACTGAAGCATAGCTGATGCAGTACCAAGCTGAGCCTGTATTACCTGCTTTGTCTTTCTCCTTCCAGAAACTGACGATGGTGAGCCCTGTGTCTTCCCCTTCATCTTCAAAGGGAAGAGCTATGACGAGTGTGTTGTGGAGGGTCGAGCCCGGCTATGGTGCAGCAAAACTGCAAACTATGACCGTGACCACGAGTGGGGCTTCTGCAGATCCAGTGAGTGGGCCCTCTGCTGCTGGGTTGTGGGTGCTGGCTCTCTGGGCTGTTTGTCCTAGACTTTTGTGCGTGGCTAAGTTAACTAAGGCATTGTTACACAAGGGTTTTTTTTGTTTGTTTGTTTTTTGTGTTTCTTTTTGCTGGGGGGTGGTGGGGTTATGGAGTTAGGGCCTTGCTGTAGTCCGGGCTGACCTGGAATTCACTCTGCAGTCTCAGGGTGGCCTCGAACTCATGGTAATCATCCTACCTCGGCCTACCAAGTGCTGGTATTATAAAGGTGTGTGCCACCACGCCCAGTCAGGGAAACAGTTTTAATTTCTCTGTGAGACCAGGGCAGCTGTACATGGAAGCCGCAGTGGGGCTATGTTGAGAATGCACAGATTCTGGGTGGATGCTGAGATGTTGAGCGGTCAGCTAGCCCATTCACTAGGTGAAGGAACTTGGGCTCATGTACAGGAACGTACCCTGGTAGTTCAAACTCGTGCCTCAGCTGGATTACTGCCTCTTGTGGGTCTGCTGGGTGACAGTGAGTGTGCAGGGTTATTTTAGCAAGGGGCTTAGTCATCGATGCTCTGCTGTGAAGCTGGGAGCCAGGAGGGGGCTGAGGGGGCTGGGAGAGGCTGGGTTGTTATATGTTGAGCCAGATGTAACAGCCTGGAACTTCTGTATAGAGACTACTGAAGGAGAGTGACATGAAGGCAAAACAAAATCATATAATTCTTATTCATGATCAAGGGCAAAACAAGACATATTAAGGAGCTAAGGTATTAAATATCCAATGGATAACTTTGAGGCTTACTTTGACAGAATATTAAGCCTGGCCCAGTTGGAGGGCATTGAAAGCTTTGGGTAATACTTTGCTGTTGTGATCTTAATTTCTTTTTAAAAAATGTTTTATTTTATTTATTTGAGAGAGAGAGGTCAAGAGAGAGAGAAAATGAGAGAATGGGCATGCCAAGGCCTCTAGCCGCATGCGCCACTTTGTCCATCTGGTTTATGTGGGTCCTGGGGAATTGAGCCTTGTTCCTTTGGCTTTGCAGGCAAGCGCCTTAACTGCTAAGCCATCTATCTCTGCAGCCGATCTTAGTGTCTTGTCATCAGAACATGATCGGTATTTACTTGCCTTCCTAGGAGGAACTGTGCCAGTGCGGAAGGGGTTGAAGGGTGAGGTCTATGTGTGGTTACAGTCTACTTGAGCGAGGAAGCGGGAAGTGATATGGCCAGGGCTGCACCCAGGGGAGACAGGAGGTGCTAAGTGTGACAGAGGAGGGGTCGAGATCTGATGGTCCTATGCTGCCGTCCTGTAGCCAACAGCCACCGGACATCTGCTGTCATATTTAAATGTGACGAAGATGAAGAGATTGGGAGGCCTCAAGTCTTCAGTGAAGACCGTGGGTGTGAGGTGACATTTGAGTGGAAAACAAAAGTTGTCTGTCCTCCAAAGAAGATGGAGTGCAAATTTATTCAGAATCACAAAACCTACGACTTGCGGCTACTCTCCTCCCTTACTGGGTCCTGGTACTTCGTCCATGAAGGAGCCTCGTACGTACACTGCATGCAAGTGGCTCGCCCCAGTATGCAAAGATGTGGACATTACATGCCTATGGTACTTGTGGGGAGGTTCTCATCGAGAGTGTGCTTCTGGGACACACCCCTTAAAGCGTCACTCATGGTCATAGCAAGGAGCTCTGACGTCACAGTGTGGAGGGTGCTCTGGGAATAGAACAGCATGAGCAATTCAAGGCTGAGTCGCTGGGCTTGCTTTGCACCAGGAAGGGCTTCTTGCTCCCCAGTCTTGTAGGCCATATGGAATTTCTTCGATTTTTGACAAAAAATCTTCAGCTCTTTGCCTTTGCTGGATGGGGCTAATTGTCTTGGCTGCTTACACACAGGGAGTCCCACTCTGCCAAGCACCTTAGCTCCACAGTCCCCACTGCAGAGCAGGGCTGGGGATTGGAGAACTTAAGGGGCCTCAAGTATGGTGAGTGACTTGTCAGGATCGCAGCCACGACCTGTCCCAGCACCACAGCCCTTTTTCTGTTTGCACTTTGCGGCAGGGCCACCTCACGTGGGCATGCTCAGTAGCTCTTCCACGGGGCTGACCTACTAGTCATTCCTTCTGCCCTGCAAAGCTGTTCCCAGGCTGCTGTGGAGGCAGAGTGGCGTGCTGTGCTCTCCCAGTGTCTGTGCAGACTCTTAACTTGCCCTCCTCTTCCCGTCTGTGTCGCTGGGCAGGTTCTTCATAAACCTCTGTCAGAGGGTTTACAAAGGGCCTCTGGAGTGCTCCGAGAGAGCCAGCATTTGCAAGAAGACTGCAACCGGTCAAGTGCAGGTCTTGGGGCTCGTGCACACGCAGAAGCTGGACGTCGTAGGTAAGGCCGCAGAGTCCTTGTCCTTGGTTTAGCTGCTGCGTCAGGATGGGGAAGGCGAGGCTGTGCTCAGTGTGATGACACTTTAGTACTGTTCTAGTGACTGTCTCTCATGCGTTTTGGTCACTCCTGGGACATGAAGTAAGTGTCACTTGGTATGACTTGAGGGCTCTGCTGTGCGTGTGCAGAGCTCTGACAGGCAGGGTCAGGCTGTATGTTGAGCTTCTACATACACGCCCATGCACACAGTTGCTAAGAAGGCGCAGTGGCGTGGGACTAGTAGACTGTCAGGGACACCTTTTCCTTAGCCACTCGTAAAGTCACAATGATGCTTTTTAGTAATTTGAGTAGAAAGCTCATTTTGCAATCGGTCATCGAGATGAAGTTGTTCTCTTTAAAAGACAATCACACTTTCTTAGTTAACGACTGGTATGTGTTTGCAGTTAACCTTTTGCCCTACTCACTAGGCTAGAGGAGGATTACCCGAGTTGGGCTCACAAAGCTATAAAACATACATGTTGAAATGGAGAGGGATTTCTGAGGGAACCACCCTGACCTTTGATGATAAGCCCAGATTCTGCAGGTTGGTAGTAGATGGCTCCTGATAGAAAAAAAGTAGAACAGGCCTGTTCCTTGAGTGTCACCTCCCTCTGGGGATTAAGATTCTGGTACATGAACACTGAGGGGCGGGCTTTCATACCACACCACTTCTCAGCTCTGTGGAATGAACCCGGGTCACTGGAGTGCAGCTGAAGTGTGGAGGCAGGTGGTGTTCCTCAGAGAGCATGGGACTCCTGTCTTACTCAAACCTAAGATGGTTAGATCCCATTTTGTGGGAATTTAAAATGTTTTCCTCAAAACAGTTTAAAACTTCCACCAACATTTCATGCAGCAACCCCACACGAAAGTCAGTCTCAGCTGGAGCAGCTTCACTTGGCCAGGAGGGGGGTGCCATGGAAGTCTGCTTCACATTGCTGCCATGAGCATCCAGCCAGGCACGGTTCATGGGAGAGAGGGTTGATTTCAGGCTTACAGATCCAGGGGAGGCTCCGTCAGTGGCGGAAGAAGCTGGCTGCCATTCATACATCCAAGCAGAGAGAAAGAAACCACCAGCAGCCGGCAAACACCAAAGAGCAGCAAGCTCACCCCCTATTCCTGCCCCCCCCCACAACTGGGGTGCAAACCTCTCTGTATACTTTTGGGCTGGAATTCAGATCCACTCCCTGTAACATGAATCTGCCTGCTAAGGGTTGGAGCTGAAAATGCAATTTTATTTTTTATTTTTATTTATTTGAGAGTGACAGAGAAAGAGGCAGAGAGAGAATGGGTGCCCTAGGGCCTCCAGCTACTTCAAACAAACTCCAGATGCGTGCGTCCCCTTGTGCATCTGGCTTATGTGGGTACTGGGGAATCGAGCCTCAAACTGGGTCCTTAGGCTTCACAGGCAAGTGCTTAACCACTAAGCCATCTCTCTAGCCCCTTAACTTTATTTTCAGTATTTATTTATTTGAGAGGGGGAGAGAGAGAATGGGTACGAGGGCCTCTAGCCGCTGTGAATGAATCCCATATGCATGCACCACTTTGTGCATCTGGGTATTGGAGAATCAAACCCCTGTTCTCAGGCTTAGCGGGCAAGCACCTTAACTGCTGAGCCATCTCTCCAGCCCCTGAAAACTCTATTTTAATCAAACACCTAAGTGTCTGGGACCGTACTACCACAGTGAAGCAGGGCTGAGAGCCTGGGGTCAGCTTCTTCCTCTTTTCCAACATTTTAGTCTGTCACTTTCAAAAGCAGAACCAGGTGTGGTCTCTGGCTCTGGCTCCTCACTCTGGACCTGGTAGTAAGAGGCTTTGATGAAGGTTAGAAAAGTACCTGCAGTGATACTGAAGTTGTATGAAACTGGGCAGGAATGGTAGTTGCCTTCAATTGAGGCCCTGCATTGCCCATATATGGTGTAGGCACCTTCCCTACACCCCTGAAACTCTTGAGTAAGGCAGACTCTGGATGCTATTCCTATTCCAAACAGCCCAGCATTCTGCCCTTCAGGCTCATGAGCACATGGGCTCTGGCTAACCCAGGTCTTGCTGTTGCCATGGCAGAGGTTGTGTGGGCCAGTGGCTGCCACTGAACATGGCTGCACCATCAACAGTTCACTGCGCCTTTAGAGACCCAAACACTTGTTTTATATACTGGCCCTTAAAGTAGATTTTGATGACTTCTAACATTAAGGCTCTCATAGTACACTAGAAATAACATCAGTTCATTCATTTTATTTCAGATGACAAAGTTATTGTCACGTACTCAAAAGGCTATCCTTGCAGTGGCAATCAGACTGCATCCTCTGTGATAGAGTTGGCCTGTGCTAAGACCGTGGGCAGACCCTCCTTCAAGAGGTGAGGTCCGGTGGCGTGTTGGGATCTGAGCAGAGTATCGTAGGAGCTGCGTGGGGTGCCAGCAAAGGTTCCCATACGGAGTCTGGGAATGTGCCCCTAGGCGAGAGGGTGTCCCTGGAGGAGGAGCTGAGGGCCTAGGGCCAGTACTGCTGGTGGGCTGGTCCTCCCTGGAGGACTTAGTCCACTGTTACTGGGCTAATACAACTTCTCTGGTCTCATTCGTCTTATGAAACAGTCTGTGTACTGGGCTTGGAGCTCTCTGTGTTGCTGAGTAGCATCTAGCTGGCCTGTCCCTGAATAGTTGTGGTACAACCAGGCAAGGGGTTGTCAGCAGCACCCATCTCTGAAGCTTAAAGGTGGGGCTGTACCTGGGATGTTCCTGAATTAGCCATGGGCATGGTCCAGGCAGCATGAGTGGTGCCAGGGGGAGATTGGCCAACAGAGGGAGCAAGTGAACTGCTGTTTGGGAAAGTGATCCCTGCCAAAGCTGGGCCTGGAAAAGGGAAGGGCCTGAAAGACTATTAATGTTCTTCACATATATCAGATGCTCATGTATCAGAAATTTGAACATGTAGGATCAAAATTTTCCAGCTTATAATGTTAAAATACCTGCATTGAATTTATTTGGAGATTAAATTTACCTCGTACATGAAGCTTACAAGCACTCTTCCCCTGAGCTGTATTTCCTGCCCTCACTTTACTTACTTACAAGGTGTTCCTGAGCTTCTCAGGCTGGCCTTGAACTTATTATCCTCCTTCTTCTGCCTCCTAAGTAGCTGGTACTGATATGCCACAGCCATCATCTTCATGGTGGTGCTTGGACAAGGTGAACTGATAACACTCCTAAGCCAGAGATGGACTGCCTGGTGTTCCTTGGAGCCCATGGGCGTGCTCTCAGGGACAGCCCAGAACCCAGCTGATGGCCTTTGTGAGGGTCAGTGAGCACCTCACAGATCTCTGCATCTGTGTCGTGAAGTCTCTTCCTGTGTGGCCCGGTGGTGACCCCCTCTGCTCCCCTCCAGGTTTGACATAGACAGCTGTACCTACTACTTCCGCTGGGACTCGCGGGCTGCCTGTGCCGTGAGGCCACAGGAGGTGAACATGGTGAATGGAACCCTTACCAATCCGGTGAATGGCAAGAGCTTCAGCCTTGGAGACATTTATTTTAAGTACGTGGAAGGTTTTCTTGTTAAGTACTGAGAGCTAATCAAGGTAAATAAATAATTTGAGTCTTTCCATAGCGGAGTTCTTGTGAGGTAAATAGGTCTGTGTGTTTTAGCTACAGTTGTTAGAGTGATTATATTTTGCTTAAACCAAACAAATACTATTCAACTATTATGGTTTAATACCAAAGGTGGTGAATTCTCTGCATACACAGACCAGTCCTCTTCCCTTCCTTACTTCATGAACAGCCCAGGGGAAGTGTGGCTAATCAGGGATCTCTTGGGCTGACCAGCATATGGGGGTTGTAAAAGTCCATTTCTCAACAGTGTCTTTGGGCTGCCTTATGATCCATTCATCATGCCAGGGCAAGGTATGTTGTGGGGCACTGGATGCAGTGCCCACAGTGTGTGAGAAAGGTCGAGTGGGTAGGGCAGGAGGATGACTGAGATGAAGCTCGTGCCCTCAGGGTTCAGGATCACTGAAGTGCTGCCCAGAGTGGAGGTAAATAGAAAAGAAGTGTTAAGTGACCTGTTATCTCTCCTTCCTAGGCTGTTCAGTGCCTCTGGGGACACGAGAACCAATGGGGACAACTACCTGTACGAGATCCAGCTCTCCTCCATCACTAGCTCCACAAACCCTGCGTGCTCTGGGGCCAACATCTGCCAGGTGAAGCCCAACGATCAGCACTTTAGCAGGAAGGTGGGCACCTCTGACAGGACCAAGTACTACGTTCAAGGTAACTCCTTGCTTCCCACCAGTGGTCCATGAGAAAGCTTTTAAGGAGAGCTTCCTTATTGGGAAACTCCAGGTAGTGCTAGAGAAGGGTAAGGAGTTTCTCACTTGTTAAAAGATTAAAGAGCTGGGCCTGGTGGAGCACGCCTTTAATCCCAGCATTTAAGAGCTGAGGATCACTTGAGTTCTAGGCCAGCCTGAGTCTGTATAGTGAATTCCAGATCAACTTGGGCTAGAACGAAACCCCACCTCAAAGATTAGCAAAAGGTGGAGGGATGCCAGCCTGGGTAAGAAATGGGTGTGCCGAAGGTATTTGATTGGCACTGAGAAAAGTCTTCCTTGCCTGCTGTGGACGTTTACCTGGAGGGAAGCTCATGTGTCTGTCTTAACCAGCTGATCTCTCACCACACACCTTTTGTACTTAGTGTTTTGAACCATGTGACTACGTCAGCTTGAAATAGTGTGTTGAACAGCCAGCAGCTGTGATAGGAAAGGTTCCCCCAAAGAGGGAAGAGGGCCCACCTCCAGGAAGAAGTGTATGTTCCCAAGCTCTGGAACTGAGTGGGTCACCCCCATAGCAGGTTTATGGGGAGTTGGGCACATCTCAAGCCTCTGTATCTGCTCACAGCGCTTGTGGCCTGGGGAAGAATTAGGGAAGTGCATGTTTGGCTGGGTGGGTAGTAGAAAAACTGATTAGCTTCACTCACTAAGTCATAGGATGTCATGCAGTCAATGCCTTCATTTCTGTCTTCATTTGCCTTCCTTACACGCCAGCAAATCCTCCAATAACTCAGGATCAGATATACGCACCACTTTCTGCTCAGGCCGTGCTTCTCCACTGTCTAGAGTCCTTAGTGCTGCAGGGAGTACTCAGTAATGCTGATTGATCACCTCAGGGGTGCTTGGGAACCTTCAAGGTGTCCTGCTTTTCAGAAAAGGAAAGGCTAAGCTCTTTCTCACACTGGCTGGAAGGTTTTTGGTAGAGTCCATCTGACTGCCCAGCCTCAAGTCACTGGCCCTCAGTACCCTGGACCTACGTGACACATTACCCAGAGCTCCAGGTCATCTGGTACTGGTGGTTTGATGTGGCTCACCCCACCTGCATCCTTTCCAAACGGCTTTCTGTGTCTCCTCTTCCGAAAGCCCCCGTCACAAACCCAGGGTTGTCTCCTCCTTGGGTGCCTGTAGGAATGTTCAAGCTCTGTAACACTGCTGATTACAGGTGGCCTCCAACTTTATCTTTAAAAGTGTATCCGTGGAGCTGGAGAGATGGCTTAGCAATTAAGGCACTTACTTGCATGTGAAGCCTGAGGACCCATGTTTGACTCTTCAGGGCCCATGTAAGCCAGATGTACAAAATGACAAAAGTGTGCAAGGTCACACATGCACACAAGGTGGCACATGTATTTGGGATTCAGTTGCACTGGCTAGAGGCCCTGGCATACCAGTTTTCTGTCTCTCTGCCTGCCTCCCCCAACACCTCTCCCTCCCCCAACACCTCTCCCTCCCCCTCCCCCTTCTCTCTCTCTCTCTCTCTCTCTATGCGCGCGCGCATTAAAAAAATAAAGGCCCGTCTGTTGGGATTCCCTTAAAAAAAAAATGCCTGAACTGACTGAGAATTTAATTAATGACTGGCATAGCTTGTGCTACCTTACTTGATAAGCCTTAAAACAAAAACACAAGTAAACAGATGTACTTTCTCTCTCCATTGACATTCCCTGCTTTAAAAGCTGAACTGTAGAATTAAAAAAAAAAAATGTATCAATGTTTGAAACTTTGAGAATCTAGCGTCCAGGATGCCTGGGCACCTGAAGCCTACATAAGCATGTGTATATGCATGCACCTCTGTTGGTGCCCAAGGAAATCCCACCAGACCTTTTTCCTGTATCCCTTCACTAGCATCAGCAAGCTGTGCTGGCTTCTTATTTTATAAAGAAGTGCCATCTCCTCATGAGCCTGTCTGTCTGAGACAGTCAGAACCCAAGGCAAAGTCCTAGCCCTGGTTGAGGCCTGGAGCTGCCATGATGTCCTCACTAGGTTGGTGACTTGCTCCCACACAGGCCCACAGAACTCTGTGCAGTTCCTGCCTTGGGTGAACCGAAGTGCCATGTCCTCCACCGCCTCCGCCCTGGAGCACCCCTCTTCAAGGTGGACATGTCCATTGCATACCTAAACCTAGTCTGAGTGCTCCTGCTTCATGACAGGAATGCCCGAGGATGGAGCAGTTCACCCAGGCTCCCCTTGCTGCTGATGCCAGAGGCACTTTCAGGAAGTCTCATGACTCCCTTCTCATTTGGGAATGGGACTTGCTGGATGCTGTTGTGCTAAGGTTTGCAGTTGATTGCAGCAGAAGGGTGTAGACTGCAGTCAGCCACGAGAGGATGCTTAAAGGCAGGTCTAGGAGGGAGTCAGGAGCAGAGTTCCCTTTGTCCTCTCCCATGAAACCAGGATGTGCTGCCATCCCCGGCCCAGTGTGTGACACTGCACATGGAGCCTTGCCGACTGGGGGCTCCCTGGACCTCATGGAGCCCAGGGCCAGGGCTTTTGTGGCCTCCATTGTGTAGACTGATTGCTTAGTGTCCATGTGGTTGATCTCAGTCCCCAGAGGAATGAGATGGCCCAGCCAGCTCCACCTGTAATGGTTCCTCTTAATTGTCAACTAGATTGGCTCTGTAGTCCCTTAGGAAACAAGTCTGTGGACATGTCTGTGAGGGGTGTCTAGGTTAGCTTAATTGAGGTGGGAAGACCCGTTCTAGCTGTTGGCAGCACCACTCCATGGGCAGTGGGCCCCAGAATGAAAAGGAGAGAGCAAGCTTAGCATGAGGTTTCGCCATTGTCTGCTTCCTGATCGTGAGCACAGTGTGAACAGCTCTGCCTCGAGCTCCTGTCTCTCCTGCCATGATGGACTGACGTGGAAGCGTGAGCTGAAGTAAGCCCTTCCTTAGGTTGTTTCTTGTTGGGAATTTTACCACAGCAATGAGGAAAGTAACTCACCACCCCGTATCATATCACTAGCCATGGGTAGAGGCCAGACCTCATTTTGGGTGAGGCTAATTCTTCATTGAGACTGTGCAGTCGCTAAGGTTGCTTAGTGACCTGCGTGTATGTGTGCGGGCGCACACATGTGGGAGCCGATGGACAGCTTTAATATTCTTCCTCAGGTGCCTCGACCGTTTTTTGAGCTGGGGCTTCTCATTGGCCCGGGGCTCTCTAAGTAGGCCGGGTTGTTTATGTATCAAGCTCCAGAGATCCTCCGGTCTCCCTAGTGCTGGGATGACAAGCACATGCTATCCTGTGTGGCTTTGCTTTTTTTTTTTTTTTTTTTTCCTTTAAACAACCTGTCCTCTGAAGAGTCAAATTCAGACCCTCATGCTTTCCAGACAAGCACTTCCCTGACTGAGCAATCTCCCCAGAACCACCTCCCCTCCCCCCAACATTTTTCTTTCACGCTATGAAAGCAGAGTGCATGGAGGACATGGGGGCACCCTGTGCGTCTCCCCTCGGCTGCTTATTGCTGGGCTGGTGGTCATGGTGCTGTGTCTTCCGTGTTTCACAGACGGCGATCTGGATATCGTGTTTGCCTCTTCCTCCAAGTGTGGGAAAGATAAGACCAAGTCCGTGTCTTCCACCATCTTCTTCCACTGCGACCCCATGGTCAAGGACGGGATCCCCGAGTTCAGCCACGAGACCGCCGACTGCCAGTACCTCTTCTCCTGGTACACAGCGGCTGTGTGCCCCCTGGGGTGAGTAGGGTCCTAGCGCGCACACCCTGCCCACACCCCTCTCACAGCAGGGTGGCGCTCTGTGCCTACTTATTGGAGTGTTCAAACACGCACCGAAAACAGAAAAGGGTCCTGACCCACATAGGCAGCAACCTGCTCTGGTGATCGTCCTCTTGTCGCAGCCACTCGCTACCCCAGGAGCATTGGCCACACTTCCACCCTGCACACGGGGTCCTGCACTGGGGCCCGGCCAGAGCTTCCCACTGCTGCCTTTGCCCCACCCCCGCGCCCGCCCACCGTCTCTCTCATTCTCACCACTCCGTGGGTCCTGTATAAATTTTATGTGGCAAAACGTCAGTCATAGTAAAGCATTTTCTGCATTTGAATGAATAAAAAACCTACTCTGCGGGTGTCTGGAACGAGCTATGGCCTGGGTCTTTATGGGCAGTAAGAGGAACTCTGTTCTGCCGTGAGTACCTTCTGCCAGGGAGGGAAGACTCGTGTGGCGCTCTCATGGGCCAGAGCGGTTTAGTCCTTGCTCAGAGCCACACTCAGCTTGCTTTCTCCTTGGGCTCACGGTCTTCGCAGCTCATCCACGCAGACCACTGCTTTACCCGTGCTCTGGGTTCCCTGTCCTGCAGCTTTGTGACTGCGAGAGAAATGAATTCTTCCCATGTCACTGAGGGGGATTCTCCTGGTCAGCAGGCGGTGGGCAGCAGGGACAGTGAGAGAGTCTGATCCAGCCTTCAGATCTTATGTCCACTTACCTATGCATTGCTGGCTCGGTGGGATGTGGGTATAAGGACTCAAGAGGCTTTTGTTAACTTGACTATTTTCAGTTAATGTGCACAGTAATGGTCTTCATTGTGATATTCCCCCTCCATCCCTATCCCCCTTCATTTATTTTCTTCCATTCTTTTCACTGTGTGTCCAGGCGCTTGCACCCAGAGCCTAGGATCTTGCACATGATAGGCAAGGCCTGTCTTTCTCTGGAAGCTACGTCCTCAAGCCTGTCGTGTGCGTGCGTCTTTGTGCCCGCCCTGCCTGCCCTGCCGCGAGCCTCCCGCCCTCCTCTAGTCCCCCCCTTTGTAGACCTCGCCTTCGTGGCGCTTCCAGCTTTGAATATGAAGGTGTTCCTGAAAGGTCATGGCAAACAATAGGATTAAAGCTAGCAATTCTCAATGAAAAAAGCAAAGTGTAAAGTTTTTAAAAATATTTTATTATTGTTTGTTTATTTGAGAGAGAGAGCATGAGGGAAAGAATGGGTGCACCAGGGCCTCGAGTCACTGCAAACAAACTCCAGATGCATGCTCCACCTTGTACATCTTGCTTACGTGGGTCCTGGGGAATCTAACGGAAGTCCTTTGGCTTTACAGGCAAACGTCTTAACCGCAAAGCCATCTCTCCAGCCTTTTAAGTTTGTTTTTTGTTTGGTTTTTCAAGGTAGGGTCTCATTCTAGTCCAGGCTGATCTAGAATTCACTATGTAATCTCAGGGTGGCCTTACTCACAGCGATCCTCCTACCTCTGCCTCCCGAGTGCTGGGGATAAAGGTGTGCGCCACCATGCCCGGCTCCTTTTTTGTTTTTTTGAGTTAGGGTCTCGCTGTAGCACAGGCTGACCTGGAACTCAGAGGTCTTCCTACCTCTGCATCCCACATACTGGGATTAAAGGCATGTGCCCCACACCCAACATAAAGTATACATTTTTAATTTTTAACTTTTGAGGTAGGGTCTCGCTCTAGCCCAGGCTGACCTGGAATTCATAAGTCCCATCTCCATCTCCAGTTTGGGTTTGGAGGAGACAAGTGTTTGTAGGGCTTGTTAAAGTGGGGAGGCACCTTGAAGTGCCTTCAGAATCAAAGCAAGTTTCCACAGGAGAGCTCACATATCATGACATGCAGTACAGACACAGAACTGCTTAAAATCCTGTCACACATTGGTAAAGGGGCAAAGACTTGGAGGAATAAAAAGTTAAAATCAACAAGACTATACACTCAAGGCAGCTGGCATTTCATGATGCATGAAGCAAACTTCGGTCCACAGGCCCATCCTTTGTCTTAACACGTAGTCTCAGGAATGCTGCTGTTACCATTTCCCATGCCAGGTGGCTGAGGTGTCCTGGCTTGGGAAGGTCTCAGGGTATTTATGCAATAGAAGCCAGTCCCTGGCTGGGAGTCTGGCGTGTTGCTGTGGTGGCTGCACTCAGTGATATGCTTCCTTTCTCTGACGGTGTTCTAGGGTGAGCTTTGGCGGGGAGAGTCCTGGGCTGGATGAGCCAGAGTACAAGGGACTCTCGGAGCGGAGCCAGGCTGTCGGCGCGATCCTCAGCCTGCTCCTGGTGGCACTCACCGGCTGTCTGCTGGCCCTGCTGCTTCATAAGAAGGAAAGGAGGTGAGGAGGGCAACCAGGCAGGAGGGCTGGCATGGGCCAAGCCAGTAGTTCAGCATCACATCTTGGGTTTTGAGCCCAATAGCAGCAAACACCTTAGTTTGAAACTCCACGGCAGTAGGTACCTCAGCATTTAACATGCTTGCACTCCCTGACATAGTATGAGATGTCCTGGCACTATGGTCCCATCCATAGTCACTGATGAAGTTCTGATTCATGCCGTGTGTGGACATGCCACAGGCTCTTCAGCTGGTGCCAGCAAGTTTCTAAGATACTGCTATATGTTATGTCCAGAGATTGATTTTAAAAAAATCAAGCTCCATTCACAAGCAGACTCTGTCTTACCACCATCGTGTGAGTGAGCATTTGTTATGCACCTGCTGTGTGCCAGGTATGGTGTTCTGTTGGCTCTCCCTTGCTGGGTGAAGGGCTTGTTACGTGACTGTTGATCAGGTCTTATGTTACATTATTTTTTTTTAAACTTCTTTTTTTTTTTTTGAGAAAGACAGACACAGAGAGAAAGACAGATAGAGGGAGAGAGAGGGAATGGGTGCGCCAGGGCTTCCAGCCTCTGCAAACGAACTCCAGATGCGTGTGCCCCCTTGTGCATCTGGCTAACGTGGGACCTGGGGAACCGAGCCTCGAACCGGGATCCTTAGGCTTCACAGGCAAGCGCTTAACCGCTAAGCCGTCTCTCCAGCCCTTATGTTACATTATTAATGAGGCCCTAAGGCAGTGGTTGAAAGGTGCTGGCTGGGGCCAACTACAGGAAGAACTGGGGGAGAAGGGACAGGGATCAAGGGAAGGACTCTGGATGCCCACCCGTCTGTGCAAGCTATCATCAGGGTAGCCTGGGTGCACGCACTCTTCAGCAGGCACCTCAGCAGCACTCATGTGTTCCTGTCTTGGTCACATGTTAGAATCCAGAAGCAAAATGTTAAATGAGTTGCTGTAGACTTGTGACTACCAAGAGTGAAAGAACCAAATTTGGATTCTCTTTGGCCTGGTCCTGTGCTGCCTCCACCAAATCACGACAGATAATATTGCACTGGTTACCGTTGTGCCGTTGTTTGTCATCAATAATGTTCCTACTTTGGAGGGGGGTGTTTGTGGGATACACAACCATCATGACCCAACCCTCAGGAACCATACTTGCTGCTTGAGATGGGCCCTTTGCTCTGTTCCTTTTTTCTGGACTAACCGTGTCTCCATTGTCAGGGAAATGGTGCTGAGTAAGCTAACAAACTGCTGCCGAAGGAGCTCGGGCGTGTCCTACAAGTACTCCAAGGTACTGTCCGGCAGGGGTCCTGTGCTGACGTGAGCCTGATCGTGATTGCGGGGAAGAACTGCAGCAGTGGCCAGCAGGAGGGACCCTTTAGTCACAGCTGTGACCTCAGCCCGGCACCATGTCTCTGGGTTTCCTTAATTAAGCATATTTAGTATTTGGGTTGATCCCATGCTTTAGGTAATTCTCGAAAAGTCCTAGTGGTGAAATTTCTGTGCATCGAGCATTTGGATGATTTCTCCCACATCAGCTTTCAGAAGAAGTCATGTCTCAGTCAAAGGACATAAATGTGTTTGGCTCTTGATACATATTGCCAAATTGCCTTCTGAAGTTGGACTCTGCTATGGCTTCTTTCCTTGTACAGTGTCATCCAGAAGAGCCCTCTCTCTCCTAACTTCTGGATGATCACAGGCCAAGTCCAGTCCTCTGCCTGGCTTGCCCGCTTGCTGCCAGGCTCTTGTCCGAGCCTCACTGCTGCTTGGTTTGCTGTCATCACCACCAGGCACCCGGTGCCGGTCTTGCTGGGGACCTGGGGAACAGAAGTGTAGGGATTATAGTGGGTGGGCAGTGGTAGGGAGCATGCCATCTCCAGGGACTGCATAGCTGTCTCCACTGTGAGTAACACGCTCTTTCCTGCTGTCCCCACAGGTGAACAAGGAGGAGGAGGCAGATGAGAATGAAACGGAGTGGCTGATGGAGGAGATCCAGGTGCCAGCTCCCCGGCTAGGGAAAGAGGGGCAGGAAAATGGCCATATCACCACCAAGTCTGTGAAGGCAGAGGCCCTCACCTCACTGCATGGGGATGACCAGGATAGTGAGGATGAGGTCCTGACCATCCCAGAGGTGAAGGTCCACTCAGGCAGAGGAGCCAGGGTGGAAAGCTCACAGCCTGTGAGAAACCCACAGAGGCAGGCTCTTGGGGAGAGGGAGCATGACAGGATGGGGCTGGTCCAAGCCGAGAAAGCCAGAAAAGGGAAGCCTAAGCCAGGACAGCACAAGTTGCCAACCTCTGCCAAGCTGGTGTCCTTCCATGACGACAGCGATGAAGACCTCTTACGCATCTAGCTCTGCAGTGCCGGCGGGGCACATGGAGCCGCGGGACAGCCAAGCACCTCCAACCAAATAAGACTCACCTCAATGATGCTTCTGTCATTTTGCCTTTAACAAAAACTGCTTCAAAAGGGAAGAGTTTTTGTGATGGGGGAGAGGGTGGAGGGGTAGGCACCACTCCTTCATGATCGTTTACAGTCAGTGGAACAAAGCATTGCTCAAATCAGCTAAAGGGCGGTACCTCATGCCCAGGGTTTGCCCAGGTCCTCATTCACAAGCATAGCTGCTGTGCGCTTGCAACGGTGCCCAGGCTAGACACATCTCAGAACTGAGGGCTGTGTTTAAAAGAAACCCTTGCTGCTTTAGACCCTGTAGGGTGTTTGACCATTTATATTTTTAGCATTGTAATTCTCTCCCCTATTTATTGACTTTGACAATTACTCAGGTTTGTGAAAAGTTAAAAAAAAAAAAATGAAAGAAAGCTACCACAGTTTCTTGGCGCCAGCAGGGGCATAACGCCCTGGGGACGTGCACGGGGCGGGTGAAGCCGGCGCGCACGAGGGCCGTTTCTTGTGGAATTTGAAGTAGTCGTGACTGTTCGCCGAGTGGGAGCACACCCCTCTACCCTCCTCTTTTGCGTTCCACTTCTTAAGGGTGCACTTGCGCACAGGGCTCCGGGTGCCTGGGTTTGGGAGGCTTGCCTGCTCCATGCCTTTCCTCATAATGGCTGCAGCCCTGCACGGCATCGCCAGCCTGAGGTGGGCAGAGTGCCCCTGTCAGTGTTGCCTTCGCTAGCTGGCGAGCTCCAACACCTGCCAAAGACAGTTTGGTGCGTGCGTGTGCGTGAGTGGGGCTGAGGCGCCGCGGCGAGCGCTGCTGCCCAGGCTCAGGCTGTGCTCTCCTCTCTTCAGGTTCTCACCACACCACCTTGACTGTGCTTGTGTTTTTTGTTTTTTGTTTTTTTTTTATTAAGAAAAACATGTAATCACCCATTTGAACTATAAGAAGCCTTAATTTGCACAGAGTGAACATACAGAAACACGTTGGGCCAGCGTCTAGCCCAGTGTTACGTGTGGACTCGTGCCTGGGCCGAGAGGCCCCGGTCGGTGTCATGGGATGGAAGGGTAGGCCCTGTGTCTTCCGCTGGCTGTGGACTCTTTTCTTGACATGTTTAATGACTTTTCTCGCATTGTAGAATTGTATATAGGCTCAGTGGTATTCTTATACCGACAAAAAAAAAGCAAACCACCTTGCAGAATTTCTTGGTTTGTACCCGATTTGGCTGGCTTATTTGATTTCAACATGAGTGTATTTTTTAAGATTGATTTTTTTTCTTCTTTTTTTTTCAATCAACTTTACTGTATTATGAAGTATTCAATTTCAATAAAAGATAAATTATTAATTGGGTGTTAAAGATTTTTTTTTTTCTTCCCCTCCTTGATTGTGAAAACTTACTGAGCTAATGGTCAGACCTGGCTGGTTTATTCTTTCTGTCAAACTTAAGGAAGTGTATTTGGATTGTAGCTTTTAACTTTAGCATAGCAGAGCCCCCCACCAAAGTCTCCCCACAGCATATACACTGACCTTTGCTTCTCTGGATCCGAAACTCCAGTCTTCAGTAAGCCTTGACACCTCCTGTCTGCCAGAGCCACAGATAAGAAGTTCTCATAAAAAGTACTGCGTCTCCATGTATGAATAAACTCATGACCATGTTCATCCTAAATCACTCATTGACAGTGGAGAGCTGCCTACGTGGAACCCGAGAGCAGAAAGTTACTGTGGTGTCTCCTTTCACCCAGCTTCACTGTCTGATGTTTCTGTTACCCGTGATCAATTACAGTTCAAAAAAAATTTTAAACATTTATTTATTTGCAAGCAGAGAGGAAGAGTAAACAAGTGAGGGGGGTATGGGCATACCAGGGCCTCTTGCCACTGCAAAACTCCAGACTCCTGTGCCACTTTGTGCATCTGGCTTTACATGGGTACTGGGGATTTGAACCCGGGCCATCAAGGCCTTCCAAGCAAGCCCCTTTAGCCACCGAGACATCATCTCTCCAAAAAGATTACATGGAATATTCTAGAAATAACCATATGTTTTAAACTGTACCCTGAGTGGGTGTACTATCCTGTGTGCTTAGGATGGGAATTGTCCTTGTGTCATTCTTTTTACATGACCCACTCACTTGTCACTTTGTAGCCATTCCCTTGTCAGACCTTTTAGTTCCGTAGTGCTACGGTATAAGTGATCTTTATTGTGCTTAATCCTGGCCTTGCAGCACAAGAGGAATGATGCTTAGCTCAGAGAGAGGCTATGAAGTAAGTGCTTCTTTTAGTTGAGACAGTAAAAGAGGCTTGAGAAATCACATGGGAGGTTGTTAACACTTACAAGTCTATACATTAAACTTTATCATAGATGTGTATGTATAAGAAAAAATACTGCATACATAAAATTCTGGCATCCACTGGGAGTCTTGGGGAATGTGCGCTGTAAGAGGTACACAGTGCTGAAACCAGAGTTCTTAAAAAAAAAAAAAAACAGGGCCTCTAGCCACGACAAACGAACTCCAGACACATGTACCACTATGTGCATCTGGCTTACGTGAGTACTGGGGCATTGAACCTGGGTTCTTAGGCTTCGCAGGCAAGACGCCTTAACCACTAAGCCATCTCTCCAGCCTTTTTTCTTTTATTTTTTTGTTTTGAGATAGGGTCTTGCTTTAGGCCAGTCTGACCTGGAATTCACTATGTAGTCTCAGGGTGGCCTCGAATTTATGGTGATCCTCTTACCTCTGCCTCCCAAGTGCTCGGATTAAAGACATGTACCACCACACACTGCAAAACCAGAGTTCTGAAGATTCAACACCCTTTTCTCTACATCTCAGGTTTAGTTGTACATTGGAGTGATGGTTTACATTGATTGCCAGCTTGACAGGACCTAGAATCACCTATGATGAGCCTCTGGGCATGCTTGTGAGGGATTATCTTGATTAGGTTAAGTGAGGTGAGAAAAAACATCAATTGTGGGCAACACCATCCATGGGCTGGGGTCCCCAACAGTATGAAGAGGAGAGAGCTGGCCGAACACCAGCATTCACACTGACCAGCTCCCTCAACCTAGTGCCACTGTTTTCGTTCGGGGGACTGCTGTCCCAGTCAATCCCTCTTGCTGTTTAGACTACAGGAAACCCTCTGTAAAAGGGCATCTGCTGCCCCTTGGTGAGCTCAGTGGCAGGGTAAGGTGTTGGCTCTGCAGGCCCTGGTGCCAGGCTTACCTCTGGCCCTGCGTAATTCTCCACTGCTCGTCCTCTCTGAGTGAGGGGAATAGACCAACCATCCTTGTCAGCTCTCGTCACAAACACTTTTAGCAAAATCTGCCCTGATAACAACTAGGAGTTAGAATCATTTCAAAGAAAGCATTTTACTGATCAGACTACTGTTTTGTGTGTGTGTGTGTGTGTATAAATATTTTCATTAATTAGAAAGAAAGACAGATATAGAGAACGGGTACACCAGGGCCTCCAGCCACTGCAAACAACTCCAGACACATGTGCCTCCTTAAGCGTCTGGCTTACATGGGTCCTGTGGAATGGAATCTGGGTCCTCCGGCTTTGCTGGCAAGCACCTTAACCACTAAGCCATCCCTTCAGCCCTTGCCTCATATTTTAAGTTAGCTTCTAACCACATTTTCTGTGCTGCTGTTTCGAGTTCGTCTATGGAATGCTGAGCTGGAATGATCCGTGGTGAGATGATGTGGTCAGGAACGCCACGGAGGCGAGGAAACGTGGCTTCTACATGGATGGTGGAAAAGCACTGGAAGCCCAAGTTTCACTGACGCTGACATTACACAGACAAGCCCTTGAGGAGGATGGCTCCTCCGTCCTGTCAGAATCCTCTGGGAGGTTAGAAACCCAGAGGAGTCCCCAAGCCCTGGTGATTTTCTCTGTGGCCACCATGCTGACCCCCTTCAGCTGCATGAGTACACAGCTGGTTCTAGACTTGAGGTGACCACACAGTCCCATGGTGAGCCATGCAGACAAGGGGAATGCTGAGTGGGACGGGTGTCCTGCAGAGGCCCGGAGGCACTATGGTCACATTGAGTTTAGGGACTAAATGCCCACTGGGGATGGACAGGAGAGGTGAGGCAGAAGCTGGCCCAGAGCCTGAAGCTTGCTATGAGTTGCAGGGAGGGGCTGGCCTGTGCAGACAGCAGCCGGGACCCCAGCCCAGGCTCGGGTTTGCCTTCCAGAAGTAAAAACATAGAATCCAGGGGCTGGAGAAATAGCTTAACAGTTAAGGCATTTGCCTGCGAAGCCTAAGGACCCAGGTTTGATTTCCCAGGTCCCACGTGAGCCAGATACACACGGTGGCACATGCATCTGGAGTTTGTTTTCAGTGGCGCGAGGTCCTGGTGCACCCAATTCTCTCTCCCTCTGTCTTTCTCTCTCCTCCTCCCTCTCTGTCTTAAATAAATAAAATCTTTAAGAAATCAGGAAAAAAAAAAAAGGAAAATAGAAGCCGGTGTTCAGGTGGTGGGTTGGCCATGTGGGGACTGCATGGGAGCGGGAAGAGCGGGGAGTGACAGCTGTATCAATGCTGACAAGCTCAGGACTCAGGTACCTGCTGAGAAAAGAAAGAATGTGGACTTTGGAGGTAGATGGAAAGCCACAGCCAGAGGTGAGAGTTTCCTGTAACTTTTGTGTAATATTTTGATCAGTTTACAAATTAATTCAACTAAAAATACTTCGTAATGATCCTGGTGATACAGGCGGTGTAGAAGCAACAGAGTCTTGTGAAAGGCTCTGCTGGCTGTCACCCCTGAGGACAGTGAGGAATAGAACCTTTACTCATAGCCCAGTGGGGGTCAAGTGGCCACTGAGCAAGGGGCTGTGATCATCCATGGGGTCACTTGTTGCAGGATGGGTGGGTTGTTTGGATTTGTTATAAAAACTAAATGAGGGGCTGGAGAGATGGCTGAATGGTTAAGGCATTTGCCTGCAAAGCCAAAGGACCCAGGTTCGATTCCCCAGGACCCACATAAGCCAGATGCACAAGGCGGTACATGCATCTGGAGTTTGTTTGCAGTGGCCGGAGACCCTGGCGCGCCCATTCTCTCTCTTCTTCTCTCTGGATCTTTCTCTCTCCCTCTCTCAAATAAGTAAATAAAAATAAAGTTTTAAAAACAAGCAAGCAAACAAACAAAAACCCAGATGAGTTTATGACAAAGTGCTCAGGGGCTGGCCAGATGGCTCAGTGGCTTAAGTACTCGACACGAAAGCCTGAGTACTTGAGTGTGGATCCTCAGAGCCCACAGGGATCAAAACGAAACAAACAAACAAAAAGCTGGAAGCTACGGTGGGCTTTTGTCATCCCCTCTTGTTGCCATGCAGAGATCCCAGAAGCACCCAGACCAACTAGCCTGGCAAATGGAGCTGTAAACCATGAGCAAGTGACGCTGCCCCAAGGTGAAAGATGAGGACCAACACCTGAACGCGGGCCTCTGCTCTCCACAGGGGCACTGGGGCGTTTCCAGTCCCATAGTCTCACTCATGAGCGCACACACACACATCATATGCAAAAAAAAAAACCAACTTGGGCTGTAGAGATGGCTTAGCGGTTAAGTGCTTGCCCGTGAAGCCTAAGGACCCTGGTTCAAGGCTCGGTTCCCCAGGTCCCACGTTAGCCAGATGCATAAGGGGGTGCTCACGCGTCTGGAGCTCGTTTGCAGAGGCTGGTACCCCTGGCGCACCCATTCTCTCTCCCTCTATCTGTCTTTCTCTCTGTGTCTGTCTCTCTCAAATAAATAAATAAATAAACATTAAAAAAAACTCAAGTATTTAAACATTTTATTGACAACTTCCTATACATATTCACAACGTGCCCCGGTGATAATTTCCTCTGCCCACCCGTCTTTATCCTCCTCCCCTTTCCCGCCTCCACGGAACCACTTCTTTCCAACTCGTCCCTCTTCTATTTTGATGCCATTTTTTTTTTTTTTTTTTTTGCCCTCATATTATGCAGGTCTCATGTAGGTAGCATGAGCCACTGTGAGGTCATTAATGTGTCCAGAAGATAGTATTGTAAAAACAGTCCTCCTCTTCCTTTGGCTCTTACATCCTTTCCATCACCTCTTCCTGAGCCTTGGAGGGTGAGATAGAGAGGTCTCAGTGCTGAACACTCCACTGTCTCTTCTTTTTTTTTTTTTTTTAAAAATTTTTTTAATTTTTTAATTTATTTATTTGAGAGCGTCAGACACAGAGAGAAAGACAGGTAGAGGGAGAGAGAGAGAATGGGCACGCCAGGGCTTCCAGCCTCTGCAAACGAACTCCAGACGCGTGCGCCCCCTTGTGCATCTGGCTAACGTGGGACCTGGGGAACCGAGCCTCGAACCAGGGTCCTTAGGCTTCACAGGCAAGCGCTTAACCGCTAAGCCATCTCTCCAGCCCCACTGTCTCTTCTTATCAGAACTTTGATGGGTTTCGAGTCACCCCTGTGGTCATTGCCATCTCAAAAGAGAAGCTTCTCTCACCAAATGTGAGAGCAGCTTAATATATGGGCATAAACATATCAAGAAGGCAATTTGGTATGCAAGGTTATTTATTATTGTTCTTAGTATTATTATTGCTTTCCAGGGTAGAGACTTGCTCTAGCCCAGGCTGACCTGGATTCACTGTAGTCCCAGGCTGGCCTCAAACTCACAGCGATCCTCCTACCTCTGCCTCCCGAGTGCTTGGACTAAAGGCGTGTGCCACCATGCTAGGCTATTTTAAAAAAAGAAAAAGAAAAAAGAGGGCTGGAGGAATGGCTTAATGGTTAAGACGTGTTTGCCTGCAAAGCCAAAAGACCCAGGTTCAATTCCCCAGGACTCACATTAGCCAGATACACAAGGGGTACATGTGTCTGGAGTTTGTTTGCAGTGGCTGGAGGCCCTGTTGCTCCCATGAAATTTTTAAAAAGTATTAAAAAAGAAAAAGTGTCTTCTTATTTGGAGACAAAAACTGACCATGAAGAAAATCAGAAACCCAGTGAGATCTCACCACACACCTCTTACAATTATGGAGATCAAATGACTCGGAAATAACTGGATGGAATAAGGCTAATTTTTGTACAGGCTAAACCCTTGGGACACAGGAAACTGAGCCTTGAGTGAGGTTATGATTTTTTTTTTCTGCTTCCTGAGTGCTGGGATTAAAGATGTGCACAGGCGTAAGTAAATTTTTATTTTTTAAAGAAGGAGCCATCCCTGCTGACACCTTGGTTTGGGGCTTGAGGCCCAACTATAATATGTCAGTCCAGAGATTAAAGGCCCAGCGCCATCCTCCAGAGCTCCTGGCCTGAGCTTTCGGACAGTAACCCCATGATTGCAAGGCACTCAGCAGTGCCTGCCTCTATCACATCCACCCCGGCCTCGGTGTCCCATGACAACCACTTTTCTTGTGATTTACTGAAAAGGAGATACAGAACATAAATTTATTTTCTTATCTATTCTAAATTGGGCACGGTGGTACCTGACTGTAATCTCAACACTTGGGAGGCAGAAGTAGGAGGATCACTGTGAGTACAAGGCCAGCCTGAGACTCCATAGTGAATTCCAGCTCAGCCTGGGCTAGAGCGAAACCCTACCTTGCAAAATAAAACAAAGTGAACAAACAAAAAAGACTGTCTAAGCTATTTTGTGTGTATGTGTGTGCATAGGTGCATGTGAACATGTGTGCTCAAACATATGAAGACCAGAAGTTGACAAAAGATGTCTTCCTTAATTGCTCTCCACTTTATTCTTTGAGACACCTTCTCTTTTTTTATTTTTTTTGTGTTTTGAGGTCGAGTCTCACTCTAGCCCAGGCTGACCTGGAATTCACTATGGAGTCTCAGGGTGGCCTCGAACTCACGGCGATCCTCCTACCTCTGCCTCCTGAGTGCTGGGATTAAAGGTGTGCACCACCACGCCAGGCTTGAGACAAGGTCTCTTGCTGAACCTGGAGTTCACCCATTCGGCTAGACTGATTAGCCAGTGAGCCCTAGGATTTCACCACGTCCATCTCTGTGCACTGGGTTTCTAGGCACGCACCACCACATCTGGCGTTCACATGGGATCTGGGGATCCGAACTCAGGTCCTTATGCTTGTGAGACAAGCACTTGTCTGAGTGAGCCGTCTCTCCAGGCCCGAGGATCTGTTTGAGACCAGGCACGTGATACGCAGTTGGAATAGGAAGAGATCCAGTCAGTAATCCTCACATGAAGTTCTGGAAAGGAAGAACAGATCTTGTTTATTTGGCTTTCTCAATTCTGGGATGGGGGCCTTGTACGAACAGACCAAGAGGAAGGTGAACAGACTTCCCACGGTGTCTCTCCCATGTGCTGGAGAGACCTGAACAGAAGGCGTCACACACAGGTGGCTGAGAGCTCTGGCT
Source organism: Jaculus jaculus (assembly GCF_020740685.1). NCBI lineage: Eukaryota > Metazoa > Chordata > Mammalia > Rodentia > Dipodidae > Jaculus > Jaculus jaculus. The sequence goes on along the minus strand of NC_059110.1, from coordinate 7,301,261 downwards.
TACCATCTTCAACAAGCGGATGTGGGACCCTGGGGAGGCGGCCCAGTGGGTGAACGTGCTTGCTATGAGAGCCTGAGGACCTGAGCATGGATCACCAGCACATACGGGGAACCCAGGAGTGGTGGCTCATGCTTGTGATCCCAGGGCCGGAAAGTTACACGGAGCATCCTTGCGGCTTGCTGGCCGCTAGGCTAACTGGGTCAGTGAGCAAGCTCAGTGAGAGGTCCTGTCTCAAAAGATAAGATGTACATGTGCTCACACGCAAACATGCACCATACACACAGACACATTAAAAAAAAAAAGTTGGAGATCAACTGAGGAAGACACCCAAGGTTGACTTCTAGTCTCTACATGCATGTTCACACATGTCCATAAGTGCACATACATGCACTCATACACCAATGAACAGGCATACCCACACACACATGTGCACCACACACATATGCAAAAAAAAAACCCAAAAAACAAAAACCCAGAAAACATCACCGGGCGTGGTGGCGCACGCCTTTAATCCCAGCATTCAGGAGGCAGAGGTAGGAGGATCGCCATGAGTTCTAGGCCACCCTGTGATTACATATTTAATTCCAGGTCAGTCTGGACCAGAGCGAGACCCTACCTCAAAAAAACAAACAAACAAAAAAATTGTTGAAACTGGTGCCCAGTTATAAAACATAGCATTTGGTAGGCTGAGGCAGGAAGCTAAGGTCAAGACTGGTCCTAGTATGCAGTAAATTCAAGGCCAACCTGGCCTTCCACGAGACCCTGTGTCAGACTAATAACAGCAACAGCAAAATGTGGGAGACACGGCAGGATAGTGGCCAGCTGCGCCCCAAGCAGCTGCCCCTCACCTGCTGTACCACTAGGTGGGCAGAAAGCCAGTGACCTATTTGCTGAGTCATGGCTGACCTTGTCCGCATCCACCCCGCCGCCAGTCCTTCAGGCAGGATGTGTCAGCTCTATTGGGCTGATGGCCAAGTTACTGGGAAGGGCTGCCCGGAGTCTGTAGGCTATACCTACACCTTAGGAAGACAGCGTTTTACATGCCCACCTTGAACCTGGCTTCTCCTTCTCTTTCCACACGAGCCCAGACTCTGCTCTTGTTCCTGCAGCTGACTCACTCCTATCTGCCCCCGACCCCAGGAGGTGTCAAGGCGTAGGTCCATTGTCCTACAGTGGGAAAGCCCCCCCTCCCTCCCCAGATTTGTGTCTAGCCGGGCATCTGGGGCCGGGGAGTGATGAGGCTGATCCCTAGGGAGTTCTGGAAAGTTGGTCACTGGTGTTGGGACTTTGAGTGAATTGATTTATTGACTTGACTTCGAGCCAACCACTTGACAAAGGGCAAGTGATCTTCTGGCTTAGTCTGTTTGGCACTGTTTCAGAAAAATACTCAAGACTAGATCATTTCTTTCTTTCTAGAGAGAGGGAAAGAGAGAACACGCACCACAGCCTTTTGCTCACTGCAGATGGATTCCAGGTGCATGTGTCAAGTCCCTTTAACCACTGAATCATCTCCCCAGAGCGAGACTGAATCGTTTCTAAAGAGGTTAATTTGGGGTCTCAGGGCTGGAGGCTGGGCAGTCTAAGAATGTGGCACAGGTGAGGTGTTATGCTATTTCATGGTGGAAATTGAAAGGGACATTAGTGGAGACATGTGGAAGAGAGAGGGGACACAGAGTGCTGGGTGCTTTATTCCAACCTGCTCTTGTAGTAACTAGCCCATTCTTATGGAAAGCACATTAATCCCTCCATGAGGGTGGAGCTCCCCACCACATCTAATACCATTACAATGGCAATTAAATTAAATTCTATTTTATTTATTTGAGAGAAAAGAGAGAGGCAGATAGAGAGAATGGGCATGCCAGGTCCTCCAGCCATTGCAACGGAACTCCAGATGTATGCGCCACCTTGTGCATCTGGCTTATGTGGGTACTGGGGAATTGAAGCTGGCTCCAAGCGCCTTAACCACTAAGCCATCTCTCCAGCCTGTGATTCAGTTTCAACATGAATTTTAGCAAAGACAAACCATATCCACACCTGCCCTTCTGGCCTTGATTTCTCATCTCTAATGTGTGGTTAACTTGGAGATCTATCAGATTGTGTATGAGTCATGTCTCCGCAGGAGCCTATGCTGTCTGTCTCCCTAGAAGTTCAGTTCTCACCGGGTCACAGCAACTACAATGGCCCAGGGTATTGGGCCATCTGTGTATAAAGCAGACCGTGTAGCTGGGCCTGGGAAAAGGCTATAATGCAGGGGGGAAAGAATGGGTCCCCTGCTCCTTGGTCCGAATAAAAGAAAGCGGTCCTGAGCTTGCTGCACGAGGGAGCCCACAGCGCAGCTCCTGTGTGAGGCCAGGGCAGCTGCTAGTCTTCAGGGACTAAGTGAGAAGTACCCCAGCCTGGGCTGGGAATGTGGGGAGGGAGAGCGGCGCTTGCTTCCACCTGCTGTGTGTTGAAAGTGGGACCTTTGTACCTTGACCATTCCCCAGGCACATGCTAGGCAAGGGCCTCTGGGAGGTGGGCATCCTGGGGGTTGTAGAAGGGGCAAACACTCAGCTCTTGAGGGTACCCCATGACCTTTCTTTGGGGAGCGGTCGGCTTGGGACCTTCCTTCTTCCTTCCCTCACTGCCTCCTTCCTGTCTCCCCCCATGGGGGCCCTCAGCTGTCCCAGCAACAGTTCCCAGGTTGAGCACTCCTGAAGGAAGCTGAGGGGGGAGGGGACCTTCAGCCCTGTCCCCAGGTCTGTCACGCTATGCCAAGGGGACCCTTGGGCCAGAGGGGTTAGCTTTGAGTCCCATGGAGCAGTGAACGAGTCTTAGAAACACAGGGTTACATGGAGCAGCCTACAGATTCATTTACCAGCTGTTACTCTTTGTGTCCGTGGAGGGACCCAACCAGGTTTACTGTTAAGTGCCCTTCTGGAGCTCAAAGTGGATGGGGAAGGGGTTCCTGGCAGGGCTGTCCAGTTTCCCAGGGGCCAGCCTCCAGAGGCAGTGGCACCTGGTCAGCTAGCTGGGTGTGCCCAAGCAAGGGACCACTGGGATGATTCTGGCATGGAGGCTGGAAGGCCAAGCCCCCTGGCTCCTATCTCTGCCCCATGGTAAGATGACAGGTTCTGTGTTTCCCTGGAGCTAGAGGCCTGGTCAGGGCAGGCTGCCCACCTGCCCCTGAGGCACGATCGAAAGACAGGAAATATTAGGGGACATAAAACAAGGGACACCCCCCCCCTCCCCGGCCCTAGGATCAAGTTTGCTTTCCCTGTTGACTGAGACTCAAGAAACCTCAACACAACTGATAAAACCAAAATTGCTTGTAGAGATAATGTGTGTTTTCCTAAAGATGTCTCAAAGAAGGGTGGAAAAACAAAAAAATGAGCTTTGCTTACTTGGGGCCGGAATGTTTGTGACTTTGAACTTTGCTGAATTAGCACTCCTCTCCCATCCTTAGATCTAAACACTACATGTTAAATTTTCACTTTCAAAAAGAAATCCCTTGCCAGGCATGATGCCTTTAATCCCAGCACTCAGGAAGCAGGGGTAGGAGGATTGCCATGAGTTCGAGGCTATCTTTAGACTACATAGTGAGTTCCAGGTTAGCATGGGCTACAGTGAGACCCTATCTTGAAAAACAAAACAAAACAAAACAAAACAAAAATCCCTTGATAAGAGAAAATATAAAAAGTAAACTGGGCCAGGCGTGGTGGCGCACGCCTTTAATCCCAGCACTCGAGAGGCAGAGGTAGGAGGATCACTGTGAGTTTGAGGCCACCCTGAGACTCCACAGTGAATTCCAGGTCAGCCTGTGCTAGAGTGAGACCCTCCCTCAAAAAACCAAAATAGGGCTGGAGAGATGGCTTAGCGGTTAAGCGCTTGCCTGTGAAGCCTAAGGACCCCGGTTCGAGGCTCGGTTCCCTAGGTCCCACGTTAGCCAGATGCACAAGGGGGCGCACGCGTCTGGAGTTCGTTTGCAGAGGCTGGAAGCCCTGGCGCGCCCATTCTCTCTCTCTCTCCCTCTATCTGTCTTTCTCTCTGTGTCTGTCGCTCTCAAATAAATAAATAAATAAATTTAAAAAAAACCAAAATAAATAAATAAATAAACTGGATCATATATGTTTACTTAGTTTTTAAACTCACTTTAGTGCTCATGCTTAAATCTAAAGCGCATACTTTTTGCTTATCTTAATCAACTCACTAGCTGTTTCACTCTGAAATTCTTTTCCGCACGGCCATCAAGGATCCACCTTGACCTGAATGGAGGTCCCTGAGGTGGGAGGGACCTTACCAGGCTCCTGACAGCAGTACTGGGCTGTGTCTCCCTGTCACTGCCTCTGCTGCTCAAACAAGCCAGAGCAGGAAGGGGGGGCTTACCCACACTGGCCTCTGGCCCTTCTCTGCTGTTGGGCCCCTGGTCGCTGAGGACAGCCTGGCCACCATGGGGAGTTGTCACTCAGCACCGGCAGAGACAAGAGCAGCTGGGCCCCAGGCTCTGACATGCTGCGGGAAGCTGGAGCCCAGCATGGTTCTGACTGTTGCTGCTGGAGTAAAACCACAGCCATTCTTTGTTTCTTTCTTTTCAATTAAAAAAAAATTTTTATTTATTTTTATTTATTTATTTGAGAGCCACGGGGGGGGGGGGGAGAATGGGCGCGCCAGGGCTTCCAGCCACTGCAAACGAACTCCAGACGCGTGCGCCCCCTTGTGCATCTGGCTAACATGGGTCCTGGGGAATCGAGCCTTGAACCGGGGTCCTTAGGCTTCACAGGCAAGCACTTAACCGCTAAGCCATCTCTCCAGCCCTCAAGTTTTTTTTTATTAACAACTTCCATGATTATAAACAATATCCCATGGTAATGCTCTCCCTCCCCCGCCTTTCCTCTTTGAAACTCCATTCTCCATCATCTCCCCTCCCCCTCTCAATCAGTGTCTTTTTTTTTTTATTTTCCTTTATTTTGTTTACACACTATAACTCACACTTTATTTGATAATCAAAACATGAACTAAAAATAATTCTCAGGAAGACATTGTGGCTCATGCTTTTAATCCCATCATTCTGGAAACAGAAGGAGAATAACTGTGAGTTCAAGGTCACTCTGAGACTGCAGAGTGAGTTCCAGGTCCGGCTACAGTGAGACCCTACCTCAAAAAAAAAAAAAAAAATCAGTCTGTGACTGACTGGTCAGGATTGATAGAGGGCACTTGTACCATTACTCACACGTTTCTTTCTTTCTTTTTTCTCAATTTTTATTAACATTTTCCACGATTGTAAACAATATCCCATGGTAATGCTCTCCCTCCCCCCACTTTCCCCTTTGAAACTTCACTCTCCATTATATTCCCTCCCCCTCTCAATCAATCTCTCTTTTATTTTGATGTCATGATCTTTTCCTCCTATTATGATGGTCTTGACTACACCCATTCTTGGGTTTTTTTGTTTGTTTATTTGTTTGTTTTGTTTTGTTTTTGTTTTTTCAAGGTAGAGTCTTACTCCAGCCCGGGCTGACCTGGAATTCACTATGTAGCGTCAGGGTGGCCTTGAACTCACGGCGATCCTCCTACCTCTGCCTCTCTAGCGTAAAGGCGTGAGCCACCACACCCGGCCCTGTTCTTAGTTTGTATGCATCAGAACATAGTGGCTGGGTGCAGCGGACACTTTCCTACTAGGATGTCATGCCACCATGGCCACAGAGAGAGACGAGCTTCTGAGTCCACAAGGCTATTGGTAGGACTCCGTCCCTGCAGCCGTGGGCTGAGGCGCTCCCCTTCTTATTGGCTACCAGTCACACCTCAGCTCCCTGCCACGCCGGCCCCTCAACACGCTTCGCCAAGCCAGCAGAGAGAAAGACTTCCATAGGTGAACAGTCCAATCTTCCTTTCCTCCTCTTTCCTTCCTTCCTTCCTTCCTTCCTTCCTTCCTTCCTTCCTTCCTTCCTTCCTTCCTTCCTTCCTTCCTTCCTTCCCTCTTTCCTTCCTTCCCTCCCGCCCTCCCTGTCTGTCTGTCTTGCTTTCTTTGAAAGAGAGAGAGAATGGATGTGCCAGGGCCTCCAGCCACTGCAAACGAACTCCAGATGCGTGCGCCACCTTGTGCATCTGGCTTACGTGGGTCCTGGGGAATTGAACCAGGGTCCTTTGGCTTTGCAGGCAAGTTCCTTAACCGCTTAGCCATCCCTCCAGCCCGAATAGTCCAATCGTAAGTGATGCAATTACCAGGGGCGTCACCCTTGGTTTGCCCATTTCATTGTTATAAGCAAACCACACGTTCTACCCACTCGAGGGCACCAGGCAGTAGCCTGTCGCCACTCTTGTCTTCCTAGGCCACATGAAGGGCTCCTTTAGGGCCTGTGCCAGCTGCTGTCTGTGCCCCGGTGATAGTTCTCTTGTGGGTCTCTCTCCTCTGTGGGAGTGTGAGCTGCTTGGAGCCGAGGACTGCTGTCTCATCTCTGTGGCCCCGAGCCTAGCATGGATCCTCGAGCGGAGGGGGGGCCGGGTAAATATTTGCAGAAGGAGCAAAGAAACCATAGACGGAACTGTGAGGCATCTGTGGTGTGGCCAAGGGCGCCTTAAACAAGGACGGGGTCTTGCTCCGAGCGCTACAGGTTTAAATTCAGTAACTGCAAACTGGCCATGGTTTTGCTCCCCTCAGCCTGTTTCTGCCATTTGTGGAGGGGGAAGTGACACAGGCCAGTGCCCAAGGCGGCTGTGAGAATGGCTCAGCTACATGGGTCTTATCCCTGGTCCTGCTCTGAAAGCACAGGCTGGAGTTTCTGTCACTAGCAGTTAGTGTTGGTGGCTCTCACCGGCTACTCTGTGCTCCTTCCAGGCCCGTTTTCCAGGGTGTCCCAAGTCTCCCGAGCCTGGCACAAGCGGAGTCTGGAACCAACACACTGTGCATGGCCCCAGCTCACAGAGGTGCCCTGGGGAAACTGGGCTGCCACAGGTGCAGGGGACTGAGTATGACCTCTGGTGTCATTTCAAGGTGCCAGTGTGCCACCTTTGGCTTAAAAGGCTTCCAGAAGGTCCTGAGAGATGAAAGGGGCTCACACCTGCTTCCCCCTTTCCCTCCTCCCACTCAGTGACCACAGGACCCAATGGTGACTTGCTTCCCAGCCAAATAAGCAAAGTTCAGGCTCGGCCCCGCGCAGCCTCCCCTGGCCCTCACGCCGGCACCACAGGATAAAAGGTTATTTCTAGCTGGCGGCCTTCCAGGTGTATCCTGCTTGGATAGCAATTTGATCTCAAGCCACCCCATTTCAAAGAACTTTAAATGAGAGCCGCACGCAGCTCCGCCTGCAGCCCAGAGCAGGTCTGGCCGAATCGGTGGAGGGTGCCCTCCAGCCATGCCCACCGTGGACGACGTCCTTGAGCAGGTGGGAGAGTTTGGTTGGTTCCAGAAGCAAGCCTTCTTGCTGTTGTGCCTGATCTCAGCTGCCTTAGCCCCCATCTACGTGGGCATCGTCTTCCTGGGGTTCACCCCCGACCACCGCTGCCGGAGCCCCGGGGTGGCCGAGCTGAGCCAGCGATGCGGCTGGAGCCTGGCAGAGGAGCTGAACTACACGGTGCCCGGCCCGGGGGACGATGCCTTCCTGCGCCAGTGCCGGCAGTACGAGGTGGACTGGAACCAGAGCGCCCTCGACTGCGTGGACCCGCTGTCCAGCCTGGCCACCGACAGGAGCCACCTGCCGCTGGTGCCCTGTCAGCACGGCTGGGTGTACGACACGCCTGGCTCCTCCATCGTCACCGAGGTAAGAAAGGGTGTGCGTTTCAGTTAATGGGCAGACTTCAGGGCAGGCGGAAGATCAAAAGGAACTCAGATATATGATTCAGTTTCATATCAGGTGGAGGGGGGGGGTCTCCACTTCCTGTGTGTTTGGCCTATGGAAGGTTTTGCCTTCTGTCTTCCCACCAATTGTGTGTAGTTGATTTAAATCCAGGGTCCTGTGCAGGAGTCACAGGGAGGATACTGGAGGCCTCTCACCTCAGAGACAAGGCACGCAGTCCCTACAGTGGCAGATAAAGTATGGGCTGCCCAGTTAAGTTTGGATTTCAGATCATACAATTGGTTTTGTTTGTTTGTTTCTCAAACTGGCCTCAAAATCCTGGCCTCACCTCAGCCTGTGAGTAACTGGGACTATAGGCATATGTCATTGTGCCTGTCTATATAGTATAGATTTTTAAAATTTTATTTCTTTATTTACAAGAAAAGAGAAGGTGGGGGGAGAGAGAGAGAGCGAGCATGCTCATGGGTGTGTCAGAGCTTCTAGCTACTGCAAACAAACTCCAGATGTATGCACCATTATGTACATCTGGCTTTATGTGGGTACTGGGGAATCAAACTGTGGTCATTAGGTTTTGTAGGCAAGCGCCTTAACTGCTGAGCCGTCTCTCCAGCCCCCTGGAATGCTTAGGCTGCAGACACTGCATATTTTCTTCTGATAACTGGAGTTGGAAATACAAATACCATACAGGCTATTCCTATACTAAAACAGTTCTAGCTGGGTGTGGAATTCACACCTGTAATCATAGCACAGCGGAGGCTGAGGCAGGAGACTCTCTATGAGTTTGAGACCAGCTTGTAATTACATAGTGTGTTCCAGGCCAGCCTAGGCTACAGAGTGAGACCCATCTCAAGTAAACAAACAAATCGTTATCTCAAATTGAACTGGACAGGCTCTATTTTTGCTAAACCTGTCAAATGAAAGAATTGGGTTCTATTTAGGTAAAGAAGCAAGACCTGGTGAATGGTCCAGATTCAGGATGGTGGTAGGGTTAAAAGCTTTACAAGAGGTGGGAAGCTGCACAAAGAGACCAAGTAAAGAGCCCAGGGTGGGGCTGGGGATGTAGCTCAGTTTTTAGGGTGCTTGCCTAACATGTATGAAGATTTTAGTACGATGCCCAGCACTACACACAACCAGGTTTGGTGACACACACCTGTAGTTTCAGCACTTGAGAGTTGGAGGACGGGAAGATTAGAACTCCAAGGTCATTTCAATTTCGTAGCTAGTTTGAGGCTTGAGGCTAGCGGGATTTACATGAAATCTTGTCTCAATAAATAAATAACTCAGCTTAGAAATGTCAATCAACATGGTTGCCATGGGATTAAAAGGACGACGCCATGTAAAAAGTACGGACAGTACATGGGCTAGGGTTCAGGAAGGTGGGGGGTCATTTGGCTGAAGGTTTCGGCTTGGGGAGAGCAGCTGAGGGAAGCTTTCGAGACTGGAGTGGAACCCAGAGGAAGCTGTGACCTGGACAAGAAGAGAAGAGGTGATCTGGGGTGGCAGGACCGGAGTTGAGGGGACAGATGGAGTTTTAGAAAAGCCTAACAATCTGCACAACAAACGAGGCCTCAGTGACCCCAAGAGTCGAGCTCAGTAAAGATTTTGAGAGTCGTGGAGTTGGTATCGGGAGGGCAGGGCAGGGCCAGTGAGCGAGGCTGGCGGTGGGATTTACGTTGAGACAGGAAGGCAATCAGATGCATGGGCAGGGCAGGGCTGGGCAGGGCAGGGTGGGGAGGGGCAGGGCAGGGCAGAGCAGCAGGCAGTTAGAGATTGGTGCCCGCACGGGTGTTATGTCCTTTCTCCTTTCCACCTGCTTTTGAAAGGCCCAAGAATTCAGAAGCTCAGAAATACTATCACGCTCCAAGGGGAGCTTAAGCGGGCTCCCTGCATACCTCAAACTCCAGGCTTTACTCTCTGTTGGAAGCAAGTAAAGAATCCCTCTTCTCATTATATCAGAGCCCGCTCCTAATATAAAACTAGGTAAAAGGGCATGAGATAGCCCTCAAGGATGGGAAATGAGTAATGAAGTGAACCACTTATTGGGTTTCTGTAAATAGCCTGCACTATAAGCCTTACACTATAAGCCTTAATAGCCCACACTGTTAGCCTTAGTAGCTCGCACCATAAGCTGTAGCAGCCTGCCTCAGACCACCAAGGTCACAGGAGGCTGATACCCCCACCTAAGGAATTACACAAGTGCTGACCTCCAAGGTCATAGGAGACTGGAACCACACTCTGCTACTCCCACCCAAGGACCTGAGCAAATGCTGACCACCAAGGTCATAAACTAATTGGCTTAGAAACTATGGGGTGGCACCAACTGACTGGCTAACACCCTGCGGGGCTCCTAATATTAGAAAATGATTGGTCTAAGGCACAGGCTTTGTTAGAAACCCTATAAAAACTGTCCTGTTCCTGCATTCAGGGCTCTGCAGTCCTCTACCCCTGTGCGGTGTACGACTGTGGGCCCCAGCGCGCTTGGAATAAAATCCTCTTGCAGTTTGCATCAAGACCGCTTCTCGTGAGTGATTTGGGGTGTCGCCTTATCCAGGCAGAGCGTGGGGGCCCCCTGCGGGGGTTTTTTCCTACACTTTCAAATCACCCTTGCCTCACTCCTCATCCTAAGCTGAAGACTGGGAGCTAACCATAGTTATTCATTTCTGTCAAACTAATTTTTAACTCAGCATTGCCTTGGACATTGGAACTTGCTTTAGACCAAGTACCTTGTTTGAAGACCAGCTTTAATTCCCACCCCAAGGCTAAGGGGTTGAGCCCCCTCCTCTCACCCCTGGAGAGGGGGTGGGATGCTCCTTGACTTTTGTTCCCCACATCCGCGTTGTCAGCCCTAGCCTCCCCTCACAGCTCCCGTGCCGCTGGTTCCCGCCAGCCACGCCATTGAGCAAGATGGGGCAGCCCAGGGCGGAGGTCAGGCGGAATCCACAGAGCATGGAGATGTAGATATAATTTATTTATTTGCAAGGAGAGAAACAGAGAAGGGCGGGGGGAAAGGAGAGAGACAGAGAATGGGCATGCCAATGCCTCCTGCCTAAAAAAAACAAAACAACAAAAAAAAAAAAAAACAGGGCTGGAGGGATGGCTTAGCCGTGAAGGTGCTTGCCTGCAAAGCCAAAGGACCCAGGTTCAATTCCCCAGGACCCACGTTAGCCAGATACACAAGGGGGTGCATGCATCTGGAGTTTGTTTGCAGCGGCTGGTGGCCCTGGCATGCCCATTCTCAATCTCCCCACTTTCTCTGTCAAATAAATCAATAAATAAAATATTAAAAAAAAAAACCCAAACAAAACCAAACAAAAAACTGTCTTCAGCTGGCAGCCCTGGAGTGATATAGTATGAGTGGTCTAGACTGGGAAACTGAGACCCCTGTTCTGAAGTGACTCCGCAGTGCCACTCTGGGCAGGTGGAGCCATGACTCCCTGACACAGAAAAGAGACGTGGGGAGGGCAGGAGGGCAGGAGGGCTATGCCAGCCATGGGGAGCAGAAAGCCTGCTCGGCCCTCGTGTCCTGGTCCCCCGGAGTCTGTCTTCTCTCGGCCTTAGTGAGCTCTACACATGAAGTGACATGCTACACAAGGGCCTGGTGCCCTGCCCAGGCATGTGCCCCCTCACCCTGTGCTTTGGGCCAGGAAGGTCCCTCCTCTGCCCTTCTTCTGCCAGGACGCTAAACACAGGTACACCTCTGCTTTTCCAGCTAGGCACAGAGAGGCCTTCTCTGTAGCCCAGCTCTGCTCTTTCCGTCCATCTGCTCCTTGACCCCTCTCCCCTCCTGGCTCTTGGCATATGGACATCCTCTTACCTCCTTTTAAAAATATTTATTCATTTGAGACAGACAGAGGGAGAGAGACAGAAAGAGGGAGAAGGAAAGAGGGGGAATGGGCTCACCAGTGTCCCCAGCCCCTGCAAATAAACTCCAGGCACATGTGCACCTTGTGCATCTGGCTTATGTGGGTACTGGGGAATTGAACCTGGGTCCTTAGGCTTTGCAGGCAAGTGCCTTAACCTCTAAGCCATCTCTCCAGCCCTCCTCCCACCTCTTAAATCCCACTGCATGAAGCTGTTGGTTAACCTCACCCAACGTGCCTCTGCAGTCTCACCCTCTTCTCCCTTGCCACTCGCAACACCCTCAATTATGTGGGGTGTTCCTCGTTACTAGAGGACTGTCATAAAATATGCAACAACTGAATATGAATGAGGGAACTTTGACCAGCTCTGGAAAACATTTTCTTTTCTTTGTTTTTGTTTTGAGACAGTCTCATGTAGCTCAGGCTGGCCTCAAACTTGCTGTAGAGATGAGGCTGGACTGAAATTTTTTTAAGTTGATGTGTTTTATTTTATTTATTTATTTGAGACAGAGAGAGAAAGAGAGAGAGAGAGAGAGAGAGAGAGAGAGAGAGAGAGAGAGAGAGAGAGAGAGAAAGGCAGATAGAGACAAATAGAGAATGGGCGCATCAGGGCCTCTAGCCACTGCAAGTGAACTCCAGATGAGTGCGCCACCTTGTGCATGTGACTTTACTTGGGTCCTGGGACATAGAACCTGGGTACTTTGGCTTTGCAGGCATGGGCCTTAATCGCCAAGCCATCTCTCCAGCTTGGCCTTAAATTCTTGATCATCTTGCCTCCAACTTCCATTTCCTAGGATCACAGGTTAACCACTCCTGATCTTTTTATTGTTTTTATATTTATTTATTCCAGACACAGTCTTGCTGTGTTACTGAGGCCTTCCTCAAACTTGTGGCAATCCTCTTGCCTCAGCCTTCTGAGTGCTGGGAGTATAATCACATGTCACCATGCTTGATCTGACAGCAGCTATTTTATTTTGTTTATTTTTATTTATTTGAGAGCAACAGAGAGAGAAAGAGGCAAAGAGAGAGAAAGGCAGAGAAAGAGAAAGAGAGAGAGAGAATGGGCACGCCAGGGCTTCCAGCCACTGCAAATGAACTCCAGACGCGTGCGCCCCCTCGTGCATCTGGCTAACGTGGGTCCTGGGAAATTGGGCCTTGAACCTGGGTCCTTAGGCTTCATAGGCAAGCACTTAGCTGCTAAGCCATCTCTCCAGCCCAGCAGCTATTTTAATTAACATCTGATGACAATGTCGCAAATGTGTTAGAAGAAGCCAGGCCCAGTGGAGCTAGGAATGTGCGGATATCACAGAATTACCAGAACCTGTGAGTTGCATCTCAGAAAAATATGATGAGAGCAAAGAATAGAAAGGCGGCGTGGGGGGGGGGGAAGGGGGGAGACTGACTTTTATGTAAACGTTTGCTTTGCCGGGAGGGAGGATGGGAGGATGGGTCTGAATTCCAGGCCTTTCTCACCATGGTGTTGGCTGCAGTTTAACTTAGTGTGCGCGGACGCCTGGAAGGTGGACCTGTTTCAGTCCTGCGTGAACCTGGGTTTCTTCCTCGGCTCCCTGGGCGTGGGCTACGTGGCCGACAGGTACGTGAGAGCCGGGACAGCCCTCGGAGGCGGCTGGGAGGAGCATGCGTTTGGGGACCCAGGGTGGGGTGCCTGGCTGGGTGGGACCCATCACAGAGGGTGGTAGGCGACCCGTGGACAGTCGAGGATGGCGCTCGTGCAATGGACCGTGGGGTGGATCTGTGAGAAAAGGGGACAAAGCCGCGGTTGTCCCTCGAGCCTGCAAGCAGCCCTAGGGTCGTTTTGAGTCGAGGGACCCCGGGAGCAAACACGTCACAGCTGCTTGTGGGGCTTATGCACGAGGCAAGTCACTGCACCAAGAGGTGTGTTAGGGTGTGACCCAGGAGACACGTGAGAGGAGTGCCTGTCAGGTGGTGGCCCCCCCAGATTCTCAGTGGACCTCCCACTCTGTCCCCGCAGGTTCGGTCGTAAACTCTGCCTGCTGATGACCACGGCTGTCATGTCCGTGTCGGGCGTGCTGATGGCCGTGGCCCCGGACTACACCTCCATGTTGCTTTGCCGCCTGCTGCAGGGCGTGGTCAGCAAGGGCAGCTGGGTGTCCGGCTACACCCTGAGTAATCCACGTGGGCTGGGGCTCCCGGGGTCAGAAGGGTGAGGGGTCAGGTAGTGGGGTAGGGCAGGATGAATCGAAAATGAACTTGGGCTCTTGGGCGGGGGCGGGGGGGGGGGAGGCAGGGAATGTTTGCAGGATCTAGGGAAATGGAGGCAGTTGATTAATTGCACGTGTGCGGGCAGGGCAGACACAGAATGGGGTGACCTTTTCTCTCTGTAGCCTTTGGCTAGGTAGATATGGGGTGAGAAAGGTGAACGTGGGGAATACTTTATTTTAAAACAATTATCTATCTGTCTGTGTGTGTGTGTGTGTGTGTGTGTATGGGGTGCATGGATCTTTGGCCACTGTGAGCACCAGACACTTGCATCACTTTTTGTGTCTGGCTCTACATGGATGGCTGGGGAATTGAACCCAGGCAGACAGGGTTTGGAAGCAAGCTCTTTTTATCTGCTGAGCCATCTCCCCAGCCCCAGGAATATGTAAACATTGTAGATAAGAAAGAACCATTGACTCCCTTAGAGCAAGGCAACAAACTCAGCCAGCTTGGGTGAAAACCCGAGGACCAAGGCATCTAGACACCACCAGTGACACAGGACGGGAGGGGGCCAGACTGGGCAGCCGGCGTTTTCGTTTCTGTCTTTCCTTTCTCGTACCCTGTGGAGGGTAAGAGTGGAAAACAGAACTCCTTCCCTGGAGGAAAGGAGTGTGGAGGAACCCTCTACATGCCCCCCAGTCCATGATCAAGGCATAGTAGAGTGAGGAAGACAAACCACATTTCGGCTCCTCTGAGAATAGAAACAGTCACTTTGAAATCGTTGTCCTGGTTCTTGGCTTCCGGAGTGAGGGCGAGGAGAAATCAGGCTCTGCCCTGAGAAAGAACGACTGCACAGTGACCGTGGGGTAATTTGGGGCCCCTCGTGACACCTTGTGTGCCAACAATGAACTGTTTGATGGTGGAGAAGACTAAGAAGAGAAACTCAGGGTCAAATCCACCACACTCTAGGACTGAGCAGCTGTGTGAGCCTAGGCAAGTTATAGAATCTCTCTGTGCCTCAGTAGCTTGAATATGAGAATAACAATGTCGCCTCCATCATCAAGGTTCTGCTGGGCACAGGTCAGGCCCAGAGCAGAACCCACCACTTATAACCCTCTCTGGGACCGAAGCTGTGGGTGCAAGTAGACACTGTAGTAGGGGCTGGGTGCCAAGATAGATAAAATGCCCTTCCTACCTCCCAGGAGCTCAAAGCTAGAGAGGGGCTGAAGGAGAGGCAGCACAGTGAACCTGACTGTTTCATGGTAAGAGGCCCAGAAGACTGTCTCCTGATGCTTCTCTCTCTCTCTCTTTTTTAGAGAGACCAAAAGAGAGGGATATATAGAGAGAAAGAAAGAGAGAGAGAGACAGAGAGAGTGAGAGAATTGGTGCACCAGGGCCTCAGCTACTGAAATCGAACACCAGATGCTTGCGCCACCTAGTGGGCATGTGCGACCTTGTGCTTGCCTCACAATGTGCGTCTGGCTTGCGTGGGTTCTGGAGGGTTGAACATGGGTCCTTAGGCTTTGCAGGCAAGAGCCTTAACTGCTAAGCCATCTCTCCAGCCCTCCTGATGCTTCTCTCTTGGCTTGCTCAGGACACAGGCTCCCTGGTCCTCACTTGCTCACTGGTATTTCCTTTTCAGTCTCCTGTCTTGGGTCTTTCTTTTTAAAATTTTTTATTTTATTTTTGATGATTTTGTACATGTGTATAATGTATTTTGATCATATTCCCCTCCATCATCTTCGTGTCTCCCTCTTCCCACTAAATCCCTTCTTCCCAACCAATCCTTGCTTCAATTTTTTTTTTTTTTTTTTTTTTTGGTTTTTCAAGGTAGGGTTTCCTTCTATCCAGGCTGACATGGAATTCACTATGTAGTCTCAGGCTGACCTAACTCATGGTGATCCTCTTACCTCTGACTCCCAAGTGCTGGGATTAAAGGTATGCTCCAGCATATCTGGCTCCCACTTCTATTTTGATATCTTTGTGTGTGTGTGTGTGTTTGTGTGTGTGTGTGTGTGTGTGTGTGTCCCACTGACTTTAATTGGGGTTGCTTGCTTATATAAGCATGTATGTGTGTGTGTGTGGGGGGGGGGGTATTTCCAGGAGCTTGGGCAATTTACAGTGTTTAATTCACTGAACAATGATATCTGCTTTCCCCCAGCAGCCTCCTCAGGGAGGCTGGTTCTTCATGAGCCCCTCCTCCATCCATGATGGAATGTTGATGGGTCTAGTATTGTCTTGTTCAGGTGACCACAGCCCTTGAGAGCTCATGAGTGCAACTGACATTTGTGTCCAGAAGACAGCGTTCCGTAGCGCTTCCTCTCCATCCTTTGGTTGGAACTTTCTTTCTTCCCCCGTCAGGTTCCCTGAGCCTTGGAGGGGGTGATACATATGTCTCATTTGGGACTGAGCACACAACAGTCAATTATTCTAAGCACTTTGACAAGGTTTGGGTCTCCCCAGTAATTGCCACCCACTGATCTGACTCAAGCTGAGCACCGCTAACCCTCTTACTTTCCAAGTGTCTTTGCTCAAATTCCATCCTTCTGGCCACTAGCCCTGTGTAAAGTGCAGCCCGTCTGCTCTCCATGCCCCCAAGCTCTTAATCTTAATCTTAATCTTAATCCACATCTTAATCTCTTCCCCCAGCCTGTGTCAGTACACAAGTCACATATCTGCCACGTGAGTTACCTGCTGTCTCTGACAAGAGCCTGAGTTTTCTTGTGCCTTTCAACACCAAGGGCAGTGCCAGGTCCCCAGAATGCATGCAGAGGTCTTTGTTGGAGTTAATGCGTACAGCAGGAAATAGATTTTCTTCCTTCCTGCATCCCTTCCCTGCTTCCTTCCTCTCTCCCTCCCTCCCTCCTCCCCTCCTTTCCTTCCCTTCCCCTTCCTTCCTTTCCTCCCTCTCTCCTTCCTTTCTTCTTTCTATCTTTCTTTCTTTCTCCTTCTTTCCTTTTCTCCCTCCTTACCTCCCTCTCTCCTTCCTTCCTTTCTTCTTTCTTTCTCCTTCCTTCCTTTCCTCCCTCCTTCCCTCCCTCTCAGCTTGCTTGCTTTCCTTCTTTCTTTCTTTCTTTCTTTCTTTCTTTCTTTCTTTCTTTCTTTCTTTCTTTCTTTCTCCTTCCTTCCCCCTTATTTTTCAAAATATTTTATTTATTAGAGAGAGAGGGGAAAGAATGGGTGCATCAGGGCCTCCAGCCCTGCAAATGAACTCCAGACACATGTGCCACTAGGTGCATCTGGCTTATGTGGGTTCTGGGGAATCGAACCTGAGTCCTTAGACTTCACAGGCAAGCACCTTAACCACTATGCTATCTATCCAGCTATCTTGCCTACTTTCCCTCTCACTCTTTTTGTTCTTTCCTTCATGTGTGTGTGGTGTATGTCTATGTATGTACGTGTTTGTGTGTCTGTGCACATGGAAGCCAAAGGTCAGTGATGTGTCTTCTCAATCTTGACCTAAGGTTTTTAGATTTCTCACTGAATCTAGAATTTACCCCTTAATCTGGCTAGATTAGCTACCCAGGGAGCCAGTGCTTCTGCCTGCTAGTGTCTAGGATTATAGGACCATGCCACCAAGCCTGGCTTTTGCCGGATTCAAACTCTGTCCTCACGCTTATGCAGCAAGATCTTTACCCACTGAGTCCCTCTCTCTTTTCTCACTCTGCCTGGAGCTTCTGGGAGGGTTTGGGGAGGAGAAGCTGAGCCCCAAGGCATGATGGGGGAGATGGCAAGTGAGACAGCAGAGGAAGGGGCATGTGGAGAAAACCAGCCGAACACGGGCCTGGCGAGCCTGGGGGCCACCTGGCATCGGCTCCTGGAGAGGCCAGATGCTGCAGCCTGGGGCTCAGGGGAAGGGAAATGGGTGATGTGCCCAGAGAAGCCAGGAGCAAGCGAGGCGAGGCTGGCAAGGACAAGGGCAGAGGACGGGCACGTGCCTCTCCCCAGGCCTTGCTTCTCGGCGGCCGCCACTCTGACCACGTTTCCGTCTCAGTCACAGAGTTCGTCGGCTCGGCCTACAGGAGGACGGCGGCGATCCTGTACCAGGTGGCCTTCACCGTTGGGCTAGTGGGGCTCACCGGGGTGGCCTATGCCATTCCGTATTGGCGCTGGCTCCAGCTGGCCGTGACGCTGCCCACCTTCTTCTTCCTGCTCTACTACTGGTAACGTCCCGCCCCGCCAGCAAGGAGGCGGCTCGTGCATTCTCCCGGGGCTCACGGGGCGGGGCTCGGGGAGGCCGAGGGCTGCATGCGGGCCTTGGCTGCCACCCAGGCCACCTCCCCGGGGACCACAGGCCCATGGGCCGTGAGACACAGAGCTGCTTCACGGCCTGGTGCTTCAGGCCATTTGTGACTTTATTCTAATGTTTCCAGGGACTCTCAGGAGACGGGGGACTTGTCCTCAGGCAGAGCCCATTCAGAGTCACCCCCAGATAGACACTGAGCAATGCTAGAGCTGGACAAAAAATCCAGAGAACCCTCCAGAAACACAAGGCCAAGCTGACCGTGGGGGGTGGAGGGGGGGAGCATGGGGGACCAGCCTTATGCCTGGGAGGCAGCTTTCTGGGTGTTGCCTAGAAGCCCTGGGAAGCCTTGCAGCTAAATCTATGTAAAAGTGTCCGAGATGGTCCAGAGGGGTCATCTCACGGCCACGGCCATGGTGTTCTTCGGTCCCCAGAGTCTCCGCAGCAGTGCCACCTACAGTCACGTAGTCTCGCTTCATCCTCCTCCTCTCCTCTCCTCCTAGTTGGGCTTCCTGCCTACTGGACCACTTCATCTTTCACATTGCTGTTATTATTATTATTATTATTATTATTATTATTATTATTATTATTTTTGAGGTGGGGTCTCACTCTAGTCCCAGCTGACCTGGAATTCACAGACTGAATTCACTCTGTAGTCTCAGGGTGGCCTCAAACTCATGGTGATCCTCCTACCTCTGCCTCCCGAGTACTGGGATTGAAGGCGTGCACCACCACTTCCATCTTACATGCTGCTTTTTTTTTGTTCATTATTTATTTATTTATTTGAGCACGTCAGACAGACAGAGAAAGAGGGAGAGAGAGAGAGAGAGAGAGAGAGAGAGAGAGAGAGAGAGTGCACCAGGGCCTCCAGCCACTGCAAATGAACTCCAGACCCGTGCGCCCCCTTGTGCATCTGGCCTACGTGGGTCCTGGGGAACTGAGCCTTGAACCGGGGTCCTTAGGCTTCATAGGCAAGAGCTTAACCGCTAAGCCATCTCTCCAGCCCACACTCTGCTTTTATTAACAAGGCCCTGCCCTGTCTCTCCCCACTTGCCCTTGCCCTTGCCCTTGGTTGAATGAATTCATGCACGAAATCGCTTCTCAAGGCAGCCTTGTCTGGGAGAAGTGCACCCTGGGCCATCACTTAACAGAACTTCCCACCACACTCTGTCATCTTAGTGCCCTTCTGCAGGGCGGAGGGGCGAAGGAGCCACGGAGAACAAGATTCCTCATCCATACAGGGTTTGCTGAGGACAGATCTTACCTGCAGGGGACAGTGGCCTAGATTGACCCAGCTTCCACACGACAGCTCGGGGGGGGGGGGGCGGTGGTGAGAGAGGGCTTGTGAAGACCCTGCCTCCTCCCTGCTTAGGAATAGGGGGCTTTCTAGCAGAAAAGACCCTGGGCTGAGTATGATTGTTTAGCCAGGGTGAGACCACACCTGTGAGTCTCACTGTTTCCAGAAGAGCCTAGTGCCAAAGTCCCAAACGCTAAGCTGCGCCCTCCCTTCCTCATGTGAAATAGACAGTGAGCCAGCACGGTGACATATATCTGTAATCACAGCGCTTGGGTGTGGAGGGGAGTGGGGTAGGCTGGGGGTGAGGCAGGAAGATTGCTATGAGTTCAAGGGCCAGCTTGAGTCACATAATAAATACAAAATCAGCCTGGGTGACACACTGCCTCCCTACTGCATCTTAGCCGCAAGGATGAGAATTGATGAGACCCTGTCTCACCAAACAACATAGCAACAGCACAAGTAGCCCACTACGCATATTTTATTGGCAAGTTAGAAACCTTTTTAGGGAAGCACCTCCTCTGGGTGTATATTTTCCCAGGAGAATGGGAGCCCCACTGAGTATTCTTCTGTGAAAATAGGTTGCCAAGGAAGCTGAGGG
This sequence comes from Jaculus jaculus, assembly GCF_020740685.1. NCBI lineage: Eukaryota > Metazoa > Chordata > Mammalia > Rodentia > Dipodidae > Jaculus > Jaculus jaculus. Next base: position 7,281,310 of record NC_059110.1, on the reverse strand, counting down.
AGTCTTAGCGGGTGGCCTGGAGTAGGAGTGACCCCTGGGGCTTACGCATGGGCACGCAATCCAGAACAAGGTGACCCCAGGAATCACTGTCCTGCTGAGAAAAGCCAGCATCTCTGATGCACATCACTACCCTTTGTCAGGGTTCAAAGTTAGGTGAGCTCTGGGGGAAAGACCATATGGTGGTGACGTGTCCACAGGTGTCTGCCAGAATCTCCCAGATGGCTATTGTCACAGAAGAAGAATGCCCAAGCAGTAAAGATAATGGACCACATTGCCCAGAAGAATGGAAAATTGCCTCCTGCTGACTTGAAGGTAAGGGATCCCAGAAAGGGATTTCTCTCATTGTGGAGTTAGGGCTGGAGGTATGATTCCAAAAGCGCCTCTGGAGGTGGACTGGGGAGATGGCTCAGTAGGTAAAGACCTGATTTTTAAATTCATTTTTAAAATTATATTTATTTATTTTGGGTTTTCAAGGTAGGGTCTCACTCTATCTCAGGCTGACCTGGAATTCACTATTTAGTCTCAGGGTGGCCTTGAACTCCAACCTCTGCCTCCTAAGTGCTGGGATTTAAGGCATGCGCCACCATGCCCAGCTTATTCTTATTTTTTAGAGAGAGAGAGAATTGGTGCACCAGGGCCTCAGCGACTGAAATTGAACTCTGGATGCTTGTGCCACCAAGTGAGCATGTGCAACCTTGCACTTGCCTCACCTTTGTGCATCTGGCTAATGTGGGATCTGGAGAGTCGAACGTGGGTCCTCAGGCTTCGCAGGCAAGCACCTTAACCACTAAGCCATCTCTCCAGCCCAGGACCTGACTTTTATACCTAAAACCCTTGTAAAAAGCTGGGCATGAGCAGAAGAGTTGGCCCAGGGGTTAAGACACTTGCCTGTAAAGTCTAATGACCCAGGTTTATTTCCACAGTACCCACATAAAGCCAGATGCACATGCATCTGGAGTTCGTTTGTAGCCACTGGAGGCACTGACATGCTCCTTCTTCCCCCCTTTCTTTCTTTAAAAAACTCCTTCTTCCCCCCTTTCTTTCTTTAAAGAAAAAATTATTTATATGGGGAGAGGGGAGAATATGGGCACATCAGGGCATCCAAATGCTGCAAACAAACTCCAGACAAATGCACGACCTTGTGCATCTAGCTTACGTGGGTCCTGAGGAGTCAAATGTAGGTTTTGTGGCTTTGTAGGCAAGTGTCTTAACGACCCCATTTATTTATATTTTGAGGCAGAGTCTCACTCTAGTCCAAGCTGACCTGGAAATCTGTTGCCCAGGCTGACTTTGAACTCAGAACAATCATTCTACCTAAGCTTCCCCCCCCACTTTCTTAAACAAACAAAATATTTTTAACAAAGCTGAGCATGGCCACACATGGCTGTAACTTAGCACTAAGGGGCATAGAAAGAGGAAGATCTCAGGGCTCACTGGCCAGCCAATCAAAACTGTGAGCTTCAGGCTCAGTGAAAAATCTGAGAGACTGTATTTCAAAAAGAATTGAGTGTAAGAGTGTCGGAGGACACCCGGCATCCCGACCTCCTCCTCTGGCCTCTGCACACGAGCACATGGGATGTGTGCATCTGTACACAGACACATATACAGTACACTACACACACACACACACACACACACACACACACATACATGTCAAAAAAAACAAAAACAAAAACAGACAGGCTGGACATGGTGGCACATGCCTTTTAATCCCAGCACTCGGGAGGCAGAGGTAGGAGGATTGCCATGAGTTCGAGGCCACCCTGAGACTACAGAGTGAATTCCAGGTCTGAGCTAGAGTGAGACCCTACCTCGAAAAACCACAAAAAAGAAGAGGCTCCCCCCAACAGAAGTGCTTGAGGTTGGGGTGTGAAACCTAGTGGTGGCCTTGATCAACCTGGGGTCCCTTCCCTGGGGTGTTGTTCCGAACTTCAGGACAACTGCCCCTGCACCCCACCCATGGTGACGATCTGACCTCCTCCCAGATGCTCTCTGTTGAGGAAGATGCCACCGAGAAGCGAAGCCCTTCGTTCGCAGACCTGTTCCGCACGCCGAACTTGAGGAAGCACACCCTCATCCTGATGTACCTGTGGTGAGTGACCTCTGCTTGGACCATGGGCTCACGGGCCACTCTCCACACAGCGGGCACCAACACAATACACCAGAGTTGTAAAAATATCTTAGGCCAGGCTGGTGGCGCACGCCTTTCCTCCCAGCACTCGGGAGGCAGAGGTAGGAGGATCACTGTAAATTTGAGGCCACACTGAGACTACATAGTGAATCCCAGGTCAGCCTGGGCCAGAGGGACACCCAACCTTGAAAAACCAAATAAAAAAAAAAAATCTTATCATCTTATTTTCTTCTTGACTATTGAATGATGGGAAAAGCCTTGCTTTGGTCCAGAGGAATTATTATTATTTTATTATTATTATTATTATTGTTTTGTTTTTGAAGGTAAGGTCTCACTTGGGTGCAGGCTGACCTGGAATTCACTGTGTAGTCTCAGGGTGGCCTCGAACTCATGGCAATTCTCCTACCTCTGACTCCCAAGTGCTGGGATTAAAGATGTGCACCACCACGCCCGGCTGACTTTCTTTATTCTGTTTTGCTTTTGCTTTTGGAGGTAAGGTCTCACTCTAGCCCAGGCTGACCTGGAATTCACTATGTAGTCCTAGGCTGGCTTCCAACTCACGGTGATCCTCCTACCTCTGCCTCCTGAGAGCTACGATTAAAGGTGTGCGCCACCACGCCCGGCTCTATCCAAGTTCTTTAGGCGCTAGACTCTCTGCCCCGTCCCCGCGTCACCTCTCTCCAGCCCTCTCTCTGGGGTCCTCTGCCCAGTCACATGGGGGTCAGAACCACCCACGAGCTGGTTTCTGCTGATACGATCTTGAGTTCAGCAGGATGTCCCCGTATAACTGAGGCAGGTGGAGACAGCAGCACACTGTCTGTACCTTGGGGGTTTCTCCTCTGCACCCCAAACACACTTCTCTCATGAAGCCATTCAACACCTCTGTTCTCTTACTCCCGCTTCCAGTCACCCAGCACACCCCAGCTCTGTCTTGAACGTGCAGCAGGTTCTGCCGTGGCTCCTTGAATGCCTTCTCGGTCTGTCGGGAGTGTCAGTGTGATCCTTCTTCTCCGTGCCCCTGTAGTAAGCTGCTGGGCACAGTCTGGGCATCCACTCAGGCTGAGCCCACAGGCTGGCCATGCTTGCCACGCCCCGGCCCACACCCTCCACCATCTCCTGAATCCATTGAGAATGAAGCCGCATTCTTTCTCGAGGCCTTCTACACTCTAGCCCCTGGGTTTCTCCTGCCCTCTTCTCTCCCCTATATTCTGCCTACTTTTTTTCCACTGCTTTAACCCAGTCGGCCTGCCACCCTTCTGGGTGTCCCCTCACCGCTCCGTGACTCAGGGTCACAGAGCTGTGGGAGCAGGAATAGCCCCAGCTCGTAGGTGCGCTGGAGGAAGGCGGCTTGTGGACAGCGTGGAACGCGTCCAGCGCAGACATCGGAAAGGCTCGGTAGTCAGTCATAAGGGGCTATTGTTCCTGTTATCACATGTTCATGCCGTTCATAAATTCTGCCACAAGATAGCAGGCGGCCCTGCACACTGGTCCCCTGGCTTCTTGACAGCTACACGTTGTTTTCTCTTGTCAATCATCATCAGTTCTATGTGAGTAGTCCCATTTAACTGGCTGGTTGGCATGGCGGAGATTAGGGCTAATATAAACTCGCTGGGTTGCAGACCAGCGCACTAGTGTCGCTATCTTGACCTTTTGGTAATAGTTTAGGGCTAAAACAGAAGCGTTGCAAGGTTTTATAAAAAGCAAGGAGGTGTGTTCATCAGAGCAACGGATGAGATGCCTGTGTGGGGACTGCAAAAGCATTTTGCATGCCGGGATAAAACAGTGATTTATGTTTTTTTTTTTTTTTTTTTTTTTTGAGGTAGGGTTTCACTGCAGCTCAGACTGACTTAGAATTCACTCTGTAGTCTCAAACTCATGGCGATCCTCCTACCTCTGCCTCCCGAGTGCTGGGATTAAAGGCGTGTGCCACCACACCCAGCTTATGTCTTAAAATACTAGTAAAAAGTTATTTATTTGCAAGAGAGTCAGAGAGAGTGGGCATGACACACCAGGGCCTCTTACAGCTGCAAGCGGACTCTAGATGCATGTGCTACTTAGTGCATCTGGCTCTTACATGGGTACTGGGGACTTGAACCTAGGCAGTGGAGCTTTAACCATTGAGCCATCTCTCCAGCCCAAGACAGTGACTTCTTATTGACCAAAACCTCACCATACAATATAAACACGGATACAGTTATGACAGGTGTCTTCAGAAGCGACTCGGTGCCCTTCTAAATGTGACGAAGGTCGCCTCATTGGTCTTGGTGTCGTGCTCCCTGGGTGCTTTCCTTCCGCGTGGATGGAGGGACTGGGCAGCGGGGGAAGAGTGTGGTGTCATTAGAGATAGCACTGGGGTGGGGGAGGAGGAAGTACCACTGTGGAGCCAGAATCTTGGCCTTGGAAGGATGATGATAATTATGTCAATAAAAATCCATCTTGACTGTATGGCCAGAAACTATAGGAGTCACTTTTGTTCATAAGCCCAGTAAATACTCATGTCAATGAATGTGGTTCCAACTGCGGCCCAGAGAGTTTAGTGATCATCCCAATGGTCACACAGCTGACAAGGCAGCCGGCTGGTGGATCCTGCACACCTCGCCCCACCTGCATCCCTGTGCCTTCTCCACCAGCCTCCTGGGGGTCTCTGGCGTGTTCAGAAGCCCAGCCAGGGAGGAGCTCGGCAACGCTGTACTCTGGAGCACCCCATTGTGATGTCTTCCCCGTTTCCCTGTTTCAGAAATCCCGAGGCGGAGTTTTTAAAAACTAGGGCTGGAGAGATGGCTTAGCAGCTCAAGGAGCTTGCCTGTGAAGCCTAAGGACCCAGGATCAATTCCCCAGGACCCACATAAGCCAGACGCACAAGGTGGCGCATGTGTCTGGTGTTTGAGAGCAGTGGCTGGAGGCCCTGGTGCACCCATACTTACTCTCTGTCTCTCTCTCACACACAAATAAATACAAGAAAAAAAATTTTAAAGTATGAGTCTTGGGCTGGAGAGATGGTTTAGTGGTTAAGGCACTTGCCTGCAAAGCCAAAGGACCCAGGTTTGATTCCCCCAAGACCCACGTAAGCCAGATACACAAGGTGGCACATGCGTCTGGAGTTCATTTGCAGCGGATGGGGGCCCTGGCATGCTCATTCTCTCTATCTTTCTTGCTCTCAAATAAATAAATAAAGATAAAAAACTATTTTTTAAACAAAGTATGAGTCTTGGGAGATATCTATCATATATACTGTCGCAACTGTGCTGGGAGAAATTTCTCATCGAGGGGCATCCTACATCAAGTGACATGCCCTCAGTCCAGCTGGTTGGGGTCCGCGGGGCTGACCTCCATGTGGACTGTCCTCTTGCCTCAGGTTCGCCTGTGCTGTGCTCTATCAAGGCCTCATCATGCACATGGGAGCCACCAGTGAGGACCTCTACATGGACTTTTTCTACTCTGCTCTGGTGGAATTCCCTGCGGCCTTCATCATCCTTGTCACCATCGACCGCGTCGGCCGCATCTACCCGATGGCTGTGTCCTTTCTGGTGGCAGGGGTGTCCTGCCTCATCATGATCTTGATTTCGCATGGTGAGTTTTCTGTGGCTTTCCCCAGACAACTGAATCATGGAGACTGTGTTGTAGCTCACAGATAGGCTTTTGCGACAAGAACAAAGACAGGGTGTCACCTTACGCACATTTGAAAAATTTTGGATGACTTGGTGCGTGGTGGCGCACGCCTTTAATCCCAGCAGCACTAGGGAGGCAGAGGTAGGAGGATCGCTGTGAGTTCGAGGCCATCCTGAGACTACAGAATGAATCCTAGGTCAGCCTGGGCTAGAGTGAGACACCTGGAAAAAAAAAAAAAAACTGGATTGGGGGCAGGAAGATGCTTCTGTGGGTGAAGCGCGTGCTGCACATGCGTGAAGAGCTGAGTATGAACCCCTAAAACTCACATCAAGCCAGGTGCACAGCGTAAACATCTGTAACCCCAGTGTGTCTGTACAGAGAAGCGAGTGGAGACGGGAGAAGCCCAAAGCTCACACAGGCCAGCTTTCCCACTGAACGCAGCTGGGAACAAGAGAAGCTGACACCAAACAAGGGGGAAGGCCAGGTTGTTCCCCCCCCCGACCTCCACCTACGCATGTGCACCCATGCGCACCCCGAGGTCGGTGGGGCCACTTTATGCTCTCCCGTAGGCGCATGAATGTCCCGATTGACCCGCATCCTCCCCAGTGCTTGGTCCTGTGAGCCTCCGACAGCAGTCACTTGGTGGGTGTGATCATTTCGTGATCCTTACAAACCAAGATCAACGCAGCTGCATGTAAAATTCGAGCAGCTTCACTTTGGGCAGTTTTAATTTGAGCACAAAGACGGCCTTTCAGGTTTGTTGCTTTTGGAAATGGTAAATTCATTCCAAGGCAGATCTGACATTTTTTTTTTTTCCTTTCCCCTTTTATTGCTGGCGTTGTACACTGTGGGCTTAGTGAGTCATTTTGGCAGTATGTCGTGGAAAAGATCTGGAGAAATCTGTCTTCTCAAAAGCCAGGCTGTAGCAAGTAGGAGGGTCATGCAGAGGGGTCAGGGGAGGGAAGCTTGGTGGGCACTAGCTCTTGAGCTAAGCCTTACCCTAAAGCTCGTTTCCATCCATAGCATCGTCCTCAGGGCCTCACAGAGGGATGGCCAGCGAAGCGAGCTCCAGTAGGCTGCCACGGGTCTTACTTCCCTGAGGCCCAGGGGTCCTGTTCTGTTCCCATGCAGGGTGCCTATGGGGAGGATTTGCCTCACGTCTCCTCCATCCTCATTTCTGGAACTCTGAGTGAGGTCTTTAAACCTCACAGCACTGATCTGAAGAGGAGTGCAGAGAGCTGAGGCTGTTTAGTCACCACACGGCAGAGTAGGGCATTGCTGTCCTTAGGACTCCTCCTGGAGTTGGCACCTCCACCGCACCTCGCTTTGGCCTTCCTCACATCCCGTGACAGTCCCCTGTGTCCCTCAGAGAGCATTTCTGGGCCATCCTGGGGACGTCTAGTGATAGCCAGGGGTCTCAATGCCAGTTAAAGGCACAGCTATTGCCTCATCTGAGAGCAAAGCAGAGACACTGTCTGCTGACACAGGACTGACCTTCCAGGACGGAGAAGAAGGGTGCCGAGGGATGGGCATTGCTTCTTCCCCCAGAGACCAGGAGGCCTTGGAAAACCTAACTGGAATGGAGGAAGTCACGTGGAAGTCTCTGGAAGAAGTCTTCAGACAGGGGTAGTGGGTGCTGGGACCCCAGGGGGCAGAGCTTGACCTTGGAGGAGCAGTTCACATCTCAGGGCCTGGCATTGGGCAGGGAGGGGAGCGGTGTCTGTGGGGCCCCCAGTTAGCTGGAGATCGCAGCCTTGGACTGCCTCGAACGTGGCAGGAAACGGCCAGTGGCTTCCGGTGGGAGTGACTCAAAATAACCAGACTTTGGTGTGATTGATCCCCAGCCCGAAATCAGAGCGGGCTCATCTGTCCTCTGAGGGGAAGGACACTGGCTTGGCCTGTCACCCCTAACCAGAGGCTTAGCATGAGCCTTGCACGGGCAGAGAGCAGTGGAGCAGAGACCAAGCTGCACCCGTTGGGCGAGCAGCCTCCACTGTCCCTGGGAAACCACTAACCAGTACTCACCAGTGTCTGGGGACAGAGGCCTTCTTAGGGCGGGACCTGGTGTAGGGCCACTTGCGTTTAAGCACAGGAAGTAAGGAAGGCAGGTGCAGTATAGGCTGGCTCTAGAGGTCTGTGTTCCCTTAGCACGGTCTGCTCCGAAGTGACCCCCCAGTGGACTTCTGGGCCTCAGGGAACTGACTCATAGCGACCTACCTGGACTCACTTCCCTGGCCCTCCTCCCTTTCGGAGTCTCTGGGAAGGATGCTTTCGTGGGAAACGAGCGGTCAATCATGCCTACCGTGCCTCGGGTACCGCGCTCGCAACACCGCCATTACAGAAGAACTAAAATGTCAGTTTTTCAGTTGAGCGACACATATCTCTACGTCTCACAGCAACCTGTAAGCTGCCTACGATCTTACCATCGTTCCCATTTGACAGTTCAGCAAACCGAGGCACAGAGATGGAAGCAGCTTGTCCGTCTTGGCGCAGCCAATGGAGGCAGAACTGAGATCCAAACAGTTCCATCTTTCCTCTGCATGAGGGAACCTTCCAGAATGAGTCATTAGCAAGTCCTCAAATCTGTCAGGATTCAATGTACTTGTCCAAAAATGAAAGAGGCGGACAGGACCACCTCATAGGCTCTTCCATACTCACGGTCCCAGCACAGCCCGTGGTGGCCTCTTGCTGTTCCCTCAGGAGCGGCGCTCCTCACAATCCTGTGTGCCCGGTGTCTATTTCTCTCCAGAGCTGCACTGGTTGAGTGTCACCCTCGCATGTCTTGGCCGAATGGGAACCACCATTGTCTTACAGATGGTCTGCTTGGTGAATGCTGAGCTCTACCCTACATTCATCAGGTGAGGGCACAGAGAGAGATGGGCACCGAGCTAACCACCCAATGTCCAGGCTCAGTGAAGACCAATGATTTCAAGATACTTCTGCCCCCAAGAGTGGGTCACCTTGAACATGGAGTGGTGCTGTTGAGAACCCAGGCCTGGGGAAATGGGCCTGGGCATCCAAGAGAAGGGGCTCAGGGCTGGGAAAATGGCTCAGTTGGTAATGTTCTTGCTTTATGCCTGGCTTATGTTTTTGTAGTGTTTTGAAAAAATATTTTTATTTTTTTTTATTTCGGGGGGGGGAGGTGGGAGAGGGGAGAGAATGGGAGAATGGGTATGGGTACACCAGGGCTTCCAGCCACTGCAAACGGACCCCAGATGCATGTACCACTTTGTGCATCTGGCTTATGTGGGCCATGGGGAATTGAATGGGAGTCATTAGGCTTTGCAGGCACTGAGCCACCTCTTCAGCCCTTGTTTGAGTTTTCTGTGAAGTTGTGAAACTATTTTCCAAAGGCGCTGCATCTTCCGGGTGTGTGTGTGTGTTGGGGGTGTCTAGCGTCTGCATCCTTGTCTGTGTTTGCTGTCATTTCTGTGACGTCCTTCCAGCAGGTCGTGGCCTTATGCACCCTAACCTTTCATAACGCCGAGCACCTTTGTGTGGGCTCCTTGCTTTCTATATTCTAGGACCTTAGTTTTAGTTGCAGGGTTATTTATTCTACTTATAAAAGCCAGTACTTCATTTGAAGTTTTAAAATTTGCCATTGTTAGAATTTTATTACTTTTGGCTCTTTTTTTTTTTTTTTTTTTTTTTTTTTGTCCTTTGAGTAAATCATTCCTTCTCCATTTGTTACTCTGCAGTGGTTGCTGAGAACTATTCCAGCTGCCCATCTCCTCTGACACCTGCATTTCAGTGAGCCAAGATGCGTGACAGCTCTGGCCCACTTTCCCTTCCTGTCTATTTCTTTTTCAAAGGCCATGAGTTTGACTTGCATTTAAAAAATTTGTTTGGACTAAGTATGAGTTGAATTAAAGAGGAACCTTCTGTGTTGGTAGTTTTGAGTTCCAGAGTCTAAAATAAACGGGACAAACAATTATATTGTCACGGCCACTGGTTCCAGAGGACCGAAGCAAAGCATAAACCGCCAAAGGCGTTGCTGGTGGTGCTGTGTTACTATAACAAAGTAACTGAGATAAGCAGCTTAATGAAAGGAAAGGTTTGTTTCTGTTCATGCTTTCAAAGGTTCTAGTTTGTGGCCGCTTGGCTCGGTTGGTCTGGGATTCTGACAGCACTATAGAGCATGCTGGCGATTGATTATTGATTATTGGTTAGCCAGCTTCTCTGGTGCATATTAGTCAGGACTTTGTTATTTGGCTTGAGTCCCCTCCTGGGGTCCTAGAGATGCCAGGAATCCAGGGCATTCTAGACTTGGCCACACACAGATGCCATGTTCCCCTCCTAGTACATTGCATCCTTGGCACAGGAGCAAGGAAGCGCTTGAGGTTCACATCAGGGACTGGGGTTATGTTATCTCTATCTGGGATCTAGCAGTTTTCAGGAATTACACACCTGAGGGCTCAATGCCTGAAAGTCTGACTTAGAACAGGGGGTTCCTGCTTCAGCTGACCGAATAACGGCCGGCTCAGACCTGGTTCCCCTCTAGCCTGTTACCTGGTGTGCATGGTTTCTCCTGAGCTCCAGTTTGCTGATGGGACGCTGAGCACTGTTCACCCCCGACTTTCTGCAGGGGATGACACCATTCTTTATTATTTTTTAAAGATAGAATGAGAGCAAGAGAGAGAATTGGTGCACCAGGGCCTCAGCCAGAGATCAAACTCCAGATGCTCAGACCATCTAGTGGCATGTACGACCTTGTGCTTGCCTCACTTTTGTGCGTCTGGCTTATGTGGCATCTGGAGAGAGACCGAAAGTGGGTCCTTAGGCATCGCAGGCAAGCGCCTTAACCGCCTTAAGCCATCTCTCCAGCTCTCTTTATTTGTTTATTTATTTATTTTTAATGTGGTGGCTCCAATCTAAGGCAGCTGGATTGGTTAGCATTTCTGGGACTCAGAATCATTTCTTTTTTCAAAAAATATTTTATTTATTGGGCTGGAGAGATGGCTTAGAGTTTAAAGCACTTGCCTGCAAAGCCAAAGGACCCAAGTTCAACTCTCCAGGACCCACATAAACCAGATGCACAAGGTGGCACATGTGTCTGGAGTTAAAAAATATTTTATTTATTATTTATTTGATAGAGAGATATATAAATAGGCAGGGAGAGAGATATAGAGAGAGGGAGAATGGGTGTGCCAGGGATTCCAACCACTATAAATGAACTACAGATGCATGAGCCCCCTTGTGCATCTGGCTTACGTGGGTCCTAGGGAATCAAACATGGATCCCATGGCTTTGCAGGCAAGTGCCTTAACTGCTAAGCCATCTCTCCTGCCCCCCTGTTCATTTTTTGTTTAATTTAATTTATTTATTTTTATGAGAGAGAGGAAGTGGCACTCCAGGGCCTCCAGACACTGCATTTGAACTCCAGACGCATGCACCATTTTGTGTGCATGTGCAACCTTGCCTTGCATCACCTTGTGCATCTGGCTTACTGGGGATCTGGAGACTTGAACATGAGTCCTTAGGCTTTGCAGGCCAGCACCTTAACCGTTAAGCCATCTCTCCAGCCTGGGATGACATCATTCTTGCTGTAGGATGAGGTCAGCGGCAGGAAAATGAACTCCTTGAACGTAACCTGTTGGGTCTCTGTGTTTCGCAGGAACCTCGGGGTGATGGTGTGCTCTGCCCTGTGTGACCTGGGTGGGATCTTCACTCCCTTCCTGGTTTTCAGGCTGATGGAAGTTTGGCAAGCTTTGCCCCTCATTTTGTTTGGTAAGACTGCATGAGCACTTATTAGTCTTTCTTTCCAGCCTGGTGGAGAGCACGTCGTGCATACCCAACAGTTACCTGTCAAGGATGAACATAGTGGTCTCACACCTCATTATGTCTTGTTTATTGGGAATAAAAAAAACACAATATGTGACTTATAAGAAGGAGCCTGAGATTTACTTTCCGTGGCTCCAGAATCCAGTTGTTCAGTCTGTAGGACATATTCTCACAGGTCTCTTCACACTCTCTCTTGATTCCTAATTTGTTATACAGTTTCTAATTCTTGTAGTTTGAACATATAGTTTCTGGAGGCCCAGTGATACAGAACTACCACCCCTTTCCTGATTCCTGACCTCCAGAACTGAGAACAGCTGTGTGTGGTGGTGTCACCCCAGAATTCAGGAGGCTGAGGCAGGGTGACCATGAGTTCAAGGGAAAGGAGAATAGCCACAAGGGGACAAGTGGGGATCAAAGTCCTGTGTCCACTTCTTCACTACTGATGCGGGTGGATCAGAGAAGAGAGTGGGGTGATGCTTCCTTTTGTAAACCTCAAGCATGGGGCTCTTCAACCTGCCCACCCACTCAGATAGAAGGCAAAACAGCTGGCCATGTGCAAGACACTGCCTGCCACAGGTGAATACTAGGAAAAGATGGAGAGAGATGGAAATGGACAGAGGAAGACAGAGAGAGGAGGGGAGGGAAGGGGAAGAGAGCCAGGAAAAGACAGGGAGGGAAAGAGAAAAGGAGGAGAGACTAGTGGGGGCATTTTGTAAATATACGCTGGCTGTGCTCTATAGCTATCTATGCACTTATAATCTACCCAGCTCTCTTTACGGATACCTATCTATTCACACCTGGTGTCTATCAGTTGTCTACATGTACCTGTCTGTCATTGCTCTATCATCTATTTATTGATCTATCTATGATCTATTGACCTATTATCTATCTATCTATTTCTATCTATCTATGATCTGTCTATCCATCTATCTAATCTATTTATGATCTATCTATTTATGATCTATCTATCTACTCTATCTATGATCTATCTAATCTATTTATGATCTATCTACTCTCTGATCTATCTATGATCTATCTACGTATGTATGATCTACCTACCTATGATCTATCTATGTACTCTATCTATGATCCATCTATCTATCTCATAACTATTAAAGTCAAGTTTCACGTTGTTCTTACTCCATCAATCCCATAATACTTTAAACACTTCAGGCACTTCGGGAGATCATGCTTCTGTAGAAGTAAAATGGAGGCGACGCTGCTGTTTTTGTATGCTGAAGGATTTCTCTAGCTGCCGCATAGCTTTCCTTTTCTTTCCTCAACGCTCCTGATAACTTCTGAAACTAAACCGCCTCCCCCCCCCCCGCCGCCCCGCTGCGTTCCCTTTGGCTCTCTGCACTCTTCTGCATTCCCGCACGGGCTGTCAGCAGCGCTCTAACGCTTCGACCTGGCATGTGTTTTGTTTGAAGGGGTTTTGGGCCTGACTGCAGGCGCAATGACTCTGCTGCTTCCGGAGACCAAGGGGGCCGTGTTGCCTGAGACCATCGAAGATGCGGAGAATCTCGGGAGGTAAAGAAGCCTTGTGATGCTGCGGGTGGGGGGGCATGGTCCCCACCGTCTTAAAGGTCACACACTTTACCTTAGAGTTTTAGAGATCTTGACCAACACACACACACACACACACACACACACACACACACACACACACATTTAAAAACAGGGTCTCACTCTAGCTCAGGCTGACCTGGCATTAACTATATAGTCTCAGGCTAGCTTTGAACTCATGGCAATCCTCCTACCTCTGCCTCCCAAGTGCTGGGATTAAAGACGTGTGACACCACACCTGGCTTTGACAGATGTGTGTGTGGCTTGATGTTATTTCCAGAGGTGCTGGTGAGAGAAACAAAGGTTAGCCATTGTCCCCATGCAAGGAAAGGAGCGAGAACGCCGGCATGTCTGCTTTGTTGACGACTGTCTCAGTCTGTGCAGAGACTGGTCACAGCTGTCAGTCATGGGACCGCCTGGAGCACCAGGAGCCCTGGCTCCTCCTGACTGGGAATGTCTTTAAATCAGTCTTCTCCCCTTATTAGCCATTGTTAGTTCTGATTCCCCAATAACTTTCTTCTGGCTTCAAATCTCCATTGTTTTATTTTATATTTTTAATGTATTATTTAGTTGCAAGCAGAAAGACAGAGAGTGAGAGAGAAAATGAATGGGTGTGCTAGGGCTTCTTGCCACTGCAAATGAACTCCAGACACATGCATCACTTTTTGCATCTGGCTTTACATGCATACGTGAGAGTCAAACCTGGGCCGTCAGGCTTTGCACACAAATGTCTTTAACCATTCAGCCATCTCTCTGGCCCTCCAATCTCCATTCTTCGCAACCATCTGTGTTATAGTTGACCTTCTGATTCTGCTATGAAGTTAGGGGAAAAAAAAAAAAAGGAGGAAGGGAAAGGCACCTTGATCATCTTGATTATTTAGTCTCTAATTTTCATTTTTTTTTTTTTGAGGTAGGGTCTCACTCTAGCCCAGGCTGCCCTGGAATTCACTATGGAGTTTCAGGGTAGCCTCGAACTCACGGCGATCCTCCTACCTCTGCCTCCCAAGTGCTGGGATTAAAGGCGTGCGCCACCATGCCCAGCTCTAATCTTCATTTTTATTTCTGGTTGCTACAGGAAATCAAAGGCCAAAGAAAAGATGATTTACCGTCAGGTGCCAACTGGGAAGCTCACAGTCACATGAGAAGGAAGAGCCGAGGCCAGGAAGAATGGGCACTCTCTGTCTGCAGAAATTCTCAGCAGTCTCTTCGCCTTCCTGTGCCCTTCTGCAGACCTGCCCGGCCCCAGATTACTACCAACCCTGAAGACTTTTCTGGATGTGTTTTGTCTTACGTCTTTTGAGTTCTGCCTGACCCTGGCTGTCTTTGATCTATCTATTTATCCATTCTAGTGAGAGCTGCTGGCACTGCAGAACCGAAGTGTTTTGGGGATATGGCAGAATTTAAATCTTGCTGTTACAGACAGGTCTCTGTGTATCACACTCACTCTCTGAAAGAAAGCATCCTTGCAGTATTTAAACCTCCATGTTGCCAAGCATTTCTGCCTGTGGATCGCTTGGAGGGAGGTTGTCTTTTACACGTGGCGACCCTTCCAGTGAACTGGATCCCAGCCGTGCTTCACGAACCTGTGATGGGAGCAGGCCGGGGACACTGTGGCCACTTCAGGAAGGATGTCTCTTCCACCTTTCCTTCAGGAAGGTGTTGCTCTGTCACTGTGTTCTTGGTGAGTGTTGTCGTCACATTTATGTTGCTGGGACCAAACACCTGGCCCAAAGCAGCAGGCAGGAGCAAAGGTTTTATTCTGGTGTGCAGACTCCAGGGGAAGCTTTGTCTTGTCCGGGGAATGATGTAGAGGGTTGGCATCATATCTTGCCCCAGCAGCTGGCAGAGAGCAGCAAGAGTGAGCAGAGTTGCTAGCACTGGCAAGATGGGTTAAAAACCCACACCTCCTCCAGCAAGGCTTCGCCTCCCGAACGCCCACCAGCCGGGACCAAGTATTCAAAACATATGAAATTACAGGGGACATCTTACACTCAAGCCACCAGTTTGTCTAGAAGGTGAACGTAGGGCTGGAGAGGTGGCTTAGCAGCTAAGGCGCTTGCCTGTGAAGCCAAAGGACCCAGGCTCGATTCCCCAGGACCCATGTAAGCCATATGCACAAGGTGGCTCATGCGTCCGGAGTTTGTATGCAGTAGCTGGAGGCCCTGGTGTGCCCATTCTCTCCACCCTCCCTTTGCCTCTCTCTCTCTCTCTCAAATAAATAAATAAAACAATATTTTAAAATGTATTTATTAGTAGGTGAACTTAAATAAATGCCAACTGTGAGATATCACAGTAACTATATCAAGGAATTCACCTTGGGGGCTGGAGAGATGGCTTAGCGGTTAAGGCGTTTGCCTGCAAAGCTTAAGGATCCTGGTTTGACTCTCCAGGACCCACGTAAGCCAGATGCACAAGGTGGCATAAGCATCTGGAGTTTGCTTGCAGTGGCTACAGGCCCTGGTGCCCCCATTCTCCCTCTGTCTCTCTAATAAATAAATAAAAATAACTCTTAAAAACTTCGCCTTGGCTTCATGAGTGATACACACTGGGGTGAGAATGACCACTATGTCCAGTGTGTGAGAGCCCGCCAGCAAGTTCCTAGTGCCGATTGGAAGCCTGGCGGAAGGCAGGTGTTTGGTTGTACTGAAAATGTTTCTGGCTGGTCAAGCCGAGTAGTGACCCCAGGCTTTGGGGCTGTGACACTATGGAAGTTGTTCCTTTGATCTACCACCTTTCCAAGCAACAGATAGGATGACCAGGTACAGCTCAGCCACAGGGCGCTTTCCCAGCATGCATGAGACTAAGTTTGATCCCGACTATGAAGGAGGGAGAGAAAGAGAGAGGGGTGGGAGATACTGGAATGGAGCATGTGAGAGATTGTTTGATTACTTGAAAATGTAAAGCTTGGCCTTTAGCCACAGAACAAAATAAAAATGGTGAATGTTTTCATTCTGAATTCTGGATTCACACATCAACCCAGTGCTTTGTTTCAGCCTGTCTGTAGAAATGCCTGTACCCCAGTCTGACCTCACCAATGATACTCTACTGGAATAAATATGGAAATTACATTCTTTGGACAATAATATCTTTCAAATATATGTGAAACTGTTCTCTCTCACCTTTCTTGGAGTCCTCTTGGTAGACCTCTCAGGAAGTTTTTTAAAAAAATATTTTATTTATTTATTTGAGAGAGAGACTGAGAAAGATGCAGATAGAGAGAGAGCGAGAGAAAATGGGCATGCCAGAGCATTCAGCCACTGTAAACCGACTCCAATCACATGTGCCACCTTGTGCATCTGGCTTATGTGGGTCCTGGGGAATCGAACCTGGGTCCTTTTGGCATTGCAGGCAAGTGCCTTAACATCTAAGCCATCCCTCCAGCCTGAGGAAGAGCTTTTGTCTTTTCTTTTTTTTTTTTTTTTAAACAAAGGAGGGTCATCACCAAAAACAAGACCTTGGGCGTGAGAGATGGCTCAGCAGTTGAAGGTGCTTGCTTGCAAAGTCTGCTGGCCTGCGTTCAATGCCCACGGAAAACCAGACGCACCAAGTGGCACGTGCATATGCAGTTCATTTGCAGTGGCAAGAGGCACTGACCCTCCCATTCCCTCTCCTCTCGTTCTCTCTCTCTCTCTCTCTCTCTTTCTCCTCTCTCTTGCTGTTGCAAATATATAAATAAAATATTAAAACACAGCAATATAACAATGAACAAACAAAGAAACAGAAAAGCACATGAACTTCTCCCTGATTTTCTTGCTGCTCTGTAGACATGTGAGGGAGACTAGAAGGGGTGACGTCCTCATAGGACAGGGCACCAGGAGAGCCGACTTAGAAAGCGCAAAGGTGAGCTTTGTCTTGACGCTGGAGTGAGCGTGGGGTGGCAGCTTCCTCTGGCCCCATCTGTTCATACTTTCTTCCACTTTGAAGTGGGAATGAAACATGTTTAAAAACGGCCTCGTGTGTCACAGAGGTGGCACTGGGGACCGTTCACTTCTTGCCTTCCTTGCTATGGAGGCAAAGCCAATGGAGGAAAACGTGGGGCGTAAGACGGTCACCTGGAGGGTCAAGGCATGCATGGGTTGGCCCTTGAACATTTAGAAAGTCTGGAGGGTGTTACTCGGGTGCTGGGAAACACTAAGAGCTCCTGGTGAGGGCACTGCCAGAACCACCTGGGCCCCTCCCTAGGGCCCCAGCTATTCATTCAGCGAATGTGCTGAGTGCCTGGGCGCCTTGATTGGTTCAGACTCATGACAGACCAAAGATAGCTATAGCACGTGATGCAAACAACGCTGGCCAAAGGTGTTACTGTCACCTGGGACTCACAGGAGCCAACTGAGGTTGTGTTAAGTACAGAGGAAGCTGGGTGTGGCAGCGCACATCTTTAATCCCAGCGCTTGGGAGGCAGAGCTAATCACGTGTCTGTCCTGTCCAAGCAAAACATAGCTCTTACTCCAGAAAGAACAAGAGGTAGACAGTTTGGAGAATCGCCATGAGTTCGAGGCCACACTGAGACTACATAGTAAATTCCAGGTCAGCCTAGGCTAGAGAGAGATACTACCTTGAACCCAACGCCCTCAAAAAAATACAAAAGTGCCAGGCGTGGTGGCGCACGCCTTTAATCCCAGCACTTGGGAGGTAGAGATAGGAGGATCGCCATGAGTTCAAGGCCACCCTGAGACTCCATAGTGAATTCCAGGTCAGCCTGGGCTAGAGTGAGACCCCACCTTGAAAAAAAAAAATACAAAAGATCATCCATGAGACATGTTCCTAAGAGTGAACTCACGGGTCATCATGACATCTTGAGGCAGATTGATAGCTGTGAGTTCAAAGCCATCCTGAGACTACAGAGTGAATTCCAGGTCAGCCTGGGCTAGAGAGAGATACTACCTTGAACCCACCCGCCTCAAAAAAAAAATACAATACAAAAGATCATCCATGAGACATGTTCCTAAGTGTGCACTCACGGGTCATCATGACATCTCGAGGCCGAGATGTCCGATATTATCTTCACTGTAAGATGAGGAGACCAGGTTCAGAAATGCTAGATGTCAAGCAGGGGCCTGGGCCCACGGACTCAGATCGCATTAAACAAGAAATGCAGGCTTGGGAGTTAAACAGAAGGGAGGGAGCAGGACCCCACACCAAGGCTGCGTTCTCTCAGGCCCGAGCTAATCGCACGTCTGTCCTGTCCAAGCAAAACATAGCTCTTGTTCCAAAGAGAGTGAGAGGTAGTTTATTCTGGACCATGACGAATGACCATGGCCCAGGCCCACAGATTCAGATTACTCTGAATGACATGTCCCGCCATGGAAAAGGTGACAATGAACTCTTAGAGTCAGAACAGAGAAAGTCATAAATCAATGCACTTACCAAATGCATCATGGGGACATCAGGCGGGCAGTTACAGCCAAATGAGGTGCCCTCTGCTACAGCTCCAGACGTCAAAAGCTTCTTAGCTTTAGGGTTGCTGGAAGCTGTGGCCAGCTAAGTTTTTTTTTTTTTTTAGTTATTTATTTGAGAGCAACAGACAGACACAGAGAGAAAGAGACAGAGAGAGAGACAGAGAGAGAGAGAGAGAGAGAGAGAGAGAGAATGGGAGCACCAGGGCCTCCAGCCATTGCAAATGAACTCCAGATGCATGTGCCCCCTTGTGCATCTGGCTTACATGGGTCCTGGGGAACTGAACTGAGGTCCTTTGATTTTGCAGGCAAGCACCTGGTAACTGCTAAGCCATCTCTCCAGATGAGAGTAGCATTCATATATGAGTATGAACATTAAGTGCTTACTGGGCAGTTTGATAGTATATATATTTAGCCAGACAGCAGCAGACGTTACACCCCAGTTTTCAGTACCAGGCATGCACTCACTCCTGTGGAGCAAGACCCCCCAGTCCAATTAGAGAGTGATTGGCTTCCCCCATAACAGACACGCTGCATAGAGGGAGACTTTATATTAATGTGAGTAACTAAATCTCCAAACCAGGCTGGAGAGGTAGCTCAGTGGTTAGGGTGCTTGCCTGTAAAGCCTAATGACTGGGGTTTGATTCCCCACATGTAAAGGCAGATGCATAAAGTGGTGCATGTGGCAGGAGTTTGTTTGCAGTGACTAGAGGCCCTGGCATGCCCATTAGCTCTTTCTTTCTCTCTGTCTTTCTCTGTGCAAATAAATATATATATAAAAAAAATATCCAAACCAATGTATTACAAGAACAAGCCAACTCTAGGGCTGGAGAGGTGTCTCAGTGGTTAAGTGCTTGCCTGTGAAGCCTAAGGATCCCGGTTCAAGGCTTGATTCCCCAGTACCCACGTAAGCCAGGTTCATAAGGTGGTGCATGTGTCTGGAGTTCATTTGTGGTGGCTGGAGGCCCTGGCATGCCCATTCTCTCTCTCTCTCTCTCTCTCTCTGCCTCTTTTTCTCTCTGTTACTCTCAAAAAAAAAAAAAAAAAACCAACTCTAAAGTCAGAAGGGTAGTGGACCCCAGGAAATAAGACCCTCACAGGAAATACCATTCAGGGGTGAAAATGCCATTCATGTCTCCTTCCCAACAGGGCCAAGCAGCATGCTGTCCATATGCATACTTTTGCTTTGTCTCTTCTGGAAGTTGTCTCAGTGCTGTGGGCAAGGCAGGGCCACCCTGGGAAATACAAGTCACTTTATGTTCTATTTACCTGTATTAAATTTTATGTGTGTGTGTGCAGGGTGGGGTGTGTGTGACTGTATAGGGCATGCGTGTGTGTAGTGATATGTGCCCTGTGCGTCCACAGGCGGAGGCCAAAGCGGAATGCCAGAAGTCCTCCTCCATCACTCTTCCGCCTGATTTTCTTTCTTTCTTTTTTTTTTTTGGTTTTTCGAGGTAGGGTCTCACTCTGGCCCAGACTGACCTGGAATTCACTGTGGAGTCTCAGGGTGGCCTCGAACTCACGGCGGTCCTCCTACCTCTGCCTCCCGAGTGCTGGGATTAAAGGCGTGCGCCACCATGCCCGGCCCGCCTGATTTTCTTGACATGGAATTTCTTACTCAACCTGTGTCTATCATCTTTTTGGTCAGGCTGGCCAACTGGTGAGCCCAGCGATTCTTCTGTCTCGACCCACTCAGGCCTGGGGTGAGAGATGTGCACGGCCATACCTGGCCTTTTTTTAAAAAATGTGGGTCCTAAATTAGCACCCACAGGTTTTCGTGTTTGCACAGCAAGTGCCCTTTCTCACAAGTCATCTGTCTTGTCCCATTTTTTTCTCTCTCTCTTTTTAATATTTATTTATTTGAGAGAGAGGAGAGACAGGTGCACCAGGGCCTCTAGCCACTGCAAATGAACTCCAGACACACGTGCCGCCTTGTGCCTCTGACTTACTTGGGTCCTGGAGAATTGAATCTTCGAGGCTTCACAAGCTTAACTGGTAAGCCACCCCTCCAGCCCCCATTTTCTCTTTTTAATGTGTATTACAGGTATGCGATGTTGCTTCCTCTGACTGGGGCTGAGCTGCACAGCCAAGCTTCACCGACTCCTATTCCTGGAGCTCTCCTAACAGAACTTGGTGGGCCACGCAGGGATGGTGTCTGCTGACGACCTTTGAACCGCAGAGCTTTTGCTGTTAGCTTGCTGGCCCGGGATGAGAGGGGAAAATAAATATGGTCCCTGACTGGGAAAACTGAGTTTTATTTCTGGACTCTTCCCTGCTTTCATTTTCAGCCAATATCAATAGTCCTTTGCTGTTGGTGATAATGGAAATGAATGTTTTGGAATCTACAGGCACAAAGTTTGCTTTTGTGGTGATGGCAGGACGTACAAACAGGACCTTGTCCTGTTGTGGCTTTGAGCCAGCTTTTTCTTTTTTTTTTTTTTCAAGGTAGCATCCCACTCTAGCTCAGGCTGACCTGGAATTTACTATGCTGTCTCAGGGTGGCCTCGAACTCACAGTGATCCTCCTACCTCTGCCTCCCAAGTGCTGGGACTAAAGGGACTTTGAGCCAGCTTTTGGTGGTATTGCTTTTGAAGCATTTGTTTGACAAGGAAAGTCGGATTCCTTGTTACCTTGTCATTTGTGACCTTACGCATCTGGTAGCCTTTTTTGAACCTTCTGGGTTTCTGTTTTAAACCAAACTAGACCAAAAGATAGGTTTTCTCTCAAACTGTCTATTGGAAAAAAAAATTGGGGTTCTTTGTTTTTTTGGTTCCAGTTTTTGGAGACATTAAGAGGTTTGGAGATTTATGCTGGTGCGTGACACTGGAGATGCCAACTGGGCCCGGGAGCTCCCTAAGCGCCACCTTTGGCTGGGAGCGGGCGGGCGCGAAGACACCGCTTCACGCTGGTTATCCTGGAGTCCGACCTTGGCTTTGCCCAGCATTCTGGTCACGGCACGTCTTTCAGGTACAGGCACGCGGCTCTTTTTTCTTTTTAATTGAGTAACACCATGCTTTCATTAATGACAAGACAGTTGAATCTCCTCCAAAGCTGGAAGGCCACAGTGCAGCTCAAAGTACTATTCTTTAATATATTTCATTTGTTTATTTATTAGAGGGGGGGAGTAGAGAGAACGGGCATGCCAAGGCCTCCAGTGGCAGCAAACAAACTCCAGATGCATGCGCCCATCTGCCTTACTTGGGCCCTAGAGAGTCGAACTGAGATCCTTTGGCTTTGTAGGCAAATGCCTTCTTTTTTTGTTTTTTCTTATATGGTTTAGGTGCCTTCAATGTAATCCATCCGCCCACCAATTCAGTGATAGACAACTAATTGACAGCCATAGTATCTTTTGTCCTGGCTTTTATATAAGTTGTAACACTACTATGGGTCAGGAGAAGATGGATGGAGAATTTTTCTCCTCTGTTTTTGGTCAAAATGGCAAAGAAATCCATGTTTACATATATTCTCTCTTTCTCTGTCTCGATGGAGCCCAGAGCGTTACACATGTTATGAAAACATTCCCACTGAGCTGCTGAGCTACGTGACCAACCTTTTCTCTTGTATTTTTTATTTTGTTTGTTTTATTTATCTTTTTTTTTTTTTGTCTCTCGAGACAGAGTCTCACTCTAGTTCAGGCTGACCTGGAATTCACTATGTGGTCTCAGGGTGGCCTTGAACTCAAGGCAATCCTCCTATCTCTGCCTCCCGAGTGTTGAGATTAAAGGCGTGCACCACCATGCCCGGCTTGTTAACTTTTTATTTTGAGATATTTGTGCAGGATGTACTTGAGTGAACTCTTTCTGGCCTTGAATTTGTTGCCCTCCTGCCTCAGCCTCCAGAACAGCTGGAATCCCAGGCCTGAACCACCACACCTCGTCCATTTTCTGTTAATTGAGTAAATCAGGCTTTATAGCTAGGGGCTCTGGTAACAGCAGGAAAAAGTAATAAAGATCAGCCTGGTGTGGTGACGCATGCTTTTAATCCCAGCACTCAGGAGGCAGAGGTAGGAGGACTGCCACGAGTTCAAGGCCACCCTGAGACTACATACTAAATTCCAGGTCAAACCCTGGTCGTTAGGCTTTACAGGCAAGCACCTTAACTACTGAGCTATCTTTCCAGCCTGGTTTGGAGATCTTAGTTACTCACATGAATGTAAAGTGTCCCAATATATGGCATGTCTGTTATGGGGGAAACCAATCGCTCTCTAATTGGACTGGGGAGGAGTCCTGCTCCACAGGAGTGAGTGCATGCCTGGTACCGAAAACCTAGTCAAAAGACTCTGATGGGGGAGGTCATGAGCCCTGTGGGTGTAACACCTGCTCTTGTCTGGCTAAATACATATATTATGCTCACCAAACTGCCCTGTAAGCATTTTTCTTAATGTTCACACCCGTATATTAATGCCACTCTCACTTTTGGTTAGAGAAGCTTCTCTTTTCAGATGGTGACCACTGGATTAAAGGTGCTTGCCTGCAAATCCTACTGGCCTGGGCTTGATTCCCCAGTACTCATGTAAAGCCAGATGTACAAAGTGGTACATGCATTTGGAGTTTGTTTGCAGCCATAAGAGGCCCTGGCATGTCTGTCCTCTTTTTCTCACAAATAAATACATTTTAAAAAGTACATATTTTTTGTTTGTTTGTTTGTTTTTTTGTTTATTTATTTACTTGAGAGTGACAGGTAGAGAAAGAGGCAGATAGAGAGAGAGAATGGGCGCGCCAGGGCCTCCAGCCACTGCAAACGAACTCCAGATGTGTGCACCACCTTGTGTATCTGGCTTACTTGAGACCTGGGGAATCAAGCCTCAAACTGGGGTCCTTAGGTTTCACAGGCAAGTGAGTGCTTAACCGCTATGGCATTTCTCCAGCCCTAATTTTTTGTTGTTGTTGTTGTTTTTTTGAGGTAGGGTTTAACTCTAGTCCAGGCTGACCTGGAATTCACTATGGAGTCTCAGGGTGGCCTCGAACTCATGGTGATCCTCCTACCTCTGCCTCCCAAGTGCTGAGATTAAAGATAAAGTACACCACCATGCCTGGCCTAAAAATAGTTTTTAAAGCAGTGCATCAAGTGCTAGAGAGATGGCTCAGCGGTTAAGCTGCTTGTTTACAAAGCCTGACTGCCTGGGTTCAATTCCCCAATACCCATGCAGAGCCAGATGCACAAAGTGTCACATGTGTCTGGAGTTCGTCTGCAGTGGCTGGAGGCCCTGGCATCCATGTTCTCTCTGTCTGTCTCTCTTCTCTCTATCTTTGCTTTCAAATAAGTAAATACAAATATTTAGAACAAAAAGGAGAGACAAAAGAAGAATGCATCAAAACCAATGCATATGATGAAATGGAATTTATCACAAAGACGCAGGGATAACACAGCTATGCAAATTGATAAGCACAGTATATCACATCAGTAGCAGGAAGGACATGAATGGCACAGTCATCTTAATAGACACGGGAAAGCATTCGATAAAATTTGTTATCCTTTCATGACAGATGCTCTGAATGGATTAAGCACAGGAAGAATGCATCTGAACACAAGAGCTCTAAATGACAAACCCACTGAACATGGCACTCAGCAGAGAAAAGCAGGCCGATTTGCTCTGACATCCGAAGCTAGGTAAGAATGCTCTCTTTACCACCTTATTCAACACAGTGTTAGAGTCTAGCTACAATAATTTAGGCAAAGAGGAAAAAAAAAAAAAGAAATGACATTTGAATTAGAAAGAAGGAAGTACAACTGCTTATGTTTGCAGAGCATATGATATTATATGTAGAAAAATCCAAAGACTTCACCAGAAAAGGCGAGAAATAACACATCTAGCAATGTTACAGGTTATAGAATCAACATCTAAAAATCAGTATCCAGCTGAGGTATAACTGAATGGGAGAATACTTTTCCAGCAAGTTCCATTCCCAGCAAGACCACATATACACAGAGAGACATAAGAGAGAGAGAGAGAAGAAACTTATCAGTAGCATATCTATACATCAACCATGAACTAGATGAAAAAGATCAAAAATATTCCCATTTACAATAACTACAAGACAATTAAAACAGATGGAAATAATTTTAATTAAGTAGGTGAAAAAATCTCTACAATGCAAACTATAAAATGTCAATGAAAAAAATTGAAGATACACAGAGAAAAATGGAAAGGCATCCATGTCCATAGATTGCAAGAATCAATACTGTTAAGATGTCCATACTACTCAGAGTGATGTATGTAATGAATGCAGTCCTATTAAAAACTCCACAGGAAGAGCCAGGCGTGGTGGTGCACGCCTTTAATCCCAGCACTGGGGAGGCAGAGGTAGGAGGATCGCCATGAGTTCGAGGCTACCCTGAGACTAAATAGTGAATTCCAGGTCAGCCTGAGCTAGAGTGAGACCCTACCTCATAAAACTAAAACAACAACAACAACAAAAAAGTTCACAGGAAAAAAAATTTAAAGTTCTAAAATTTGCATAGTACCACAAAAGACACCAAATAGTTAAACCACTTTGAAAATGAGAAAAAAAAAGGAGGATGGATGCATCGGAAACTTGACTTCAAATTTCACTGCAGATCTATAGGAACCTAAACAGCACGGTGTAGTCATAAAATAATCTCTAGCAATGAAACCATAATTGAAATCTCTCAATGGGTATATCATATATAAAGTAAGTTTTAGTGAGCAAAACTATTTGCAATTTTTTTTTCTTTTGGTTTTTCAAGGTAGGGTTTTACTCTAGTCCAGGCTGACCTGGAAATAAATATGTAGTCTCAGGCTGGCCTTGAACTCATGGCAGTCCTCCTACCTCTGCCTCCCAAGTGCTGGGATTAAAGGCGTGTGCCACCATTCCCAGCTTGTATTTGCAATCTTTTGATGAATTTCACAAACATGCTGCTTAAAAAGTTGTCACTAAGCTGGGCTTGGTGGTGCACACCTTTAGTCCCAGCACTTGGGAGGCAGGGGAAGGAGGATTGCCATGAGTTCAAGGCCAGCCTGAGACTACATAGTGCATTCCAGGTCAGCCTAGACTAGAGCGAGACCCTACCTAAAAAAAAAAATTGTGAGTAATAAATAATAACTGTTCTGAAGCCCTCAGGTGTAATGAAAAGCATCTTGCTTTCTGATCCTTGAGGAATGTGGTATATGTGTGTGTGTGCATGTATATATGTGTGTATGTATGCATATGTGTGTATGTATGCATATGTGTTTATGTGTATATGTGTGTATAAGTGTATGTGTGTATATGTGTGTGTATGTATGATGTGTTGTGTGTATGTATGTATATGTGTGTGTGTGTGTGTGTGTGTGTGTGCTGGGGACTCTCACCGTCTCCAGGGCTGCCGTCCCCTTGGAGAAGTGCGTAATTAGTTTCATGGACCAGTTGAGCTTCACAAACATGAGCTCACAGCTGTCGATGGCACAGAAGAGATTCACCTCATGTTGGTGGCTGTCACAGACTGGGGTGGGGGAGCATCGTTGACTCTTTGCTGTCTGTGGAGCTTTGCAATCAGGTTTCGTGTCCAGAAGAGCAGCCGAAACAGGCAGTCAGTGACCCTAACCTGGGGCGTGGGGTCCAAGCCCCTCAGAAGGTTGAGCGCTGCCACTCAGGTGCCCTCGTTGACATATTCAGTTTTCTTCTGTGCCCCAGGGGACCTCAACTGTGACTGACCATCCCACCCTGGGTCCTGGCATAGGATGCTACCCGGCGCTTCTGCATTCCGGTCCCCACATCTTCTCCATCAAATGCCCATGGCGCTTCATTTCAGATCTTAAACATAGGGTTCTTACCATGCCAGTGTCCGTAATAGAAGATCAGCTCAGAGGTCTGGGCCTGTCCAAAGAATCTTTCATTTTGGGGACTGAAAAGATGGCTCAGCAGTGAAGGCCCTTGCTTGCAAAGCCAAAGGACTCAGGTTCCATTGCCCAGGACCCAGGTAAGCCAGATGCACAAGGTGGCGCATGCATCTGGGGTTCATTTGCAGTGGCACGAGGCCCTGGTGTGTCCATTCTCTCCCTCTCTCATAAAAATAATAAAATATTTTAAAAAGAATGTTTTATCTTCACCTCTTATGGCGCCAGTAGCATTATTAAGCATCTCTAGAATCGCTCTTCTTTAAAAAGAGCTCTTTAAACATTTGGTATTTGACTCCAAGGTTCTGTGGCCTCCCTTTAGTCTCAGTCCTAATTTGTGCTTTTTAACCATGTCTTGAAAGTACAGATTGACTATCACTAATCTAGAAACCTCAAACTTGACATGCTCTGAGATCTGAAATGCTCTGCTAGCTGACGTGACGCCATGGGAGGAAAATTCCCAGTAAATCTCATTTCATAGATGCAAACGTCTCAAACTCTGAGAAGATCCAAAATGCAAAAATACTTCTGGTCTGGACTGTTTAATGAATGCCCAATTCATGTTTGTAATTTCACCCCCATTTCACGGTCAACATAAAAGCTGGCCTTGTCGAGATGAGCAAGAGTGCTGTTTCTATCGTGAGACTGTCAACCTGCTCCAGGGTGCCGGAGACAGGCTCTGAGGATACTCCACACCTACCAAAGCGGAAATCCAGACGTTACTGAGAGCTCAACACTAACGCAGACTCAAAACACACCCACCACGGCTCAGGGGATTCTGTGGAATAGGGGGGCGGAAAGATTGTAAGAGCCCCAGGGTGAGAGGGAATATCCACGGGTATTGCCCCCTCCCCATAATGACTGACCACTGCTTTCACAACTCATAACACACAACTCCGCGGTGAACACCAGCGATCCCACTGAGGAAGGTCCTCCGTGGAGTGGGAGCAGGGAGGAGGGAGATGGTACCAACACGTGAGATGTCCATACCAAGTTTCTACTTAATAAAAAGAGAATCTGGCTTTGTTTGGCCACTTATGTGTTTGCTGGACAAGGACTGGGTTTCCTTTCCAGCTCAGGAAGGGGAGGAGCTTCTTTTCTGCTGTGACCGTGGCCCTTGGGGACTGTTCATAGTTCATCTAAACCTCATTAAAGAAACTGTTCCAAACTTCACCTCTCCCCCTAAGGCCAAAGTGCAAAACCTTCTCACTTATACTCATTTATGTCTTTGTTTAGAATACACTCAGTGAGAATCCCTGCTACACTCACTCAGCTAATGGAATTTACCAGTAAATTAAAGCAAAAGCAGACACAAAGGGCTAAACCCTCTTTCCTTAGGGAAACTATCTCCTAGTGAAAAAGACAAAGTAAGACAATGTTGACACACAAAATAACAACTCTCACTTCAAAGGAATAATCATGGTCTGGAGACATCAGTTTAACCCCAAATACTATGTCCCGAAGTTGTAACAGTTTCATGAAGTTATTTTATTTTATTTTATTTTAGAGAGAGAGAGAATATTGGCGTGCCAGGGCCTCAGACACTGCAATCAAACCCCAGATGCTTGCACCACCTAGTGGGCATGTGTGACCTTGCGCTTGCCTCACCTTTGTGCATCTGGCTTATGTGGGATCTGGAGAGTTGAACGTGGGTCCTTAGGCTTTGCAGGCAAGTGCCTTAACTGCTAAGGCTTCTCTCCAGCCCTCATGAAGTTTTTATAGTAACTGAATGAAGTCATGAATCAAGACACTTTTCAAATCGGTTGTTGGAGACATCAGGGGGGTGGGTTGCAGCAAAGCAGGGAAGTCTCTTCTGCAGGCCTCAGATGCTACCTGATGACGTTCATAGCCTTCGAGTTGGTGCAAAGTAGGGATCTGTGTACACTGTAAAAGGGTTTGCCAAGCAAGTAGGTCACACGCAGAGGTGGGCACAATGACCAATAAAGGGGCTAAGCTAGCACAGTATTATTTGGCTTCCCACCTGCAGCATTCCATCTCTCTACAACCCCGGATGTTCTAGTCAGTGTAGCCTCGTAGAACATTCAGCACCGGTGTGGTGACTCTTCTGGGAACTTCAGCTCACTGCAGTAAAATATTACTTAGAAAATGAAAAGCTTTGCAGATAAGAGTGAAAGAAGGGAGCTGGCCGTACTCTTTGGCAAAATCTTGGAAGGAAAACATGATGCACTTTGCCTGGAACGTGCAGGGTTTGAGCTGTGCACGAGCTGTTTGTCTAAGATGTTCAGTGGGAGCTGGCTGCAGACCTCAGACCTAACGTCAGCACCGGCTGGGGACCGAAGGTAGGAGGACGGGTGAGATTAATTCTGGGAGGAGAAGAGGTTTGAGTTCAGAACAGAACTCAGGATGAGAATAAGGAACAGGGAATCTTTCACAATGAAGATGTGGGAATCTCCTGGCAATATATATACATATACATATATATACATATATATATATATACATACACACACACACACACACACATATATGTATACATATATGATAAAATTTGGAAGCATGAGGCCTATGTCAGCCATTAGGTACTTAGGTGCTCCTTGGAGGAAACAGTGTGTTTCCTGGTTCATCCTAATATAAATATCTAGTGGAGGCATCGTGAGTTCGAGGCCAGCCTGGGCTACAGTGAGACTCTACCTCAAAACAAAAACAAAAGCAAATCTAGAGGATCAGATGCATGGTACTTAGGAGAGAGTTCACTTCTTCCCAGAGTTTAGTGACTTTGACGTGCCAGGCAGCTAGAGAAGGTCTTTTCATCTGTAAAGCTGTGTTGGGTCTCGTCTTTGGGGGTGTGTGTGTGTATTGATTTTCCAGTTCTCATGATTATATAAGTAGAAGGGAATTTCCACCTCCATCCCAAGAGGGAAAATTATGCTGAAATTAATTATAATTTATTAACTTATAGAATTATACCAATTTTCCTTGATCATCACATTTTTCTTATATGAGGTGCTATGTGCATTTTCTTATATGTATGTGTAAGTCAATGTAAGCCATATTCTCATCAAAACTCAGCTTTGTCCCATTGCTGGGCATGATAGCTGGTACTGATAGTTTCTTCTGGGCACCGCTGGGTGGTTCTTTCCACTGTCTCTATTGTGATTAGGCAGTTTTAAGTTGCTGGGTGATATCTTTTTCTTCGAAGAAAAAAGCTCTACAAAGCTTTGGATGATATAATTTAGGATGGTTTTTTTTGGGGGGGGAGGAAAACAAGTAAAATTAGTTAGAAAAAGGCCTTTTATTTAAGGAAATTGTAAAGACAAGAAGAACGCTGGTACTTCAGATAAGGAAGCAAGTGTACTTGATGCGCGGACGTGATCCCGTGGAGCCGGCCGTCCGACGGGAGGGCCAGCTCATACGGCCAAAGGCTCCTGGCTCTCTCCACTCACGTGCTGAGACTGCCTTGTGAAGGAGATCTGTCCGGTCCCTCAGCCTGTGCACCCCAGATTTGAGTCTGCAGTGCCTCACAATTTAAATAAGTGCATAGTAATTTATCTTCTCTGCAAATCCCATCATTTCCTAAATACTAGTAAGGAAAATAATAAAATAGGAGCCTAATAACGGGGGGAGGAGGGTACTGTGACTAGACCCAGGACAAGAAAAATACAAAGTCCAAGAAGATAGGCAGATGATTCGGCCAGAGAACCAGGACTCAAGAGATGTCAGGGCAGGGTTAAAGAGAGAGATGACTAAATAAAGAAGGTTCCTGACGGCAAGCAGAGACAATTTCAACATGCTGAAGGCAGTGATTGTCGTCAAATGGAACAAAGTGAACCTATAAAGAGTCCCAAGTTGGGCAGGAGAGATGGCTTAGCGGTTAAGCGCTTGCCTGTGAAGCCTAAGGACCCCGGTTCGAGGCTTGGTTCCCCAGGTCCCACGTTAGCCAGATGCACAAGGAGGCGCACGCGTCTGGAGTTCGTTTGCAGAGGCTGGAAGCCCTGGCGCGCCCATTCTCTCTCTCTCCCTCTATCTGTCTTTCTCTCTGTGTCTGTCGCTCTCAAATAAATAAATAAATAATTAAAAAAAAAAAAAGAGTCCCAAGTTTACAGGACTCACAAGGAGCAACTAGTAACGCTTGCGCCCACAAGAAAACACACACAGGCACCCGTCGCATGTAGAAGCTGCTCAGTCATTGTAACATGTAACATCTTGTGCTTGGGGAGATTAACATCACAGTTTATAAACATATGTAAGAAACAGATGAAGAAGAGACAATGAGAACATGCTTAGAAGATAAATATCTCTGGTTTGTTTGACCATTTTACAATAAAATATGTTGGCCACCTAGAATTAAGATTGCCTAGAAGGAATGAAGCGAGGTCAAATAGTTCAGTGTCAGGTGCGGGCAGTTCTGGGCGGGGGGTTTGCGGCGGGGGAGAGCCCAGCTGGAAG
This sequence comes from Jaculus jaculus, assembly GCF_020740685.1. Lineage (NCBI taxonomy): Eukaryota > Metazoa > Chordata > Mammalia > Rodentia > Dipodidae > Jaculus > Jaculus jaculus. The sequence goes on along the minus strand of NC_059110.1, from coordinate 7,250,583 downwards.
GAGGCTGCAGTGGGAAGTCAAGTCTATTAAAGGCGTCTGTTCCTATGCTAGTCTGAATTGCAACTGTCATGTCCTTAGGCTTCATAAGCAAGTGCCTTAGCTGCTAAGCCATCTCTCCAGCCCAGCCAAGAGTTCTTGATCTCGTTTTACAGTTGATGGAAGTAGGCTAAACAAGACTGTAATGAGGCCAGTCCTCCAAATCCTAGCCAGATAATGCCATCTTGCATGCTAGATTGCATGCTAGAGTGCAAAAAAAAAAAAAAACACCAAACAAACAAACAAAAACCAAGCCACCCTTCCCGCAGCTGTATGGCGCTTCAAGGGCGCATATACACATGCATACTTTTCCATTCTGGTTTTGTCCTGTTTTACAGCTGAGCTGGTTGTCACATCTGCTGCTTTAACGCTAGGTAGCGCTCTCAGCCCAGGTTAGCGTCAATTGTGATTTACAGCCTTATAAAACTGGGGCTTAGAAGACGTGGGGAGGCGTTGGCAAGTTCTGGAAATGTGACCTTCACTAGTTGTACACTTCCTGAATGTAAGTAACCCCTAATAAACTCACCCATAACAGCCTGGACTGTTGTGAGCTGTTCTTTGGGCTGCAGGTCGCGTCCCAGCACAGGGACAGTTAAACACATCTTTCATGTCTCTCAGGGGAAGTCCAGTGACAACTATAAACACATCACAAGTGATTTCCGGAGATAAAGCCCCTGAGGACGACAGGACACAGAGTCACTTGAGTCTTGGTCCACTCTCTGCTTCCTGGTCACCATAACAGCCTCCACCTCACGCACCCGCCACCCCACATGGAAATTGTCTGCACTCAAATTGTCTTCCCTGTTTCTGTCAGGAATTAAAAAATATTAATTGTTTGAGAGGTAAGGGAAGAGGCAGATATATGGAGAGAATGGGCACATCAGGACCTCCAGCCACTGCAAATGAACTCCAGATGCCTTGTGCATCTGGCTTACGTGGGTCCTGGGGAATCGAACCTGAGTCCTTTGGCTTTGCAGGCAAGCACCTTAACTGCTAAGCCATCTCTCCAACTCTCTGTCAGGAATTTATGTCATAGTGATGTAAAGAAGCTAGTTTAGAGTAATGGTGTCATTTCCCCTATTTTTTCTTATACTTTTAATGAAATAGTTATTTTTATTACATAAGGCCATTTCCACACAAGTATATAATGTGTTTAGAGCACCTCCCCCCTTCACACCCCATTCCCCTCTGCCTCCTCTCTGCTCATGACTTTCCCTATTTCTTGAATAGAGAGTATCAGTTCATTTATATCATGGCTCATGAATGGATATGGAATCTCTCTTTTCTACTGAGGAAGGGACAATGACATAGTTCCATTTATTTGAAATTCTTTTCTTAGAGGCCTTTCTGGCTTCCCTAGTCTATTTAAGGAGATGCTTGTGTCTTAGCTCGGTGCCAATCTTTCTTTAGTGGGTTATACTGACATTAAGTCTCAGGTAGGGGTGAGAAGGTGGTTCAGTGGTTAAAGATACTTGCTTGCAAAGCCTGCTGGCCTGGGTTCAACTCTTCCCACTCCCCACTTAAAGCCAGATTCACAAAAGCGGCCATGTGTCTGGAGTTTGTCTGCAGTGGCAAGAGGCCTTGGAGTGCCTGCTTTTTTCTTTAGTCTCTCTCTCCCTCTAAAATTAAAAAAAAAAAATAATAATAAAATGTATTTTAAAATCCCAAGTAGGCTTTGAGTAAAAATGAATTGAATCAAGTTGCAATTTGTACCCCTTAACCTTTCGGTAGCAAGGGTGGCGTGACCCCCTTATCCCTAAAAGTGACCCTGGGCAGTGGGTGTGCCACGCAGCTGCTGCCGGTGGCAGGTGCGGAGCCTCCGGGCTTCTGGCTGCTCTGAGGCTTGGAGAGAAAGCGTGAGTGGGTCCCCCAGCCCTCGCCAGCCCATCGCTGTGGGAAAGGGTCAGAGAGTAGTGTGCCACACGGGTGGGCAGCAAAGCCAGTCTGTGGCAGGCAGGTTTCAAGACGCGTGGCAGAGGAGAGCTATAGCAAATCTAAACTTTTCTGCCCTCCGCAGGTTGGTGCCTATAAGATTCGAGGAGTGCCCACGCACTCCATGTGTGACTGTGGCAACGGCCTTTCCACTTAGCACCCAGGGGCTTTGTAAAGAACCTTTCTGCACCATCAGGATGCACAGTCCGCCCAGTGTGGGAGTGCCAGCCTTTAATCCCAGCACTCGGGAGGCAGAGGTAGCAGGACCGCCGTGAGTTCGAGGCCACCCTGAGACGATGTAGTGAATTCCAGGTCAGCCTGGGCTACAGCGAGACCCTACCTCAGAAAAATAAAAGAAAGAAAGAAAGAAACACATTCCAAGGCGTACCTTTAATCCCAGCACTTAGAAGGCTGGGGTAGGAGGATTGCCATGAGTTCAAGGTCACCCTCAGCTACAGAGTTAGTTTCAGGTCAGCCTGGGCTAGAGGGAGATCATGCCTTAAAAAAATTCCCCGCGGGGCTGGGGAGATGGCTCAGCACTTAAAGGCTCTTGTTTGCAAAGCTGATGTTCTGAGTGAGCCTCCCCAGGATCCTGGAAAGCCAGAAGTGCACCGTGACATGTGTCTGGGGTTTGTTTGTAACAGTACTAGGCTCTTTCTCTGCTTGCAAATAAATAAAAATATTTAAAAAAATACATATAAATGGGGTTGGAGAGATGGCTTAGCAGTTAAGGCACTTGCCTGAGATGCTTAAGGACTGAGGTTTGATTCTTCATTGCCCACAAAAACCAGATGCACAAGGTGGTGCATGCATTTGGAGTTTGTTTGCAGTGGCCAGAGGTCCTGGTGTGTTCATCCTCTCTTTTTCTCTCTCAAATAAATAAATAAATGAAATATTAAAAAAACACACACAAAAATGGGCTGGAGAGGTGGCTTAGTGGCTAAGGAGGTTACCTGAGAAGCCCAAGGACCCTGGTTCACGTAAGTGAGGTGCACAAGGTGGTGCATATGTTTGGAGTTTGTTTACAGTGACTGGAGGTCTTGGCACATCTACTCCCTCTATCTTTCTGGTTTTTTCTTGCTCTCTTTTTCTCCCTCTCAAATAAATAAATAAAATATGAAATATTTAAAAACCACAGAAAAAGAAACAACAACAACAACAAAAAAACCAGAAACACATTTCAGAAACTGTCTCAGCTACTACTTCTGAAAAAGAAAGTAGATTTCATCCGTAAAGGAGAAATGAGCAGAGAAAAGATAAGCATCAGTAAAACTCTGGGAGTTCAAGACATACATGAGCTATTATAGGAAGTGTTTCCATGTAAAAGAACTCCTCTCTCCAAAAGGAGAAAGTTGTAGCAAAACCTCTAATCTGTGTTTTCTTCAGGATGCTACCAAGACAAGGACGCCATGGAAAGTGAAGAATTTGTTGACAGATATATTCCTTTTAGAGGAAAAGAATGGTGGGAAAGTGGGCTGGAGAGATGGCTTAGTAGTTAAGTGCTTGCCTGTGAAGCCTAAGGACTCCAGTTCGAGGCTCGATTCCCCAGGACCCACGTTAGCCAGATGCACAAGGGGGCGCACGTGTCTGTCATTTGCAGTGGCTGGAGGCCCTAGCAAGCCCATTCTGTCTCTCTCTGTCTGTTGCTCTCAAACAAATAAATAAAAATGAATAAAAGAATGGTGGAAAGCAACAGAGAGCCAAGTAAATCTTTTTCATTAAAAGTATAAATAGAGCGTTTTAGAAAAGTAGTCCCTGGCAAAATGCTGGAATTCAGAGGAAAAAACATGAATGTGACCAGTGAGAAGGAAGACAGATACAGCATGCTTGGTAGCGGGATAACCTCTGAGTCTAAACTTCCATTTGCTTTACTTCCAGCTCCAGGCTGGCCCTGCATCTGTCCCAAAGCAGAGAGGCTGACCCAGGGAAGCTGGGGGTGTGGAGAAAGGGAAGGCACAAAGCTTATGCCAAGATATGCCACTGTGGGCCTCTCTAGAGGGGTTTTATTAAGGGCTATGCCTTCTATTTTATTCATACCAAGTTACCTTTGAGCTTGGGCTTCCCTTAGAAGTCAGAGTGGCCTATCAATATGCTCTAGTTAATATCAAAATCCATTGTGGTCCAATTATTTGAATGTAGAAAATGCAAGGGTTCCATATAGGTTAATACCTCTGCAGTTCAGTTTGGGCAAAACCTTCTAAGTCTAAGACTAACTAAGACAGTATAAGGGAAGAAAGTGTCGATTCATGTACTTTCTTTAAAAATTTTTCGTATGTGTGTGTGTGTGTGTGTGTGTGTATGCAGGGGTGTGCGTGTCTCATGATGATGTGCGTGTACGGTGCTGATGTGTGAGTAAAGACACACGTATGCCATGGACACTTGTGGGTCAGGGGACAACCTCGGCCTGTGTGTCCTTTCTTCCCAGCTTGTTTAAGACAGGTTCTCTTTTGTTCTTGTGTTGCCACTGGGAAGACCAGGCAAGCTGGTCACGAACTTCGGGAGACTCCCGACTCGGCCTCTCGTTGCCCTTAGGGGTGTTGGGATTCCAGATGCGTGTGCTCCTTGCTCCTAGCTTTTACATACATTCTGGAGATTCAAACTCTGGTTTGCAGGCTCGCATAGCAAGTGTCTTTAACCACACTGCAATCTCCCCAGCCCTGGGCTCACACTAACATTTTAGGTAGAATTTTTTTGTTCATTTTTATTTATTCATTTGAGAGTAACAGACACAGAGAAAGAGGCAGATAGATAGATAGAGAGAGAGAGAGAGAGAGAGAGAGAGAGAGAGAGAGAGAGAGGGAGAGAATGGGTGTGCCAGGGCTTTCATCCACTGCAAAGAAACTCCAGATGTGTGTGCCCCCTTGTGCATCTGGCTAACGTGGGTCCTGGGGAGACGAACCTCGAACCGGGGACCTTAGGCTTCACAGGCAAGAGCTTAACCGCTAAGCCATCTCTCCAGACCAACATTTTAATTCCTCTTTATAAAAAAAAAAATACCTAACCAAAAACCCAACAGATTATTGACCAACATTTAGAAAAATTTGAAGATAACATGCTAGTCGGAGAACAAATATTCTTAGTATACCAAAGGCCCTTACCTCCAGTAAAGAAAATGGAATATTCCAATAGGAAATGGGCAAAGGCCAAAAGTAGTTGCTTCATAATAGAAGGGAAAACACCAATATGTTCAAACTTCCCACAGAGAGAGGCATGTGACATAGCCATGAAGTCTTAGTTTTTTTGTGTGCGTATGTGTGGGCATGTGCGAATGAGACAGAGACAGAGAGGCGGGAGAGAGAGACAGAGACAGAGGGGGAGACAGCGCGCACCCCTCTGTGATGTCTGTCATGCGGAGACGAGGCTATCGTCAGTTACCGCTCCCCGGGGTGTTGGTGGAATCAGTGAGTAATACGCATGGGACAGTTTGATGTAGCAAAGGCCTCCACATGCACATTCCACGGCTCTCTAACGACCACGGTGCCCCGGCTCGTCCCCACTCCGGTCTCCTGCGTGCACGATGCTGCCCGTGAGGACCCACAGTCACCTGAAGTGGGGATGGGCCAGGTGTTCCCTGTCGTTCCCCTCCAGCCCTGTCCCTTCACGCTCTTAATCCTTCCTTTCTGCTCCCGTGTCCGCTATTCACCCGCCACATTGTGCTGTTTAAGAAGCTGGCTTCATCGTGCATAGAACTTTTTGTATTTTTTTAGAATTTACTTTTTTTTCCTCAATTTTTATTAACATTTTCCATGATTATAGAAAATATCCCATGGTAATACCCTCCCCCCCCCAACTTTCCCCTTTGAAATTCCATTCTCCATCATATCCCCTCCCCCTCTCAATCAGTCTCTTTTTTAGTTTGATGTCTTGATCTTTTCCTCCTCTTATGATGGTCTTGTGTAGGTAGTGTCAGGCACTGTGAGGTCATGGATATCCAGGCCATTTTGTGTCTGGAGGGAGCACGTTGTAAGGAGTCCTACCCTTCCTTTGGCTCTTACATTCTTTCCGCCACCTCTTCCACATTAGACCCTGAGCCTTGGAAGGTGTGATCGAGATGTTACTCAGTACTCCAGTCACGTCTTTCCAGCACTATGATACCTTCTGAGTCGTCCCAAGGTCACTGCCATCTGAAAAGAGAAGATTCTCTACCCAAAGTGAGAGCAGCATTAATATAAGGGTATAAATATTAAGAGAAGTGCTTACTGGGCAGTTTGATAAGCATAGTACCTACATTTAACCAAACAGCAGCAGATGTTACACCCCTAGGGCTCATGACTCCCTGTTTTCAGTATCAGGAATGTATTCTCTCCCATGGAGCGGGCCTCTAGTCCAATTGGAGGGCAGTTGGTTTCCACCATGACAGACCTGCCACTATTGCACCCATTGGTTCATTTGGCCTGGCTGGCCAATTATAAGGCTTACGGTGTCCACTGTTGAGTATCTTCACTGGTGGTATCTCTTTCTCCTATTGAACTACATGTAGAATGGCTTCTTCCAGCTTTCTGTCAGCTGGTCTACATGGGGGAGGTTATCAGCTCAGATCCAGCAGGATTTCTCAGTGGCCTCGAAGCTCAAGTATGTGGAGTCTTCAGCAATAGGGTCTTACCATCTATTCCTGGTGGGAAACCAAGGGCCTTGGCAATGGCTTATAATGTTTTGGGGGCATCAGGGACCTCCCTGGCCAACAGCTCACTGGAGGTATCCCATCCCTGGCACTGAAAAATTTCTAACAATGATCTATGGCTCCTGAGTGTTCCATTGTCCGAAACCGGAGGATTCCATATGATTTATTTGCATCCTCTTAGATTTTGATTAGCCTTCCCTCCACCTTTCCTTTACTCAATCTCTTCCCCTCATAGGACTTTTTTTTTTTTTTTGGTTTTTCGAGGTAGGGTCTCACTCTTGTCCAGGCTGACCTGGAATTCACTATGGAGTCTCAGGGTGGCCTTGAACTCACGGCAAGGACTTTTTTTTTTTTAACTTTATTTTTATTTATGTATGAAAGAGAGAGAATGGGTGCATCAGGGACTTCAACCACTGCAAACGAACTCAATGCATGTGCCCCCTTGTGCATCTGGCTTATGTGGGTCCTGGGGAGTCGAACAGGGATCCTTTGGCTTTGCAAACACCTTAACTGCTAAGCCATCTCTCTAGCCCAGGACTTTGTTTAGTTAGTAGCACTCAGCCTTTTCCTGCTCCATGCTTTTCTGGGACATTTGAGTCACCCCACTAGTGGAAGCTGGCAGAGTCCCCGGAGGGGAGGATCCCCTCTTTGAAGTTGTCTTGTCCTTTGTCCTCAGGTGAATTACTGCCTGGGGTGCATTTCACCCTGCGCAGTGACTGTCTTGTGCCCAGGACCCAGGAGGAAATCTTCATTTCACAAGGTGTCTCAGCTGAGCCCATGATGTGTCAGTGTCTGGCCTTGGGAAGCTCATGTCCCAGTCAGGACAATCAGGCAGTCAGCCATGGCTTGTAGAAGTTTCCCAGAAGGTACCAGTGGTTAGTTTTCTTTGAATAGCCAGGCATGGACATTTCTCCAACCTTCCATTTTATTCTCCTCAAGCTGCTATAACAAAATACCACAGACTGGCTGATTTGTAAACCAGTTTTCTTTAAATTTTTATTTATTTATTTATTTATTTATTTGAGAGCGACAGACACAGAGAGAAAGACAGATAGAGGGAGAGAGAGAGAATGGGCGCGCCAGGGCTTCCAGCCTCTGCAAACGAACTCCAGACACGTGCACCCCCTTGTGCATCTGGCTAACGTGGGACCTGGGGAGCTGAGCCTCGAACCGGGGTCCTTAGGCTTCACAGGCAAGCGCTTAACCGCTAAGCCATCTCTCCAGCCCCCCCTTTTTTTTTTTGTAAACTGGAGTCTGACTAGTCCATGATGGAGGAACAGGAAGATATGGCTACTTTTGGGGGCTCTGTGTTTTACAGAAGCAGCTTGCTTCCTGGGTCTTCATATGATGAAGGACCAAATAGCTTCAGGCTTCCTGTCAATGACACTGAAGGCATTCATGCAGGTCACCTCAGAACCTAATCACCTCCCCAGAGTCCCACCTCCTGAGGCCAGTCCCTTGGAGGTTAGGTGTCAAGCTATGAATTTTAAAGGAATACAGACATTCAGGCCTTATAGCACCTTCTAACTCACCTTAGCCAAAAGAATCAGGTTCTTTGTGTTACTGTCTGCAAGGACACATTTTTCTGCATTTGGCACCTGTCTATGTTGTTAAAGGTTTCAAACAAAAACCCAGTGGAAGCCAGCTGGAACTCTATCTCTCTCAGTGAATTCGTAGAGGGGAACCCCTAGCCAGGGCAGGTAAGGACGAGACAAGCCAGTTAGTATTATACTTAGGTCTCATGGTTGTTGCTGAGTCTAAATGGGTTTTATACTCTTAAAAATGGTTAAGGTGGGGCTAGAGAGATAGCTTAGTGGTTAAGGCTCTTGCCTGCAAAGCCAAAGGACCCAGGTTCAATTCCCCAGCACCCACATAAAGCCACATGCACAAAGTGGCACATGCATCTGGAGTTCATTTGCAGCAGCCAGAGGTCCTGGCACACACATTCTCTTTCTGTCTCTCTCTCTCTATCTCTGTGTCTGCCTCTCTCTCATTCTAAATTAAATCAAAAATATTTTTAGGTCTGGAGGGATGGCTTAGCAGTTAAGGCTCTTGCCTACAAAGCCAAAGGACCCAGGTTTGATTCCCCAGGGCCCACTTTAGCCAGATGCACAAGGGGGCGCATGTGTCTGGAGTTCATTTGCAGTGGCTGGAGGCCCTGATGAGCCCATTCTCTCTCTCTCTCTCTCTCCTCTTTCTCTGTCAAATAAATAAATAAATAAAATAAATAAATGAATAAATAAAATATTAAAAAATAGCTTAGATGGTTTAACCAGCAGCAGACCCTGCAAGCTACACCACAGTCTATCCATGTTAGACGGGACCCATTAGTACAGTCATGGCATCTTTGTTATTGGGGCGCAGAACTGCTCTTGGGTGGGATTTGAGGCCCACTCCAAGGGAGGGAACTCATGTCTGGTACTGAAAACCTAATGAAAAGGCTGTGGCTGGGGAGGTCGTAAGTCCTAAGGGACGTTGCATACATAGATATAGTTTGCTCACCAAATTTTCTTCCAGATATTTTATATTTCTGCCCATATGTTAATGCTGCTCTCACTTTTGGTTAGAGAAGCTTCTCTTTGCAGATGGCGGTGACCACTGAGGAGACTCAAAACTCCCCAAAGTGCTGAGAGGTGACAGCTGGGTGTTCAGTGCTAAGTGAGACATCTCTCCCACACCCTCCGAGGCTCACTGCAGAGGAGGTGGCGGAAAGGATGTTAAGAGTGACTCGGTGAGGGCTGCTTTGTACTACCTCCAGACACAACGTGGTGGTTGCACTCATGACCTCACAGTGACCTGAGTAATGTGAGGGCAGAAACTAACATTAAAATAGGAGAGTTAGGGGCTGGAGAGATGGCTTAGCGGTTAAGCGCTTGCCTGTGAAGCCTAAGGACCCCGGTTCGAGGCTCGGTTCCCCAGGTCCCACGTTAGCCAGATGCACAAGGGGGCGCACGTGTCTGGAGTTCGTTTGCAGAGGCTGGAAGCCCTGGCGCGCCCATTCTCTCTTCCCTCTATCTGTCTTTCTCTCTGTGTCTGTCACTCTCAAATAAATAAAAAAAAAATTAAAAAAAAATAGGAGAGCTAGGCTAGAGAGATGGCTTAGTGGTTAGCACCTAGGTTAGGACCCTAAGCACCCAGGTTCATTTCCCCAGGACCCACGTAAGCTAGTTGTACAAGGTGGTGCATACATCTGGAGTTCATTTGCAGTGGCTGGAGGCCCGGGCACATCCATTCTTTTTAAAAAAAAATAGAAGAGGCTAGATGAAAATAAGCAGGGGTTCAGTGGAGGGGGAATAGGAGGAGAGAGAGAGGGGCAAGAGAGGGTGGCGGGTGGGAATTATGATCAGTTACTTTGTTGATATGTGTGGAGGTTTTCAGTAAACAGTTAAAAACCACAGCAGGAAGTAGCCAGAAAGCTGACTCTTCAGCCTCCCCCTCCCCCGCCCACCTTTTTACTTGTCCTCAGGGTCTAGAAGGAAGGGTTAATGTGTCATGAAAGGACCCAACAAGCTGACCCCCAGCGAAGCCTCAGAGCAAAAGTCGCCTGGAAAGGTCTTAGGCTGTAAATGCATAACCAAGATCAACAGGCCCAGGCAGGCAGAGCATCCCGAAAAAAAAAAAAAAAGAAAAGTTAAAATGGTTAAGGTGCGCAATATTATTATTGTATGTGCTCTGCAATAGGAAAAGATGTCAAACACAGAGATGCACGATGCTCTCTTGAGCCTTCTCCACTCACTACCAGGTCAACGCTAGGGAGTTCCCAGGAAGGCCTCCCCAACTGCCCAGCCCACCTCTGCCTTTACCCAGTGTGTTCTCTGTGCCAGCTGTCCTCAGATGGCTGCTGGCGCTCTGGCACGGTGCCCTGCATCCGGGTCGAATGCACGGCGCGGGCTCACGTCCCGCCTTGTTCTGCGTTGTCTCTTCGCACTCAGTGTGGTACTTTCACACGGTGGGCACTTAACATCCATCAGGTAAACACCTCTGTGTGAATGTCAATGAAACACCTAGTTTTTTGTTGTTGTTTTTGTTTTTTGAGGTAGGGTCTTCCTCTAGGCCAGGAATTCACAGTGTAGTCTCAGGGTGGCCTTGAACTCACAGCAGTCCTTCTATATCTGCCTCCCAAATGCTGGGAGTGAAGGTGTGAGCCATCGCGCCTGGCAAAATGTCTATTTTTGCTTCTACTTTATGCATTGGAATTGGCAGATGGTTTTCTATAAAATCTACTGAGAACTTTGAGAGCGGCAGCTCGGTAAGTTGTTCTGAAAGGCGTGTATGTCAAGTCCAATGTAGCCATCTTTATAAACCCCAGAGTCTCCAACACGCATCACTGGTGGGTTCTCGTGGTAGGGAGAAACTGGCCCTGCTGAGCTTTCTATAGGCTTTCCAGGAGCACCGAGTGGCCCGTGCATCTGGAGCTCATTTGCAGTGCCAGGAGGTCTGGTATACCTATGCTCACTCTCATTCTCTCTCTCTCTCTCTCTCTCTCTCTCTCTCTCTCTCTCTCTGTATCTCTCTCTCAAATAATCCCAGAATCTTCTGTCAGAGGAGTCAATAGTTTCCTGAATCAGAGCTGGCTATTTAAAACACCACTGGTGGCTAGCGAGATGGCTCAGTGGTTATGGCACTTGCCTGCAAAGCCTATCTTCCCAGTTTTGATTCCCCAGTACCCACGTAAAGCCAGATGCACAAAGTGTGCATGCATCTGGAGTTTGTTTGCAGTAGCTAGAGGGCCGGGTGCACCCATTTTCTCTCCTTTTCTCTCTCTCTGCTTGCAAATAAATAAAAATTTAAAAAAATATCCTTTAAAAATATTAAAACACTGCTAGTGAATGCGGGCTTTTAAAAAATATTTTTTAACTTTACTTATATGTATTTATTTATTTGAGAGAGAGAGAAGAGAGAGAAAGAGGCAGAGAGAGGGAAAGAAAGAATGGGTACTCCAGGGCCTCCAGCCACTGCAAACGAACTCCAGACACATGTGTCCCCTTGTGCATTTGGCTTACGTGGGTCCTGGGGAATCGAATCGAGGTCCTTTGGCTTTGCAGGCAAGTGCCTTAACCACTAAGCCATCTCTCCAGCCCAAATGCTGGCTTTTTAAAAAATCATTTCTGAGTTAGTATAAGTCCTCTCCCTAACTCTGGGAATCTCACTGATATAGTTGGGGGACAGCATGTGCAAGTGACAGTTCTGAAAGCTGAAAAGTGATGTTGGAGAAGTTATGTCATTGTAAGTACTATCTCAATAATGATCAGATTCCTGTTGTCATCATTTGGTTTGAATGAATAAAAACAAAGGTTTCTGCCGGATATTGTGGTGCACGTCTTTAATCCCAGCACTCGGGAGGCAGAGGTAGGAGGATCACCATGAGTTCGAGGCCATCCTGAGATTACATAGTGAATTCCAGGTCAGCCTACCTTGAAAAACAAAACAAAACAAAACCAAAAAAAAGGTTTCTGTGGACTATTTGGGCCATTGGCTCAACTGAATTAGCATTGTTTCCCAACATTACCAAAAGTCCAAACCTTCAGTAGCCAAAGAACCTTCCAGTAAACACTCAAGTTTCTTTTTTTTAAGTTGCCATGGCTCATTTGTTCTTATAGAATAAGAACTTGGAAGATCTTTTCTTGGTTACTAGCTGGGTTGATGAGTAATTAAGCTATACTCTGCCTTATTTAAAGGAGTATATATTTTCCTTCAATAAAATGTAATATAAATAACATAATACATAAATATGTAATATAAATAAATAAATTTAATATAATAATAATTACTTGCTACAATTACTTGACCAAATATGGTCAAGAAGGACTTAGAATTTATATCAACACACTATGTAGGAGCTACAGTTTATCCCTGAAAAAAGTGCTTTAGGGATTAAAAAACCCAGGTGATGAATGATAATGGAAAGACATTTTGTAAGTAATGGAGCTGTTGAGTTGCAAGCAGTGCTTTCCCTCTTTCATTTTAAGTGCGTTATATTTTTCTGAGTATATATGCAAAAATATTGCTACTTCTGGAAGTATAGGAGAAAGAATTTTCAAGACAACTACAGGGGCTAGGGGAGATAGCTGCGTTAAAGACACTTGCTCGCCAACTTTACCAGCCCAAGTTCAAGTTCTAGGCCATCCGTGTCAGCAGGATGCAGAAAATGGTAAAAGTGTCTGCTGTTGGTTTGTAGCAGCAAGAGACTCTGGCACACCTACACACACACACACACACACACACACACACACGAATAAACTACAGCATAAATTTAAAGTAAGAAAAATGACCGCAAAGTGCTTTGAATATAAAATGTCCCCCATGGCCCCATGCGTTGGAATATTTAATCCCCAGTTGGTGGCACTGTTTGGGAAGGTTGGGGACGTTTAGGAGACAGATCTTCGTTGGAGGAAGTCTGCTGCACTTACTCCACTCTCTCCCTGCTGAAGGGAAGGTATGACGCCTGCCTGTCTGCTCCTGCCATGCCTTCTCCACCATGAAGGAAACGTACTCTTGAAACCATAAGACAGAGATAAACCCCTTCCTTTCATAAGCCACTTCTTGTTGGGTGTTTTTTTTTCTCCCAGAAAACCGAAGGTAATTGCTACATAGAGCAAGAAGGAACAATATGTAAAACAAAGATGAAAATAAAATCCAAAAGCTGACTCCTGGAAAAGTAATGGAATGGACAAAACTCTAATGAGATTAATGAATTAAAAAAAGAAGAAAAAAAAAGGAAGGCACAGATTAATACTTAATACTATCACAATTGAATAGGGGCATACATGTACAATGTACACAATACAACATATGTCACACACACACCCACACACACCCACACACATCCACACACACAAGAGCCCAGTGTGCTGATGCACTTTCTTTTTTTTTTTTTTTTTTCGGTTTTTCGAGGTAGGGTCTCACTCTGGCCCAGACTGACCTGGAATTCACTATGGAGTCTCAGGGTGGCCTTGAACTCACAGCGATCCTCCTACCTCTGCCTCCCGAGTGCTGGGATTAAAGGTGTGCACCACCACGCCCGGCTTGATGCAAATTTTTAGTCCGAGTACTTGGGAGGCAGAAGTAGGAAAATCGTTGTGAGTTCAAGGTTGGCCTGTAGCTACAGAGTTAGTTCCAGGCCAGCCTGGGCTACAGTGAGACCCTGACTCAAAAAAAAAAAAAAAAAAAGACAAAAAGAAAGAAAGAAAGGAAGGAAGAAAGAAAGAAACTGCACTCATGTTTCAGTCAATGAATTAAAAATAATGGAATAGACAAATTCCTAGGAAACCTATCAGAATTAGATTAGGAAGAACAAGAAAGCCAAAATCACACAGTAGTAATAAATTGAAATGAATGAGGACGACTGCTGTAGAAAATACAAGGAATACCAGGGCTATGATTTGATGTGCCTTGGCTCTCCAGTGTACTAATGCTGTTTGTTTGCTTTGAGACAGAGTTTCATGTTGTCCAAGACGGCCGCGAGCTTGATATGAACTACTGATGCCCCTGCCTGTGCCTTCCGGAGGGATGGCATCCTTTCATTCTGTCTCCGTCTCGTTGACTTTGGGTTGGGTACCTGTCACATCTGCATGTGCCCACCAGCCACTCACGGAGCGCCTGACTGACCACTGGTGATGCCAGACTTGTCTCATCCCCCCGCGAGGCTGGAGTCACAAGGATAGCTTCTGAGCGTTCCTGAGTTTGAAAAGGCTCCGGAGAGCCCGCGGTCATTGTCCTAAACCTGCCGTCACCTCGGATTCCAGGCTCAGCAGAGCTTTTCAGACATGTTGCCCCATAGTGAGATCACCCCGGTGGGAGCAGTCGTCTCACAGGAGCCGGGCTGTCCCTCAGGAGGGGATGAGGACTTCCCCAGAGCCACGGTGCGGCACAGCTCTGCGCACCTTCACCCCACGCCAGCTCTGCCAGAGCCCCAAGATGGAGATGAGCTAGAAGGCTTCATTTCTGTCTTCCACAAAAGGCCATTTTGATCGAAATCTTTCCTTGCTTATTTCACTATTACTTTTGCAAAATGTTATTTTTATTTATTTATTTGAGAGAGAGAGAGAGAGAGAGAGAGAGAGAGAGAGAGAGAGAGAGAATGGGCATGTCAGGGCCTCTAGCAACTGCAAACAAACTCTAGACACATGTGCCACTTTGTACACCTAGCTTTACATGGGTACTGATGGACCTCGGTCCTTAGGCTTTGCAGGCAAGCACCTTAACCACTGAGCCACCTTTCCAGCCCTCCACTCTTACTTTAAATTGCTTTTTTGGGGGGCAGTGGCAGGACCTAATATGTAGGAAGTCAGAATTGGGCCTCTGGCCTAGGATTAAGCTGTACCCTCAGCCACTAGCAAATATATATATATTTAACATACATATATTACAGAAAATTGAGAAAAATAAAGACATTATAACAGAAAATTAATTTTTTCCTTTCTTTCTTCTTCTTCTTCTTTTTTTTTTTTTTTTTGGTTTTTCAAGGTAGGATCTTGCTCTAGCTCAGGCTGATCTGGAATTCACCATGTAGTCTTAGGGTGGCCTTTAATTCACAGCAATCCTCCAACTTCTGCCTCCCAAATGCTGGGACTAAAGATGTGTGCCACCACATCTGGCTACCTCTTCATAATTTTAACTCTTAACCATTTTGATTGAAATTGTTTCTAAAATGTTTTACTTTTCCCCCTGGTTTTCTAAAAGTCCTTTCAATGCACTCCAACCTGTTTCATGCCTTCTGTTGTTTTGTGGACATAAGTCATGATAGAAAATGCTGACAATCTCAGGACAGACAGAGGAGGCGCTGGGTAGGGGCCTTTTACTGTTGAACAACTCTGAGCTGTGGAGCATTTGGGTTCATTTCTGGTTTGTTTCTGGAATCGTTCTCATCATTTGATACTTGCCTCGGCTTCCTCTAACCTCTTGCCCCACATCTAATCAGCTATCCTTCTCCCCCTCCCCAAATCTCTTCCCTTATCTATCCCTTTCTCTGCATTCACCCTCCTGGCCATGGTCCAGGCCCTTTGCCTGGCAAACCCTGAGGATTTTTAGCATTTGTAGCTAAATGCCAGCTCTCCAGGGAACCGTGCCCTCGCTCTGTGGGCAGGCCCCAGCTCCGGTTTTGTGAACCCCAAGCCCTTTCTTCTTCTCCCCGGGGAGCTTTGATTACACTGCACGTTCTTTGCTTAGCTCTCTATCTCTGTCCCTTGTGAAAACAAAACCCGAACTGTTTGGTCTTGTTGCGGTGCCTGGTGTAATGCCAGCACTGTTGGTCAACAGCAATGATTGCCCCATGGGAAGGGTCAACGCAAGCTGCCCCTGGCCTGTGGTTTTCCTCCAGCGTTACAGCAACATTGCATCACAGTTCAACAACCCTGCTGGCAATGTGACTTTTCTAGATTATGAGACCCAAGGGCTAGGCACTGGGCTTCACTCCCCTTAGTGTTCCCCAGTTTGACATAAAAAATAGTTACTGATTATCTAGTTTTTTTTTTTTTAGGGGATTGTGACCTTTCTAAGGGTGAGAGATGACTTAGAAAATGGTAGACAAAATACAGATACTTCCTTGGGGTTCTGCTTACCAAGATACAAAGGCAATAAGCATTATTGTCGTTGGCGCTAGCACTCCAACCTGAGGGTCTGGGGACATGGCTCAGTCGATAAAGCACTTGCCACACAAACACGAGGGCCTGAGTTTGGATCTCTGCCACCCACATGAAAGCCAGGTGTCTGGGCAGGCGTCTGTAATCTCACTGTGCCCATCGTGAGAAGGGAGGTCGAGTCCGGAGAATTTCCTGGAAGCTAATGGACCAGTTGGCCCAGACAACGCAGTAGTGAACAATGAGAGGCCCTGTCTCAAGCAATGTGGAAGGCAGGGATCATCACCAGAAACTGCCCTCTGACCTCCACATGCATTCCATGGTGTGTGCGTGCCCGCACGTACACTCATGATCATGTATACACCCTCAAAATCTTCCAAGGTGAAGTGGTGTCCATAGAAATCCTCAGGACACTCACGTGGCAAAACCCAGTATCGGGAGGAGAGTTCTTGCCTCCAGACATTCACTGGATTCGCAGCAAGTACCTGATGTTGGGTGCCGCTGCTCTTTAGTAGTCTCTTGATGCAAGTCCTGAGGTATCTTGAGGCCCTTGGGTTCTAGATGGTCACACCCAGTTCCCATAACATGGCTGTGTTGGTTTGTGAGGTCAGCAGGCTCACCCCACACATCACTCGCAACAGAGTCCCCAGGTTCTGGGCTATGGGCTGTGAATCCCTTGGTGAGGGACCACAGAGATAGCTGCCTGATGTTCAGGAAAAAGACATGGATTAGCTGGTGCTGGAACAGGGAGGCTGGAGGGACGGGGCACACCTCAGTCACCCCAGGCCCAGTCCTTGCAGGAGGCATGTTGGAAGAATGTATTCCATGGGGAAGGTCTGTCATGTCCCCAACCAGCCATGGAGGGTGGAATGTAGAACACATGGAGCCGGTATTAGTCACTTGACTCATTGCTGTGACCAAATACCCGAGAAGAAGCAGTTTAAGGAAATGAAGAGCCTAGTTTGGCTCGATGTCCCAGGGGTACAGTCCTTCACAGAAAGGAAGGTGTGGTAGCAGCAGTAGGAGGCTGGCTGGTCACATTGCATTTACAGTCAGGAAGCAGAGGGTGAACAGGAAGTGGGCTGCACTATAAAATCTTAAGGTCCACCCCCCAGTGACCCACTTTCTCCAGCAAGTCTCCATCTCCTTAACTTTCCACAACCTTCCCAAATCGTGCCACCACCTGGGGACCAAGTGTTAAGCATTTGAGACAATGGGGGACATTTCACATTCAGACCCTAAGGCTGAACACTATACAGCCTGTGTGGCTGTGGCCAAGGATCATATCTTACTATGTACCTTCTGACTTGAAGAAACTTGCCAGAAATTTCCAGTTGAGTTGAAGACCCGTTTGTCTAGTGATTTCATTTTGTACATCTGGCTTTGCATGGGTACTGGGGGAATCTAACCCACATCATCAGGCTTTGCAGGCAAGTGCCTTGAACTTCTTAGCCATCTCTCCAGCCCTGTCCAGTGATTTCAGTAGAGTGAAATTATGCAGGAAGGACACCTTGTCTGGTCATTTTTGATTCCAGAACTTAATGGAGGTTCTTGCAAATCAAGGGTCTTTGTTCAGATGTGTCAATCAAGGAAGGGGGAAGAGAGCTTTATTCTTGGGGCTTGGGGTTACGCTGGGGATGGTGTTGAAGACACAACATCTTCACCATTGAAGCTTGTGGGAGCGAAAGAACAAGTCTGCCTTTTGCTTACATGATTGAGCTTTAGAAAAGTGCCCCCCACGACTGCTCCTGGGACACCCTTCTTGTAAAGCCAGCTGGTGAGCCCGCATCTCCCGGACAGGCGGCCGCATGCCAGCCTCCTTCCCACCTGCATCTGCCTGCAGAGGTTCAGACTGCCCGCCAGCTGGATTCTCTCCAAAATCCGCTCTCCTCCTTGTCCTTGCACTTGGTGTTGTAATCACCCAATTTGATATAAACTGGTGAAATATACATGTCAAAATGAGTTCCACCAGCGTGTGACTTAAGTAAACTAAATGCTCCCTTCACATTCAGTAAACATGAATCACTAAACTGAACGTGGGCAAATTCGATGTGAACCGAGCGCCACCGAACATCCGAAGCTTGCCCTGCAGTGTCTTGAGCGAGTTCCAACTCGGACCTAGAGAAAAAGGGAAAACCATAAAGAAGGTGTTATCGATGTAGATCGCGCAAAACCAAGCCCGCAGCTCGCTCGCTGGGGCTGGGGATATAGCGTGGCAGCCGAGCGCTTGCTTATCAGGTACGAGGCCTGAGGTTCTATCTCCAGCACCACAAAAGCTACAACCAACCAACTAAACAAACAAACCCTCTTATTCGAAGATGTACATTTAAATAAAGGCCTCTGGTTCTCATTAAAGACAAGTAAATGTATTCAGTTTCTTTAATAGTCTTCTTCTTCTTTTTTTCAAGGGAGACTCTTGCTCCAGCCCAGGATGACCTGGGAATTTACTATGTAGTCTCAGGCTGGTTTCCATCTCACAGAGATCCTCCTACTTCTGCCCCCTGAGTACTGGGATTAAAGGCATGTGCCACCACGCCTGGCCACTGTATTTAGTTTTAAAGAGACTACCATACTGTTTTCTATGCTTACTTATTTTTATTTATTTATTTATTTTTATCAATTTAGGTTTTTTTTTAAGGTAGGGTCTCTCTCTAGCCCACCTCAGCCTCCTGAGTGCTGAGATTAAAGTCATGCACCACCATGCCTGGCTATTTGAGAGAGGGAGACTAATAGAGAGAGAGACAGAGGGAGAGAGAGAATGGGCATAGCTGGCTCTCTAGCCACTGCAAATGAACTGTGGAAGTATGTACCACCTTGTGCATCTGGCTTATGTGGGACCTGGACAATGGAACCTGGGTCCTTAGGCTTTGCAAGCAAGTGCCTTAACTGCTAAGCCATCTCTCCAGCCCTAACTATTTAATTTTAAAGCTGTTGTGGACATGCATGTGAAAACATGAAAATACGTCAATTGTAAAAATACGTAAAAATCCTTCCTTGTCCACTGGCCAGGCGCAGATCTCTTTTCCATAAATGATCTACTGGATAGGAATGATTATGTCTATAAATGTATGTAAGGTGTTTTGAGCACAATCCTCTCCCATTCCTTCCTCCTCACCCCATCCTTGTCTCCCTTCCTCTGAACCTTGTCTTTTTTCCTAACTAGTCTCTCTTTTACTTTGATCTCTTTTTTTTAATACTTTTATTTTTATTTATTTATTTGAGAGCGACAGACAGGGAGAGAAAGAAGCAGAGGGAGAGAGAGAGAGAGAGAGAGAGAGAGAATGGGTTCACCTGGGCCTCCAGCCACTGCAAACGAACCCCAGACGCGTGCACCCCCTTGTGCATCTGGCTAACGTGGGTCCTGGGGAATCGAGCCTTGAACCAGCGTCCTTAGGCTGCACAGGCAAGCACTTAACCGCCAAGCCATCTCTCCAGCCCTACTTTGATCTCTTATTTTTCCTAATGAGTGTGTATTATACCTTTCTTTTGTTTAGTCTTGTATAGTGTCAACAAATTGATCAATCTTTTGCTTCATGTCTCTGGGATTTTGTCCAGCCAAAGGAGTTCTACCTTATTGCAAATTATGGAGTTACCCTTTTATATCTTTTCGAACAGTTTAATCTGCAAATTACAGGTAGACCTTGATTCACAGTGGCTGAATTTATAACTTTTTAGCACTTTATGATGGTGCAGAAGTGACACTCATTCAGTAAGAACGATACTAGACTAGCAATATGCGGTTGGGGCTGCTCTTCTAATGCTGGGCAGTGGCAGTGAGTGAGCGATAGTCCTGATAGCTCCACACTGGCAGGCAAACGCGGGTCTTCCACGGCGTGCTGTGTCACTAAGCTATGAGGCCCAAGAGGCGAGGGGCCTTCAATGACCTTTCAATTTACAATGGATCCATCAGGAGGCGGCCCCACCCCTCATGAGTCCAGGGGCAGCTGGGCTGGAGCTCACGGCGTCAGCTAGCGGGCTGAGTCTAGAACCTGGGCTTAGGGAATCGTCTGCATAACTCAGACCTGACTGAACACCGTGTTTCCCCGCCAGGGTCTAACATCATCACCACATTCCTAGGTCTCCTCCCTGATTGCTGTGATATAAGTAACAAAATCTTGAAATCCTTTTATTTATTTATTTATTTTTATTATTTTATTTATTTATTTATTTTTTTTGGTTTTTTGAGGTAGTGTCTCACTCTAGCCCAGGCTGACCTGGAATTCACTATGTCGTCTCAGGCTGGCCTCAAACTCACAGCGATCCTCCGATCTCTGCCTCCCGAGTGCTGGGATTAAAGGCGTGCACCACCATGCCCGGCTTCTTGAAATCCTTTTAATGTATGAGTTATATCTCCTGGCCCCTCCCAGGATGGGTGCTGGCATCTACTCCTGACTCTTGGGGCCAGCACTGAGTAAAGTGAGATCTTAGGGATCGCTGGCCTGCCCTTTCCAGGTGCCTACCTCAAAGGAGGTCATTCGAAGTGTTCAAGCCCTTCCTTTTTTTTAAAACTTTTTTTGGTCATTTTAATTTATTTATTTGAGAGTGACAGACAGAGAGAGAAAGGGGCAGATAGAGATAGATAGATAGATAAAGAGAGAGAGAGAGAGAAAGAGAGAGAGAAAGGGTGTGCCAGGGCTTCCAGCCACTGCAAACAAACTCCAGATGCGTATGTCCCTTTGTGCATCTGGCTAACGTGGGTCCTGGGGAATCGAGCCTCGAACCTGGGTGCTTAGGCTTCACAGGCAAGCACTTAACCACTAGGCCGTCTCTCTAGCCCAAGCCCTTCCTTTTTCAAAGAGGAAGCAAACGACTGTACCTTTTGGCAAAGGAGGTTCAGGGGACTTGGGGACTCAAGATTCCCAGGTTCATTTGGGTCACTCTGAACCTTCATTCTAACGTTCATGGATCCTCCATACATGTTCAAGAAAGAGGCTCAGGTAGAGTGAAAATCAACCTAGAATGCGGGTCTGTAACCCTGAATCAAACGTGGAGTCAGCTTTTCAGCCTTGCTTCTGTGAAACTCAGCGAATTCTTTTAGGACCATTCATAGGACGCTCTCTTCTTTTCTGACAATGCCTCAATTTGATTCAATTTATTATTATTAATTATTATTATTATTGTGTATGTGTATATGGCATTGTGTGGTGGTCCAAGGACAATCTTGGGGTGTGGGTTCTCTCCTTCCACCTTATTCTGAGTCACACCTCTCACCGTTCTGCCGCTGGGATGACTAGCTGGCCTGCAGGCCTCAGGAGTCTCCTGTTCCCGCTCCCCACGGTCGCAGACATGCTGTGGTCAGAGCCACGTGTGCCACGTTGTGTCTGGCTTGATGTGGGTGCTGGTGACACAATCTCTGCAGCCTCCAAGACCCACAGATTTTTGAAAAGCAATTACTAAAAAAAAAAAAATCATTATTGATGCCTTAATAATGCCAACAATGCCTTCTTAATTGACCTTTCCTCTGGGTCTTTTAACAGGAAACACATTTGTGGTTATCAAGGGAAAATAGCAGAGGACTTGGTGATTGCTCAGTTTGTATCCCGAATCTTTTATGGAAGGTTCTCTTCAAGTGTAACCCAAATAATAGTCAATATATTTAAAGATTTCATTTCATTTATGATACTGAAAGGCCCCATTTGAAGTTCTTGATAAACGCTCTGCACAATTTGCTATTGCATTGGGTGTTTTATTTCCCTCAGAAAATAGGCTGTGTTTTCTCAACTTTAGTGTTTTTCAAATCTTTTCTATTTGGTTTCCCTAGCTCACAGTTCCTCTGTGTATTTTATTTTGATGTTATTGTGGGGGAAGCAATCAAATGTAGAAGTGTAAAAATAAAAGCAATCGGGCACATCAATAATTATTTTCTGGGAATGCTGAGAACAGGGCAGACGCTTTCAGAAGGATCTGTTTGGGGGGTGATTTTGACACACCAAGGGTAGACTAGGCTGGCCACAGTTCCAGGCTGGCTGAGTTCGAGGGTAAGTGCGGTTGAACTGGTGGGATTTGCGGTGAGTGGTGCTCCTCTGTCCTGGCTCTGGCATTAACAGTGCCAGGCCACAGTGGGAGCCAACATCCTTCTCTTTAGTTTTTCTGCATGTCTGATTTCTTGACTTGGAAGTAGATTGTCTTTTCTTTCTTTTTTCTTGGTCTGCAATAGGAAATAAAGTTGGGCAGGTGAGAAAGAAGTTATGAGGTAGCTTCAAATCAGAATAAAGTGCCTAGTAAAGATATTAAACCGAAATTAGTTATAGGTTCTGTCCAAAATGACTCCTGCAGTGTGATTACTCTTGAAATGTGGTCTCACAATTTTTTTTTTATTAAAATTTTTTTTTTTTTTTTTTTTTGCTTCCACCAGCTTGGAGCTGTGGGGCATCATTGCTGCTGTATCATGCCGAAGGTGTCTTTTAAGATCACGCTCATGTTGGACCCGTGGCTGCCCTACAAAATACTCGGTGTTCCTGAAAGCACACCTTTCACAGCAATCTGAAAATCTGCAGCAGAAGAATTTAAGGTTCCTGCAGCAACCAGTGCCATTATTACCAGTGATGGAATAGGAGTAAATCCTGCTCAGACTGCTAGAATGTTTTTCTAAAGCATGGTTCAGAACTATGAATTATTCCTAGAGGTTGCGTTGGAAGTCATTAATACATGCACCTTGGAGCATAGTTACCGACCAGAATAAATACTGATGTTTGTTGTTGCTGTAAAAGTGAAATCAGGTATGTAAGATACTGTCCCTTGATTATACTTTTCATATGTCTATGAGTGGAGGGCACAACCTGCAGAGAACGTGGTACTGTTGACGACTGCCACCTCATAACAATCGAGAGCTCACTGGGGCAAATGGATTATCTGACTGGACTAATAACTCTTAGCCAGAACGTTTGGAAAGTTAAAGTTCACTTACTCTCACCTCATACTTGTCTTTCAGTTAAAATATAAAAGGATTATGGGTCATGGATGACAATTGATTTGATGTTATCTTACTTGCAAATTAGTAGTTTGATTACCATATAGTCTGATAAAGTTAATAGACATTTCAGTGAAAATCTGTCTTAGTTTTTTATTGTTTAGGGTTTTTTTTTTAAAGTTTCAACCTTAATATATCCTATACATTTTTTTGTTTATATTTTTTTTAAAATTTTTATTAGCATTTTCCGTGATTATAAAAAAATATCCCATGGTTATTTTATAATCATGGAAAATGTTAATAAAAAATTAAAAAAAAAATCTTCAGAGGGAGGGTATTACCATGGGATATTTTTTATAATCACGGAAAATGTTAATAAAAATTGAGAAAAAAAATAAAAATAAAATCTCCAAAAAAAAAAATCCCATGGAAATTCCCTCCCCCCCACTTTCCCCTTTGAAATTCCATTCTCCATATACTTTTTAGATTAGTATTTTTATTTCTACAAGTTTTTCTTCTTAAATTAATTTTGTTAGCATATAAAATAATGGATTTAATTGTGTTTTCATATACATGTGCCATTACACTTTGATATTTTGTTATCTATCTATATATCTAATCTTTACACGATTTTTAAAAAAATTTTTATTTCTCATCATGCAGCCCAAAAGTGAATTTTTTTTTTTTTTTTTTTTGCTTTTCAAGGTAGGGTCTTACTCTGGTCCAGGCTGACCTGGAATTCACTCTGTAGTTTCAGGGTGGCCTTGAACTCACGGCGATCCTCCTACCTCTGCGTCCCAAGTGCTGGGATTAAAGGCGTGCGCCACCATGCCCGGCTCCAAAAGTGAATTTTTAGATCTATCCATTGTATCTATAAATTGATGTCTTACACCAAATATTTTAACTGTGATCTTGCAAAATTCAGTATTTATAATTGAATTGACAAAAGTAGAAACATCTTTTGTTGAGTTAGGTATTTTTTTAATACCAACTTACATGACAGAATTCCTCAAGAAAGCATTTCATGAGGATCTATCTATCTATCTATCTATCTATCTATCTATCTATATATTTGTATGTATGTATATTTAAATTTTTTTTGTTTATTTTTATTTATTTGAAAGTGATGGACACAGAGAGAGAAAGAGGCAGATAGAGAGGGAGAAGAGAGAATGGGTGCACCAGGGCCTCCAGCCACTGCAACAAACTCCAGACACATGTGCTACCTTGTGCATCTGGCTTATGTGGGTCCTGGGGAATTAAAGCTGGGTCCATTTGGCTTTGCAGGCAAGGGTCTTAATCACTAAGCCATCCCTCCAGCCCTCCATTAACACTCTTAAAGGACTTCTTCTATCCGTGGATACAAAGCCGTGTTGTTCTTTGGAGTAACTATGTAGTATTTTATTCAATTCTAAGACTTTCTTCAACAGGTCTCCCAGATGGTGGGCATTTAGTTTGCTGACAATCTTTTGTTGCATCAAAACTGCTTTAAGCCGGGTGTGGTGGCATATGTCTTTAATCCCATCTGGAACTGATTTTCAAGAGGAAGGTGGGAGGATTTGAAACCTTGGCCTAAGAGATGCCTTGCAGTGCTATAAGTACAGCTTAATGGACTATTTTGGTCAGAGTTGAAAGACCTGAATACAGTAAGAATTATGGACTGTGAGGTTTGGCTTGTAAGGGTGAGAAAGAGCTTTGTTTGGACTGGGCTTGAAGCAGTTTGTGTGAGGGGCTTGCTGTTATGCCTGTGTCCTGAGAATTTGTGTAGGGCTGCTTTGCATAGAAACAGACTGATGTGTGCAGAGGGATATGGCACAGAAGTGAAATCTTTGGGCTGAAACTACTGTTCAGCAATTATATAAAATGACAACCTTTGAGATTGGGCCAACTGACAGGAAGAATGTAGACTTTTTTGAAGGAGCCTGAATGTTGAATGAGTGTCCTGTTCTTCAAAGTCTGCTTTATTCCCTCTCCCCCCGGATTAACAAATTGGCACCCTACCTGGTATTGTGGAGTATAAGAAATGCAGGAGGAGAGGGTCATTGAGTTTGCAATATGGTCTTGTGTTTTGGAAATGGCCATGGGCAGTGTGAAGCAGGTTTGCTGGATGCCTGCATGGAGAACTGATGGAGCCGTGAGGATGAACCGTGGGTTGCAGTGGAGATGCCAGGATGAGGTGGCTACTAAGGAAAGCTACTGGCCCTGGAGGAAGTTGTTCAGGACTGTCAGCAGCCTAGATGGAGGGGTAGAATTGGAAGTCCAGAGACTTGTTGCTGGTTAGAACTATTGGACTTGAAGATTTTGCACTGACTAGAGTTGTTGGACTTGGAGCTACAGAGCGTGATGTTTGCCCCATTTTAAATCTTGTATTGGATGAATATTTCTTTGCTATGCCCAATGCCATCTTTAGCAGTGTGAGTGTTTATTCTGTGCCATTATGGGATTTGGGGGGATTTTTTTTTGTTAATATGGCTCAGTTAAAAGACCTTGGATTGTGGGGATGTTTGAACATCATTAGGAGTGATTAAAAATTATGGGGACTTTTAAAGTTGGACTGAACACATTGCATATTACATCATGGGTGTTTATCAGTTTATAGGGCCAGGGGCAGAATGTGGTGGTTTGATCCAGGTGTCCCCCATAAACTTAGGTGTTCTGAATGCTAAATTCCCAGCTGATAGACGTTTGAGAATTAACACTTCTTGAAGGGAGTGTATTGTTGGGGGCGGGCTTATGGGTGTTACAGCCAGTGTCCCCTTGCCAGTGTTTGGCACACTCTCCTGTTGCTATTGTCCACCTTGTGTTGGTCAGGAGCTGATGTTCACCCTCTGCTCATGTCATCATGTCCCCATGCCATCGTGGAGCTTCCCCTTGAATCTGTAAGCCAAAATAAACCCTTTTTTCCCCAAAAGCTGTTCTAGGTCAGGTGATTTCTACCAGCAATGCAAACATTCCTATGACAGGTGATCACTTTTAAAGCTCTGTTAGACTCTTCATGTATTCTGGAACTTGGCCCTTATAAAGTACTAAATATTTTCTCTAACTTTATTAATTAATTTATGGTGTTTTTCAATGAAAAACCTTTTATTCTTTGAATGCAAAGAGATTCATTAATGAAGACCCTGCAGGAGACTTTTATCCTTGTGAGGGGACATAGGAACCTCCTCCAGTGTCTTCATCAATCCACTGTTTCAACACTTAGGTCTTTGGCTCCCTATGGATATTTGTCAGTGTATGGTATGAGGTATGGATCCAACCTAATTTTTTCCTCCAGCCCATGGAGAGTTGTCTCCAAACACAGGCTGAGGACTTGCTCTGGGAACCTGACGTTCCTACCTGTTCATGTTCTCGGCGTCCTCAATCGTCTCGGGCAGAGCCTTCCCTTTGGTCTCTGGTAGCAGCAACACAAGTCCACCAGCAACAAGACCAACCACAGCTGAGACACACATGCAAATCACATCAAGCACTGGAAAGGACCAGCTTTATAATTAGCTCTTTCTCTCTCTCTCTCTCTCTCTTGGGATGAATGCTTTTCTATTCTTAGTTACAGACTGATTTCTTTGCCATCTTTGCCTGCCCTGTTTTCCATCATAAATAATATGTCGATTCCAAACACGATTGGATTACAATTCCTTTTAAGGAGGTGAAATACTTAATATTTTGAGTCAAGGTTATTCTAGGCTAGAGGATGTTGCCACAATATTCAGACACTCTGGAGTTAGAAAGTAACTGAAAAAAAAAAAAAAAAAAAAAAGAAAGGGAAGACCATAACCCACCAACAGAAAGCAGTGAAAATAAGTCAGAAACTTGGACCATTACTAGCAAACAAAAGCAATGGATCATGTGCATAATAGGATTAAAAAGTATAGCGAGGCCATGTACTTCAAAGTTAGGTATTCAGAGCCATGGGTATAGTAGTGCACACCTGCAATCCCAAGGCTTGGTGGGTCAAGGCAGGCTGACTGTAGGTTGACACTGGTCTAATCTATACAATGAGATTCTGTCTCAGAAATAAAAATCTGTTTTACTTTACAGATAGCCGAGAAAATGGAGGAGGACCAAGATCTATCCATCAGACAAGGGGACAGCCAACTGCCTGCCAGGAGACATGCCACCTGTGCCACATCTGCTGGGGCCCAGCAGGTATTGCAGAGCTAGGAGCGCTGTGCATACTGCTCTACTGACAACCATCTCCAGGGTGATGGTGACAGACATGGTGATCAATGAACCCCACCAGAGCAGAAATCCAGAGGCCACAGAGAACTCAACGCTAAACCGCACCACCAATAGACCTGCCAATGGCTCAGGGAACATTGTAGAAGAGGGGGAAGAAAGACCATAAAAGCCACAGAGTGGGCAGGAGTACCCTGAGGCTTGGTCTGAGGCCTTCATGACCCCACACCGAATACCATAACCCGATTGAGGAAACTCTTAGGGTAATGGGAGCAGGGATGAGGAATAAAAAAGTATAACCTGGGCTGGAGAGATGGCTCAGTGGCTAATTCACTTGCCTGCAAAGCCAAAGGATCCAGGTTTGATTCCCCAGGACCACCTAAGCCAGATGCACAAGATGATGCATGTGTCTGGAGTTCATTTGCAGCAGCTAGAAGCCCTGGAGTGTCCATTCTGTCTCTCTCTCTCTCTCTCTCTCTCTCCCTCTCTCTGTCCCTCTTTTTCTTTATCCCAAATAAATAAATAAAAATAAAATATTTTTAAAAAGAGTATAACCTGTTATAATATATATATATAATATATTTTTTAAAGTCCACCAAAAAACCAACAAACCGACTGGGGAGATGGCTTAGCAGTTAAGGCACTTGCCTGCAAAGCCAAAGGACCCAGGTTCTATTCTCTAGGATCCATGTAAGCCAGATGCACAAAGGGGCACACACATCTGAAGTTTATTTGCAGTGGCTGGAGGCCCTGGTGCACCCATTCTCTCTCTCTCTTTCTCCTTCCATGCCTATTTCTGTATCTCTCTCTCTCTCAAATAAATGAAAATATTTAAAAATCAACAAACAATAGCAACAACAAAACCAAGGGCAGAGAGCTTACCTCACATGTGTAGCCCTGAGTTTGACCCCTAGCGCCACAAATGAAATAAAATCAGGTGTTCATGTCGGGGCTGGGGCCCAGTGGCAGAGACAGTACATAGCACGCATGAGGCCCTGGGCTCACTTCCCAGTATATTAAAAATAAATGGGGGCCTAGCTAAGGGTTGGGGCATTTGACTGCAGATGAACGTTCATTTTCTGCTGCTCCTTATTTTGTTTTGTCTCTTTTTTAAAATTTTTTTTGTTCATTATTTATTTATTTGAGAGTGACAGACAGAGAGAAAGAGGCAGATAGACAGAGAGAGAGAGAGAATGGGCATTCCAGGGCTTCCAGCCACTGCAAACGAACTCCAGATGTGTGCACCTCCTTGTGCATCTGGCTGACGTGGGTCCTGGGGAGTTGAGCCTTGAATTGGGATCCTTAGGCTTCATAGGCAAGCGCTTAACCACTAAGCCATCTCTCCAGCTCTCTTCTTGTAATCTTTAATAACAACCATATTGATATATATTTTTTGCTTCTTTAAATTATTGTCAAAGTTTTTTAACTTTAAAGGGTATATTTTATATGTCACTTTTTAATAGCAGGAAGTAGGGTATCAGTTCTTTATTAGGTTTGGGCTTTCAAATCACTGCATACTGGGCTCTAGTTCTGCAGAATTAGTTCAGTCAGTAAAGTGCTTGCTTTGCAAGCATGAGGACCTGAGGTCAAACTCCAGAACCGAAGTGTAGAAGAGCTAGGATGGTAGGCTTATGGTCCCAGCACTGGTGGGGAAGGGGGAGGTGGAGACAGGTGCATCCCTGGGGCTCACTCACCAGCCAGTCTAGCCTAATTGGTGAGCCACAGGCCAATGAGAGACCTGTCTCCAAAAAGGCGGAACAATGCTTTAGGGATGACGTCGGCGGTTGGTCTCTGGCTTCCATCTGCATGTACATACATGTACACACATACACACACACACACACACACACACACACCCAAGCACTGAACTTCTGGGTCTGAATCTGATTCCCTGGCTGGTCTGAGGGCCCAGAGAAGCCCTGACATCACTGATCCTCCAATCACCCTTTGTCAGAAGGGTTCACGTACCTACCTCAGGACTTTTTTTGAGGCCTCAGTAAATTGACAATTGTCTTTTATTTTTTGAGGCAAACCCAACAGACTGGCTTTTTTTTTTTTTTTTTTTTTAAATGTGAGAGAGGGAGAGTAAGAGCAAGAGAGAGAGAGAGAGAGAGATTGAGAATTGGCACCAGGGCCTCCAGCCACTGCAATTGAACTCCAGATGTGTGCACCACCCTGTGTGCATGTGTGACCTTTTGAGCTTGCATCACCTTGTGTGTCTGGCTGACGTGGGACCTGGAGAGTTGAACATGGGTCCTTAGGCTTTACAGGCAAGCGTCTTAACCACCAAGTCATCTCTCCAGCCCCTTGCCTAATTTTTAGGTCAGTGTCTGGTTCGTGGTATGAACTGTGGACATGGCTGCTGGGAAATTCACTTCTCTCAATCTCTATGACTTCCTGGGACTGCACTGTGTGCTAATGGGTGACAGCAAAACTAGAAGCATACACAGCTAGTATCTGAGTTCTTCCTGTCTGTCTGTCTGTCTGTCTCCCTGACTTTCTCTCTTTCTTCTCCATCTTCCTTCTCTGCCTCCATTCCTCTCTCCCTATGTAGCCCAGGCTGGCCTCGAACTTAAGATCCTTCTGCCTCTGTCTTCTGAGTGCTGGGACTACAGGTGTACCCCTCACCCACATCTGTCTAGTTCTTGGGTCTCAAACGAGTGTGTGGTGGTTTGATTCAGGTGTTCCCCATAAACTCAGGTGTTCTGAATGCCAGGTTCCCAGCTGATGGAGATCTGGGAATTAATGCCTCCTGGAGGCAGTGTATTGTTGGGGGTGGGCTTACGGGTGTTATAGCCAGTGTCTCCTTGAGAGCATTTGACACACTCTCCTGTTTCTGTTGTCCCCTTATGTTGGCCAGGGGGTGATGTCCACCCTCTGCTCATGCCATCATTTCCCCCTGCCATTGTGGAGCTTCCCCTTGAGCCTGTAAGCCAAAATAAACCTCTTTCCCCCCCACCCCACAAGCTGCTCTTGGTTGGGTGATTTCTACCAGCAATACGAACCTGACTGCAACAGAGTGAATTCCTATGGTAGATTTAAAGACTTATCATCCAGGGCTGGAGAGATGGCTTAGCGGTTAAGCGCTTGCCTGTGAAGCCTAAGGACCCCGGTTCGAGGCTCGGTTCCCCAGGTCCCACGTTAGCCAGATGCACAAGGGGGTGCATGCATCTGGAGTTCGTTAGCAGAGGCTGGAAGCCCTGGCACTCCCATTCTCTCTCTCTCCCTCTATCTGTCTTTCTCTGTGTGTCTGTTGCTCTCAAATAAATAAATTAAAAAAATTTCTTAAAAAAAATAAAGACTTATCATCCATTTAGCATCTTATGTTTGCACAGACAAGTCGAGTTATCAGGATAACCATCACCCAGTTTTCCAGCACTCTTTTTCTGTTTCTCTTTCCTAATGCTGAGAACTGAACCCAGGGCCTAGCCTACGCTGGGCAAACTCCCTGCCGCTGACTCATGTCCTGAGCCCTGCAGGGCCTTCTCAGCCATAATGTTTGGCGCCTAACATGAAGCAACTATTTCACCTGCGCAGTGAACACACTGGGATAGGGTGGGGCAAAGAAGGAAAGAAGCTAGAACGTAAACTCGTAACCTGGGCTTCCTGTCAGCAGCCGGGTTAAGAGCTAGCATTGACTGCACGTGTTGCACCCTCAGTGTGCTTGGGGGAGGCAAAGCTCAAGCAATGACCACACCACTTCCTCTGGGTCTGAACCGGGCGTGGCTTTGCTCAATAGAGAAACATGAAGGACTTATTTGCTGCCTAGGAATGTTTTCCTTACCCTTTAGCTACAGCTGTCCGCCTAGCTCCTCCCTGGAGGGGAAGGACTTGGGTGTGATGGGCACCTCTTCAGGATGAAAGGGGCACTGAGATGGGTCTATCTGTAAGTGCTTGGGTAAGGGATGTGGGGCACACACCTCCCCGTCAGTGGGGCCAGCGGCCCTGGGGCCACACTCTGGTTATCGGAAGAACAGAAGGTCACGTTTTATCAGCGTGGGCCATCTTGTTAGTACGCTGGGAGATAGAGGGGTTCACTGGGTCTGTTTTCAGGGCGAGTTCTGTCAACAGCTTGGAGCATTTGCTGGCAGATCTTCGGGAGTGGAAAATTCCCCCCCATCACAAATCCCTTGAGAAGAAGGGAAAGAATGAGCTGGAATGTGGTGTGTGTGTGTGTGTTTGTGCGTGTGTACACATAGCACCAAGAATGCAGCAGTGAATACATCCCTGGACACATTTGCTGTGGGAATGATCCATCTTCTCTCTTCCAAAATGCATTGGCATGACATGCTCAGGGGAAGGGGGGGCATGCTTCACATCACCACAGCTCAGAGTGAGGGCTGGAGAGACGGCTTAGCAGTTAAGGCGCTTGCCTACCAAGCCTGAGGATCCACGCTTGACTCTCCAGATCCCACATAAGCCAAATGCACAAAGGTGAGGCAAGCGCAGGGTTGCACATGCCCACTAGGTGGCGCAAGTGTCTGGACTTTGATTGCAGTGATTGAAGCCCTGGCTTGCCAATTCTCTCTCTCCCTCTCTCCCTAAAATTAAAAAAAAAAATAATTTTTTTTTTTTTTAAAAAAAAGGCAGCTCCGAGTGCCTGTGAAAGGAGACCTGGTGTGGCTAGGTGTTCTCGTGAACTCAAGCCTGAATCTGACATTACTTACATCCCTGTAGGAGGACACACAGGAGGCCATCTGCCCCACAGCCCTCAGCTGGAGAGAAGGCAGCTCACGGTGAAGGGATCGAGACCCCCTAGGAGCCCCAGGGCCCTCTTGTGATCAGCGCCTGACAGATGCTGTGACCTTCCATCTGGTCATCAGGGAGGGTCGGCAGGGGGCTGCAGAGAGGAGCTCTGAGCCCGCACATGCCTGTCCTCTCCTGCTCCAGTGCCGGTAGCAGCAGCAAAAGGGACCGTGCCATGCCATGTAGTGTGATTTCATTGTCCTGAGGAAGGGGGTGGGGTACAATACCAGCCCAGGTACGTTATAGCACGCTGATGTATTTTTTCTTAATTATGGACTTCATTTCCTTTGGGCTTTGACTTAAAAAAGTTTGTTTATTTATCTGAGGGAGAGAGAGAGAGAGATAGAGAGATTGAGGAAGAAGCAGATAGAGAGAGGTAGAGAATGGGCGTACCAGGGCCTCCAGCCACTGCAAATGAATTCCATCCACATGCACCGCCGAGTGCATCTGGCTTTACGTGAGTCCTGGGGAATCAAACTTGGGTCCTTTGACTTTGCAGGCAGGCACCTTAACTGTAAAGCCATCTCTCCAGCCTGGTTTTGACATTTTAACCATGTGCAAAAAATTTAATCACTATCTTTGAAGGAACAGTAAAGTGTTTTGTCTTTCATTGCCTCTGGGCCTGGGGCAGGAAAGGTTAATTTTTGGACAGAGTCCAGAGGAAGGGCTGGAATCATGGGGAAAGGAGTTAGGGGTCCTGCAGGGAAATGTACTTTTGTTTCCTTTCCTTTAACTTCTATCTCCAAGGCAGCAGTTCTACACCCCAGTGTTTGTAAGTGACTCACAGTATCACAAATACAGTTATTACTGACTTGTATTACTGATAATATTACTAATTTACCAGTAATTGGTAGTTACTAATAGGGGTGAGGACTGTTTTGAGGGATCAAATGAAGATCCCTAAAACAAGTTTTTGCTTAAAGACGCCCACGGAGATCTCTCACCAAACACCACCAGTGGGAACTCCAGCCAGATGTCGGTGAGGCGGTAGACCAGGAAGGGCGTGATGGTGCCACCGATGTCACACATGGAGGAGCAGACGAGGACCCCGAGATTCCTAAGCCACAGGAAAGCGATTTAACTTAACCTGCCACTGGGCAGTAGTTACCTCCTACTGTTTCCCCCAAATAAATGACTCTCCAAACTGCTGAAATGTCCGAGAAGGGAGCAAACATTGCTTGTGTCATTTTCTGTGTGCAGAAAAAGAAACGCATGCGCTTCCATCTGGGGTCATAGATTTTGGTTTCCCTCAGCTTTCAGGCTGGGACGGCAATGATGTCGGCCCCCTGGCCATATCTATGATGTCCAAGGACCTGTTGCCCCCTCCCCTGGTGGGCTTTCTCTTACAACCTTTTGGCTTCTGGACTTCCCTAGCCTGCAAGTGAATGCCACCTGCTGACGGCCTCCTGTCCCCTCCCACTGTGCTTTGAGAAGTAGGACCCTCTTGCCCTAGCTGTAACGCAAGCCTCCCGACTCACCTGATGAACGTCGGGTATAGTTCAGCATTGACCAAGCAAACCATCTCGTAGGCCATTGTGATGGCCATTCTCCCCAGGCACGCCATGGTGATTTTCAGCCCCTGCAGATCTGAGGGGGGAAGAAAAGCAGCACTTATCTATGCCTCACAGGGTCTCTCGTCTCCAACAGCACTTCAGAGTGGGGCTCGTGAGAACAGCCTGCATGATCCAGAGTGGGGTAGGTAGGCAGGAGTCACTCTCCCACGAACACCGGACAAGGCGGCATGCGCTGAGGTGTCTTTGCTTCAATCTTAGTTGGAGTTCTTATGTCTTTTTTTTTTTTTTTTTTCCTGAGGCAGGGTCTCACTCTAGCTGAGGCTGACCTGGAACTCACTATGTAGTCTCAGGGTGGCCTTAAACTCATGGTGATCCTCCTACCTCTGCCTCCCGAGTGCTGGGGTCAAAGGCATGTGCCACCATGCCCAGCATGTTTTTTTTTTTTTTTAAAGTGTAGGTTTGGATTTCTAGAGCATAGGACAGAGATTCCCCATAGACTCCCCCCTCCAACCCCAATACCCCCCGTGTGCCTGGCCTCACCATTGTCCATGCACTTCACAGGGCTGGACACCTGTTATAACCAGTGAACCCACAGTGACGTGTCACAGGCAGCCAGAGTGCATATCTGACACTTGAAGCCCCTCACAGTGGGCCTGGGTAAACGTATCCACCACTAGCGCGTCACAGTGCATTTTTCTGTCTTCAGAACACTCTGTCGTCCAGCTTTTCAATGCCACACCAATCCTGGGCAGCCACCGGTCTTTTGCTGTCTCCATGGTTTTGCTTCTAAGACTCTCATAACTTTCAACCTCAGCTATATGAAGCATTGTGCCTATTTTCAAACTGAGGCACCCTTACAGAGGCCACCCCCAGCAAAGTACTCCGGGTGGGTATGGTGTAAATAACTGCTCTTCTGGCAAGGTCTTAAATGAGGACTTTTTCATAGGCAGTTGCCCCATTTTGTTGAGGAAGCATTTCATAAGGAAAGAAATAAGACAACTGGTGGCGGTATGTGAGTTTTCTTATTCAGCATGCGGTATGATGCATAGGTCAGGGAGTTGCTGGAAAGTTCTGCATTGAGACTTTGCCCCGGGGCCTGCTCTCTCCAAAGCCTGTGCTCTCTGCTCTAGGCTGGCTTTGTGGCCAGTGACTTAGGTCTGCATAGCCTCTCTTGTTCTGTCCCACGAGGGTGCAAATGGCTGTACTCAATTTCTCTTTTTCCCGAGGGCAAGGGGTGTGTGGATTTGAGCTCTCTGCCTGCCCCAGCGCAGCTGACTATCCTACCTCTCCGGACGGGCCAACATGATGCCCTGCACCGTCTTCCCGTGAGAGCCGTCATCTGCTCTCAAGGCCGGGGACTGACTTACCATCAGGTATGAAAACTGAAGCCAGACAGGCCGCCCCTGCCACCAGGTTTGCTGCAGCCCATGGATAACGGCGACCGACGCGGTCGACGGTGAAGATGATGATGAAGGCGGCTGGGAATTCCACCAGGGCAGAGTAGAAGAAATCCAGGTAGACATTGCCTCCTGCGAGCCCTATGTGCATGATAAGGCCCTGGTAGAGAACAGAGCTGGTGAACCTGAACAAAGAGGAGAGCCAAGTTCAAACAGCACCAAGCACTCACCACTGACAGCGGCCTGGGGGAGGGGCGGGAGTGGGAGTTGGTGGCAGGTGGTTCTTTTTTTAAAATTTTTTTTTCGTTTATTTTGTGAGCAACAGAGAGAGAAAGAGGCAGATAGAGAGAGAGAGAATGGGCATGCCAGGGCCTCCAGCCACTGCAAACGAACTCCAGATGCGTGCACCCCCTTGTGCATCTGGCTAACATGGGTCCTGGAGAATAGAGCCTTGAACTGGGGTCCTTAGGCTTCATAGGCAAGTGCTTAACCACTAAGCCATCTCTCCAGCCCGGCAGGTGGTTCTTATCTGTGGCCTTTCCACTGAGGTCCCATGAATCCTATTGGTTGCTTGTTTTGAGGTAGGGTCTCACTCTAGCCCATGATGACCTGGAACTCATTCTGTAGTCCAGGCTTAAACTCAGGGTGATCCCCCTGCCTCGGCCTCCTGAGTGCTGGTATCACAGGTGTGTGCCACCACGCCTGGCTCCCATGCCACTGATTTTATATTAGCCGGTCCACTGCAGTGGCTGGCTGGGACCTGGGAACCAAGAGCCAGGTCAGAAACTAGCGGAGTATTTCCTGGTCCAGTGGAAATCCCTGAAGAATATCCTGATAAAATGATTCAGTGAAACAATATCTCGTGATTTGTGAGTGTAGATCGGTTCTGCTTTTGTGGCCTTCTGCAGCCTCGGGGAGCAAGTGCTCCCCAGATGGTGAGCCCGTTCAGTGCTGCAAAGCGCTACATGAGCTGCTGTGGGGAGAAGACCAGCAATGTTGTGGGCAAGCATGAAAGCAGCCAGCCTGACAAGGTGGACGCACCTGCGTAGCGGTGGCATGCAGGTTAGGTGGGTAACCAAGGCCTCTCTGATCAGCTAAGAGACCCGCTCACCGGAAAGGAAGCCGTAGCTGGAAATGGGAACCAAGTCAAAATCCTACGGAGACCACGATTATGGTCTCCAGTGACAGGCGTCCGCTAGTTTTTGGCCCAAAGTGAGGCTTTACCCATCAAAACCTCTCTAAGTTAACAATGTTTATCCCCTTTAAACTATCCTGATCTCACTCTCCACTAGAGAACATGTTTTTTCTTTTTCAGAAAGCAGCAAGAACCAAGGGCAACCAAAATCTATCAACAAAGCCACGGGTGGTGGCGCACACCTTTAATCCCAGCACTCGGGAGGCAGAGGTAGGAGGATCGCCTTGAGTTCGAGGCCAGCCTGAGACTACATAGTGAATTCTAGGTTATCCTGGGCTAGAGAGAGAGCCCACCTCAAAAAACAAAACAAATCTATCAACAAGATGAGAATGGATGACTCCCTGGCTGGAGATGAACCACGCCTCGCACAGCAGCCAGGGCCCAGATGAAACCACAGAGGAACTGGCGAGATGAGCGAGAGCGAGAGCGCTGCTTCCACTGGAAGACTGACAACCTGCGCCAGGGTGAAGGAGACAGACACTGAGGAGACTCAACACACCAAAGCAGAGATCCAGAAGCTGCTGAGAGCTCAGCACTAAAGGAGACTTAAAACACACCCACCAAGGCTCAGGGGATTTTGTGGAAGAGTGGGTGGAAAGACTGTAAGAGCCACAGTGTGGGAGGGGACATCCAGAGACATTGCCCCCCCCCCCACAACTCCCAATTGAGGCAGGGTGGTAGAGAATAATAGTACCAATACCTGATGTGCCCACACACAATTTCTACTTAAAAAAAAAAGAACAAAATGTGAAGACCCGAGGGGTGCAGCCCCCCCTTCTTAATGAGTCATGCATGCTCAGAAAAGGACAGGAGAACACAGCTGAGTCTCTGAGCTGCCCTCGCCTGGCAGGGTTGTGCCTAACTGTGCTGCTGCTGAGAGGAAACTGCACCCCAGAAGAAAGGGGCTTGGGGACACCCCGACCTGAGAGCCCCGGTGCACAGCCTGCCTGCTAAATTCAAGTTCCTGGAGCTTGTAGAGTTGGTGACTTATTCTTGTTCAAAAGTTTTGTTTTTGTTTTTGTTTTTGTTTGTTTTTTTGCTTTTCCCTCCAGGTACCAAAGGAAAAGGAAAAACTGGTAAGCCTATAGATATTTGCACCCCAGGTCAGTTACTCCACAGTGGTACTGCTCAATTTGGGTACACACTAGAACTATCCAGAGAGGTGAAAAATATTGATTCTTGGGCTCTACTTTAGGCTAAGAAGCTTTTTTTTTTGGGGGGGGGGGTTGAGCTCAGGAATTGAGAAATTTTTATGTGACCCTAGGTATATAGGAATGTAAAATAGATATGTAGATTAAATATTTGCTGATAATAAATCACAAATGATTTTTAAAAGAATTACTTTAAAAATAATACTTTGGTGTACATATAATTTTACCATGTTTTAAAGATGAAAACAAAGTTGCATACTAGTGAGATGGATGTGCTTGTTTCTTTCTTTTTTTAAAAAAAAAAAATTAGAGGGAGAGAGAATTGGCACACCAGGGCCTCAGCCACTGAAATCAAACTCCAGACACCTGTGCCACCTGGTGGGCATGTGCAACCTTGCGCTTGCCTCACCTTTGTGTGTCTGGCTTATGTGGGATCTGAAGAGTTGAACATGGGTCCTTAGGCTTCACAGGCAAGCACCTTAACTGCTGAGCCATCTCTCCCACCCTGCTTGTTTCTTTTTACAAAACAATTAAATCATGACTGGATGTTTGATAGTACAGGACATAGAACACCTTCAGTGTTTTTCAGAGTTGATTGGGCTTTTGATTTTATAATCATTAATGCTCAGAATGCTGTTTCAAATAAATATAAAAGTGTTAAAAATAGTAAAAAAATGGCAGAAGTAAGCCAAAATTCATTAAACCATTTTAAAAAAAATAAAACTCAAGTAAGCGATTCAGATAGCAATTTTTAAAGTCAAACATTCTGACACAATACAGTCTAACGATTCATTATTTCAAAGTCTGTGTGCTAAGGGATGATGGTGGAAAAATGTTAAAAGTCTTTGCTTCCTATAGGTAGCATCATACCACTGAGTTTCTATAAGAGCAATAAGCTGTTACATAAAGTAAAAACCCTGATTCATAACTTGTAATAACCTTGACTCTGAACGGAGGTGTTCCAGGCAGTGATTTTGAGTTAGTTTTTCGTCATTCTATATTCAGAAACTTTTTTTTTTTTTTTTTTGGTTTTTTGAGGTAGGGTCTCACTCTAGCTCAGGCTGATCTGGAATTCACTATGTAGTTTCACAGTGGCCTCAAACTCACTGCGAGCCTCCTACCTCTGCCTCCTAAGTGCTGTGATTAAAGGCATGCGCCACCATACCCGGCTCAGAAACCTTTATTTTATTTTAAATTTATTTTTGTTTATTTTTATTTATTTGAGAGCAACAGACACAGAGAGAAAGAGGCAGATAGAGAGAGAGAGAGAGAGAGAATGGGTGCGCCAGGGCCTCTAGCCACTGCAAATGAACTCCAGACACGTGTGCCCCCTTGTGCATCTGGCTAACGTGGGTCCTGGGGAATTGAGCCTCAAACTGGGGTCCTTAGGCTTCACAGGCACGCACTTAACCGCTAAGCCTTCTCTCCAGCCCCATTTATTTTATTTTATTTCAACGTATTTTTTTAAATTTATTTGACAGAGAAAGGAAGGGGGCGGGGAGAGAGAGAGAGAGAGAGAATGGGTGTGCCAAGGTCTCCAGCCACTGCAAACAAACTCGACACGTGTGCCCCCTTGTGCATCTGGCTAACATGGGTTCTGGAGAATCAAACCTGGGTTCTTTGGCATTGCAGGCAAATGCCTTAACTGCTAAGGCATCCCTCCAGGCCCCAGAAATGTTTTTTATTGTTAAAATTTTTATGATCTCCAGTTAGTTACATGACTTCATATATACAATCCACAGTATGAACAACTGGGCATTAGGCTAAATAAATCCATTTCTGGAAGCGAGGGTCTAGCATTGGTGTTTTTTTTTTTTTTAAATATTTTATTTATGAGAGAGAAAGAGGTAGATAGAGAGAGAGAATGGCACGCTAGGGCCTCTAGCCAGTACATCTGAACTCCAGACACATGTGCCCCTTTGTGCATCTGGCTCACGTGGGTCCTGGGGAATCAAACCTAGGTCCTTAGGCTTCACAGGCCAATGCAGTAACTGCTAAGTCATTCCCCAGTCCCCTAGCATTGGTGTTTTAAAACCTCCCAGGAGATTCTAATGTGAAGCCAACTTGATAGTTGATACTATCCCATCATTACTTTGGGACTGCAAGCTGACTTCAACATTTGTCTGAGAAAAAGGTCATTGCAAAAACTTGCTATCCGTGAGCCACACGTTGCTGTCGTCCGTTGATGTGAATGCTGGGCTGGGTGAAGTTTTGAGGGTGCCTTTCTTCCTTCTCTTCATGTGGGTGATTGTGACTAAATGAATTTGGAGGGATTTTTTTTTTTTTTTTTTTTGGTTTTTTGAGGTAGGGTCTCGCTATAGCTCAGGCTGACCTGGAATTCACTATGTACTCTTAGGGTGGCCTCGAACTCTTGGCAATCCTCCTACCTCTGCCTCCTGAGTGCTGGGATTAAAGGCGTGCGCCACCGTGCCTGGCTCGAAGGGATTTTTGAGTAGAAACAAGGAAGTGTCTTACCAGTTGTACATCAAGATCAAAGTATGTTTCCTTATCTGAGGCGTTCTGACCAAGTCGAGGAATGAAGGGTTCATCTTCTCCTCAGATTCCTCATCTGCCCTCAGGCTCTAAGGAAAGAACAAGAAGGGTTGAGTCTGTGGAATGAAGTTGTCACAGGGAGGAGCAACGATCCTTAACACTGAGTGACCACCACAGAGCCAGTCCTACTGTGGCCACTGATCTGATCCTTACAAGAACTCTAGCAGTTGGGATCTATTTCCATCCACTTTATATGGACTACAAACCAGTTAGGCCGCTCGTGGTGCCTGTCTCTGGAAGGGTGCCACGTCTAGGAGAAGAGCTGGGACCCTCCTCTTCACCGGGTCTATCTTGAAAGGAAGAGTGATGGGGCGAGAAACACTGGGCACGAGGAACCACCAGGCAGCCATTGTTTGAACTTCAGACCTTTGGTGAGACAGTGGTTTGCTCACGTCGTTTTGGCTAATTGCTACAAAATACCCAAACCCAGGTCATGCCACTCCCTGAAGGAAGAATGTCTACAGCTCAGCCTCCCAGGAAGGAGGAAGGGAAGATAAACAGACCTGGAGTCCCCAGTCTTTTCCTATATGTCACGTAAGCCACAAATTCTTTTTTTTTTTTTTTTTTTTTTTTTTTTTGGTTTTTCGAGGTAGGGTCTCACTCTGGCCCAGGGTGACCTGGAATTCACTATGGAGTCTCAGGGTGGCCTCGAACTCATGGCGATCCTCCTACCTCTGCCTCCCGAGTGCTGGGATTAAAGGCGTGTGCCACCACGCCCAGTTTAAGCATCAACTTCTTAATGTTAACCTATGTTAGATCCCAATTTACTCTTGTTTTGACCCAATTTATTTATCTACTTTTCTTTCTTTTTTTCTTCCTTCCTTTTCACCTCCCTCTCTCTTTTTCACACTCTTTCCCTTCCTCCATTCCTCCTTTTTCCTTTCTTACTTACCTTCTTTTTCCTCCTCCTACCCCCCCCACTCTGTCCCTCCTTCCCCAGCCCTCTCTTCTTTTTTCTTTTTTGTAAACAAAGTCTCTGCCCAAGCTGGCCATGAAATTGCTACGTCACCAAGGTGGTCTTCCTGCCTGTCCCTCCTGAGTATTAGGATTTCTGGCTTGCAATACCACACTCCTCTCACGTTATGCAATGCTGCGGTTCGAACCCAGGATTTCATACATACTTGGCAAGCAGTCTCCCAACTAGGCTACAGCCCTGGCCCTTGACATAAGGCTTTGAATACAATTCCTTTTCTCCTTTCAAATGCTATCAGCTGCAAAGTTCAAAGTGGTGAGATCTACTTAAGACAAAACCAGCCGGACGTGGTGGCGCACGCCTTTAATCCCAGCACTCGGGAGGCAGAGGTAGAAGGACTGTCGTGAGTTCGAGGCCACCCTGAGTCTCCATAGTGAATTCCAGGTCAGCCTGGGCTAGAGTGAGACCTTACCTCGAAAAAAAAAAAAAAAAAAAAAGACAAAACCTACTCCCAAAATGCTCGAGATTCCATGTCTTTGTTTGTGCTCAAAACACTGTTTGTGGATCTAGGAGTCTTCCTTGGGCCCTGTGGCCAGCAAAACCTTGAGTTGCACAAGATTTCCTTCGTTTATTTGCCAACGATTTCTGGTTCC
Source organism: Jaculus jaculus (assembly GCF_020740685.1). Taxonomy (NCBI): domain Eukaryota; kingdom Metazoa; phylum Chordata; class Mammalia; order Rodentia; family Dipodidae; genus Jaculus; species Jaculus jaculus. The sequence continues at coordinate 7,209,211 of NC_059110.1, read as the reverse complement.
TTCCAGGTTGACATTTGATATCTACTTAAAGTGTTCTCCCAGGGAAGCCCACCTTGTACCTATGACATATTTTATCAGATTTCCCCACAGTGAGGCCCAAATGACAGGAGACAGGCCTTTCTGTATGTCCCTGTTGGGAGAGCCCGCGTCCCTGCCCAACCTGCTCCCTGACCCCTCTTTGACACCCAAGGTCCTGCTCACCTGAAGGGAGGCGGGCATGGGCTTTCCATTTTTTTTTGCGATGTGCCTGAGGATCTTCATGGCTGCGGCATTTTTGTTCTGGGAGATCAGCCACCTGGGAGACTCAGGGATGCACCTAGGGCAACAAGGCACAGGAGGGGGAATCTTGGTGGCTCCACATTGTCAACATGCACAGCAGGGTTTCTGCACAGCCCATACGTAGGAGGTCTGGGTGGGCTTGGAGTTTACCTAAATAGAGAACTTCTGGGTAGCAGAGAAATTAGAGGAATGTTCTGGAAAATGAGGAATGCTGGGTAGAAAGAATAGGAGTGGAAATTCTGGCTTAGTCCAAAGTCTTTGGTGTGTGAGCTTTGAGCTTCTTCTACAGGAAAGTGGTTCACTTGATGTTCACATCAGGGTCAGCTTGGACGGTCACAGAGATCTAACTGTGAGAATCTTGGCCTGGGACAGGAAGTTGGACCATGAGGAACCAATGTTACCTGGCCTACAGAAGTCCTTACGGGTGCATTGATGCTGGGAAGGCTGGGGCAGTGACTGGGGGAGGCTTCAAGGGAGGTCAGGATCAGATGACAGAGCCCCAGCCGGTGACCTCCATGCCTGCTTCTGGTCCTGTCACCTCCTCTTTCTCTTCCATGAAGCCACCTCACTCTTCCTGTGGTCTCTGCCCCTAACTGTTAGGCTTACAGAGTGGTGGTTTCTTGAGTTCTGGTCCTATGCTCTTCCTCCCCCATGGGCCTCTGTTCACTTCCTCTGGCCAATCTCGTATGTGGCAAAGGAAACAAAATATGCGTGACATTGACTTGACTTCTACATCCTTAAATTTACTCTGCCTGGATATCTACCTGTGACCTTTTTTAGTGCCTCAAATCTGGCACTCTGAAGCTCATAATCTCTTCCCCCTTTTGGGTTCCTCATTTTTTAAATGAAACCCCAGTGACACACAACGCTTTATGTGGGTTTCCTTTGGGCAGGAATGACAAATACATTTTACTTGCCTGGGTGACTTGGTTCAATTGGTTTGGTCTGCCTTGGCCGTGGCCGTGGGGAACTGGTGACATGAGTCACCTATTCTGCAAGATGGCTAAAGCCAGAGCCCACACAAAGCCACACGCACAGTGGCACATGCATCTGGAGTTTCTTTCCAATGGACGAAGGCCCTGGTGTGCTTCCTCCCTCTCTCTCTCTCTCTCTCTGCTTGCAAATAAATAAATTAATTAATACAAACACCAAATAGGTAATATGAAATGAAAGATCCTGGTCACAAATGTCTTATTCCCAAGGACACTGGATTTCCAGTGAGGGGAGAGTGTAGCTGTTTGTCTGAAAAGGTGGAAAGGGCTCCTTGTGAGACAGGCTTCTCTTGCGTGTTCCACGTAACACTCACCAGAAGTAGAGCAGGAAGCAGAAGTTGGGCAGGGTGACAGTGAGCTGCAGCCACCTCCAGTGGGGAAGGGCATAGGCCACCCCTGCCAGCACCAGGAGCCCTACAGTGAAGGCGACTTGGTAACAAATCCCCACTGTTCTGCGATAGCCCAGCCCGACAAATTCTGTAACTGCAGAGAGAATCCGTATGGTCAGTGTGTGAACTGGCTTCCAAACACAGCAATCAGAAATTCCCGCTCAAATATATAGGCTTCAGTATGGGAGTTTTTTTATATAGTCTTCTGAGCAACTTTAACTGCTCCTGGGAGTTATTTTATTATAGCTGATGCTGTTGTATTAATTTACAGAAACCTGACAATCTCATATTGACGAAAATTACTCGCTGGCCAACATGAGCAAAAATGTTTGATTGATAGAATAATTTCAGGAGCTGGGTGATAGAATAATTTCAAGAGCGGGGCCTGGTGGCACACGCCTTTAATCCCTGAACTTGGGAGGCAGAGGTAGGAGGATTGCCATGAGTTTGAGGCCACCCTGAGACTACAGAGTGAATTCCAGGTCAGCCTGGGCTACAGTGAGACCTCCTACCTCGAAAGACCAAAATTTAAAAAAAAAATCTGTTTGAGACTGATCCACAGCGCCCCCTACTGCCCACAGTCTACTATGCTACCTGGGTGGGCTGAGCCAGCTGCGCTAACCCTCAGATTCATCCTCCAAATTTACCAGCCAATCAGGTCTTCCCCTTATATCCCTGAATGCTCCAAAGGCTGCTGCTTTCCGGCCCTACCTACTCTTCTCTCTGGAGGCGACCCTCAGTGTGTGACTCTCTCCTCTTTGCTCAGGCCACAGAGACACCCGTGAGTCTGGCATCCCCCTCACCCAGCTCAGCTGGATGTGTTGTGGGGGTGCCTAACCCTGTCTCTTGGTTTGGATGGCTTTTCCGCTTGCCTCTGCTTTATAGTTTGGGGTAACTTCTCACTTTAATTTCGTGTATGATCTTCTCTGATCTCTAGATCTACCACATGGGTGCTCTCACCGGCTCTTGACTTGTTGCCAGTGCACTGGTTCTAAACTCGGGGTGACCATGAGTGTGTCTCCCTCTTCACTCATTTCACCTCTGAGTTTCTCTTCTGCTTGGATGCTTTTCCTCTCCAGCAAAGCCCGTGGCAGATGTCACGCATGTGTTCTCTGAGCCTGTCTGCATGGATGTCTAACTTCTCCTTACCATGGGCTTACAGCTCTGTTCCCGTCCCTTCCTAAAGACCTCAGCTTCTCTCAAGTGAACCTTACAAACCAGACAGTGTTTCCTAACACTGACCGTGTGTTTCCTAAACCCCACAGTTTGTGATTTCCCCCTAAATAAACTTAATAAATATTTTGTAATTTATCCTCCTTGAGTCCATCTTTATTAATTCTTTATTAAAGACAGGACAGAACTCAAAACTTGAGGCTCATAAATGCTAGGGGCACCTCTTGAACCCCCAAATCCTACATCAATGTCGGCCCAAGTCTGGTCCTCTTCAGTGTCCCCTGTAAGCTGGATGTAAAGTGGCCCATGCATCTGTGATCCTAGTGTACCTATGGCAATGAGAGGTGGAGCCAGGAGAACCCCAAAGTTTGCAAGCAGTGGCAAAATAAGAGAAGGTAGAAAGAGAGGAGAAACACCCCCAGGTTGTCCTGTGACCCCCCCCCACATATTGCGCAGCATGTACACACCCACATACACAAAAATAAATATTAACAAATAAAAAATAAACATTTCTACAGGGCTGGAGAGATGGCTTAGCGGTTAAGTGCTTGCCTGTGAAGCCTAAGGACCCCGGTTCGAGGCTCAGTTCCCCAGGTCCCACGTTAGCCAGATGCACAAGGGGGCGCACGCGTCTGGAGTTCGTTTGCAGAGGCTGGAAGCCCTGGCGCGCCCATCCTCTCTCTCTCCCTCTATCTGTCTTTCTCCCTGTGTCTGTCACTCTCAAATAAATAAAAAATGAACAAAAAAATATTAAAAAAAACCATTTCTACAAATTACTGCAACTAACCCAATGTATTTAATAAAACAACGCACATTCTCAGTGAATGTAAATGTCTGTGTTTCAAAGTGGCTGGGATTTGGGATGAGTTTGGGAGGAGGTGGGCGGGGGGAGAAGTTACAAGCATCAAGGACTTAAGGGCATTCAGAGGGACAGTAAAGAAGTAAATGGGAGGAGGCTGAGAGTAACTTGTATTGAAATGTCCAGCCAAATGTCTGCATATGAATTGAATTGAATTCTGCATGTTATGTGTTCAAGAACCCAAATTACTGGTTGTCTACCTGCATACATTAAATCCTTCTCTGACCTCACATTGGTTATGTATCTACTCTGGCAAGAATAGTACTAAGAACCTTGTCTCTCTTCTGTCATGACACTCCCTAGATCAACGTCATCAGGTAAACCTGAGAGCACACACATTATATTTCTCTGGTGTGTAATGACACCTTCTGTATTATTCATTTAATTCTAAATCTCTTCCCTTTGTATAAATGCCATTTGAATGTGACAAAAGAGAAAATAATGGTGTAAATTTTCAGGATCTAATTATGGTGATAATTTTATTTTATTTTTTAAATTTATTTACTTGAGAGCAACAGAGAGAGAAAGAGGCAGAGAGAAAGAGAGGGAATAGGCATACCATGGCCTCCAGCCACTGTAAAAAAAACTCCAGATGCATGTGCTAACTTGTGCATCTGGCTTACATGGGTCCTGGGGAATTGAGCCTCGAACCAGGGTCCTTAGGCTTCACAGGCAAGTGCTTAACCACTATGCCATCTCTCCAGCGCCTATTTTTGTTTTTATAAGGTAGGGTCTCACTCTAGCCCAGGCTGACCTGGAATTCACTATGTACTCTCAGATTGGCCTCAAACTCACAGCAATCCTCCTGCTTCTGCCTCCTGAGTGCTGGGATTAAAAAGGCATGTGCCACCATGTCCGGCTGATGATGGGTGTGAGAGAGCACAGGTGGGCACCTGCCACGTGTGTGTACATGTGTAGAGAGCAGAGGACATCCTCAAGGGCTGGTCCTTGCTTCCCCCCTTGTTTGAGAGAAGGTCTCCTACTGTTCACCACTGTGTGCCAGGCTAGCTGCCCCACGATCTTCTTGGGAGTCTCTTGTCCCCGCCTGCTGTCTCCTCTAGATGTGCTGGGGTTACAGACACACTCCTGTGTCTGGCTTCATGTGTGTTCTGAGGATCCAAAACAGGGTCTTCGTGCTTGTGCAACAAGCGTTTTTGATTTTGTTTTCTAATCCCCTGAGCCATCTCCCTGCACCCCTGGACTTCCTTTTACAAAATGCTCCAGTGTTCTGAACAGAGCTGCACGGGACTCTGAGTGGTGTGGTTTTCACTTGTTTCTGTCGTCAGTATTATTTTCCCTCAGGAAGATTACAGAGTGAGATAACTGACTGGTTCCTAACACTTCTTTAGGTACAGGATAGAAGTCAACATTGTCTTGAAGCTGGGCTGGTGTTAAACCCAGTCCACCCCTGCTGCCTGACTGAATGTCCCCAGGTTGCCCTGGCAGAAGTCTTAGCCTGTTATCTCTGTTCCTCCTTGCTCCCAGCAGCAGTCCTGACCTAGTGTACCCAGGCAACAGTCCACCTCATGCCCCACCAGCAGTCCACCTCAGGATCCACCAGCAGTCCACCTCATGATCCACCAGCAGTCCACCTCATGACCCACCAGCAGTCCACCTCATGCCCCGCCAGCAGTCCACCTCATGATCCACCAGCAGTCCACCTCATGATCCACCAGCAGTCCACCTCATGATCCACCAGCAGTCCACCTCATGACCCACCAGCAGTTCACCTCATGATCCACCAGCAGTCCACCTCATGATCCACCAGCAGTCTACCTCATGATCCACCAGCAGTTCACCTCATGATCCACCAGCAGTCCACCTCATGATCCACCAGCAGTCTACCTCATGATCCACCAGCAGTTCACCTCATGATCCACCAGCAGTCCACCTCATGATCCACCAGCAGTCCACCTCATGACCCACCAGCAGTTCACCTCATGATCCACCAGCAGTTCACCTCATGATCCACCAGCAGTCCACCTCATGATCCACCAGCAGTCCACCTTATGACCCACCAGCAGTTCACCTCATGATCCACCAGCAGTCCACCTCATGATCCACCAGCAGTCCACCTTATGACCCACCAGCAGTTCACCTCATGATCCACCAGCAGTCCACCTCATGATCCACCAGCAGTCCACCTCATGACCCACCAGCAGTTCACCTCATGATCCACCAGCAGTCCACCTCATGATCCACCAGCAGTCTACCTCATGACCCACCAGCAGTTCACCTCATGATCCACCAGCAGTCCACCTCATGATCCACCAGCAGTCCACCTTATGACCCACCAGCAGTTCACCTCATGATCCACCAGCAGTCCACCTCATGATCCACCAGCAGTCCACCTCATGACCCACCAGCAGTTCACCTCATGATCCACCAGCAGTCCACCTCATGATCCACCAGCAGTCTACCTCATGATCCACCAGCAGTTCACCTCATGATCCACCAGCAGTCCACCTCATGATCCACCAGCAGTCTACCTCATGATCCACCAGCAGTTCACCTCATGATCCACCAGCAGTCCACCTCATGATCCACCAGCAGTCCACCTCATGACCCACCAGCAGTTCACCTCATGATCCACCAGCAGTTCACCTCATGATCCACCAGCAGTCCACCTCATGATCCACCAGCAGTCCACCTTATGACCCACCAGCAGTTCACCTCATGATCCACCAGCAGTCCACCTCATGATCCACCAGCAGTCCACCTTATGACCCACCAGCAGTTCACCTCATGATCCACCAGCAGTCCACCTCATGATCCACCAGCAGTCCACCTCATACCCCACCAGATGTCCACCTCATGCCCCGCCAGCAGTCCACCTCATGATCCACCAGCAGTCCACCTCATGCCCCGCCAGCAGTCCACCTCATGCCCCACCAGCAGTCCACCTCATGATCCACCAGCAGTTCACCTCATGATCCACCAGCAGTCCACCTCATGATCCACCAGCAGTCCACCTCATGATCCACCAGCAGTTCACCTCATGATCCACCAGCAGTCCACCTCATGATCCACCAGCAGTCCACCTCATGATCCACCAGCAGTCCACCTCATGATCCACCAGCAGTTCACCTCATGATCCACCAGCAGTCCACCTCATGATCCACCAGCAGTCTACCTCATGATCCACCAGCAGTCCACCTCATGATCCACCAGCAGTCCACCTCATGCCCCGCCAACAGTCCACCTCATGCCCCGCCAGCAGTCCACCTCATGCCCCACCAGCAGTCCACCTCATGATCCACCAGCAGTCCACCTCATGATCCACCAGCAGTCCACCTCATGATCCACCAGCAGTCCACCTCATGATCCACCAGCAGTCCACCTCATGCCCCGCCAGCAGTCCACCTCATGCCCCACCAGCAGTCCACCTCATGATCCACCAGCAGTCCACCTCATGATCCACCAGCAGTTCACCTCATGATCCACCAGCAGTCCACCTCATACCCCACCAGATGTCCGCCCCATGCCCTCTTACTCAGGATGTAGCCAATCAACCACCCTGCTTTGCTGACCAGTCCCTGGATCAAGCGAAACACCAACATCCAGGTGTAGTTTGGTGACGCTGCCATGAGAACCCCAGAGGTAGCGTTGATGCAGATGGTGACCAAGAGGCAGAACTTCCGGCCAAACCTGCAGAGAAAAACCAAGAGAGTTTGATTCATGAACCTTGGAAATCTCATGGATGTTAGCTAGGTCTCAATTGCAGAGGTATGGATTGATACCCATGCACTTAAAACCACTGACTCCAGTTATATTTAGGATTCCTTTTAAATGTTTTTAAAAATGTTTTTATTTGGGCCGGGTGTGGTTGCACACACCTTTAATTCCAGCACTCAGGAGGCAGAGGTAGGAGGATCACAATGAGTTTGAGGCCACCCTGAGACTCCATAGTGAATTCTAGGTCAGCCTGAGCTAGAGTGAGACCCCTACCTCAAAAAAACAAATATATGTGTATATATATATATATATATATACATATATGTGTGTATAAATTCATTTGCAAGCAGAGGATGAGGGAGAGAGAGAATAGGCTCACCAGGGTCTCTAGCCATTGCAAAGGAATTCCAGATGCATGGGCCACTTTGTGCATCTGGCTTTACATTGGGTCCTGGGGCATGGAACCAGAGTCACAGGGCTTTGCAGGCAAGTGCTTTTACAATGAGTTATCTCTTCAGCCCTATGTTCAGGATTTTTTTTTTTTTTCACACTATGGATACATGTAAAACACAATGAGCTCCTGATCCAGGGCTGATGCACCTTGGATCTTCTAGGCATGTTCTCTCCTCCCAGGCCATCCAAAGACCTAGCCGGGTCGCCTCGTATCCTATGAGCTGGGGTCTTTACACTAATAGTCTCATCCAACTGCCCATCTAAGAATGCTTTTACTTAGGGAAAAACACAGTTCAGTGCTTAGTCTACACGCCATCCATTCGCAAGTGCCTGAATTTTGTGATCCCTGTGTGTCTCCCTGGAGATGCCTTGGTTTCCACAGTACCACCTCAAAGCGCCTGGGTTCGAACGCATCCTGGTGGGACGGCTTCTACGGTATGTATTTGAAGCCTCAGGCTTCATCACTTTGGGGACTTAATGTTGTCCTGTTATACAGAATAAAAGAAAAAGCTGACAATCTGGGTTTAATCATGGCCTTATGGTTTAGTATGATGTTGGTAAGTTATTCCACCTCATAGAATTTCTTCACATTGAAGAATCTTGCTGGGTGTGGTGGCGCACGCCTTTAATCCCAGCACTCGGGAGGCAGAGGTAGGAGAACTGCTGTGAGTTCAAGCTCACCCTGAGACTACATAGTGAATTCCAGGTCAGCCTGGGCTAGAGTGAGACCTTACTTTAAATTAATTAATTACTATAAATAAAGAAAATAGGAAGCCTAAATCCTAAATAATTATTTAGAAAGGGGATCCAGAGCGATAGAGGAAGACAGAGAGCGAGAGAGAGAGAGAGAGAGAGAGAGAGAGAGAGAGAGAGAGAGAGAGAGAGGGAGCGGCGCTTTGTTTCCCTGCCTTTCTTCCTTCTCTCTGCAAAGCTGATGCTGGCTTAGATATGTCTGTTCCCCAAGAACTCGCATGTTGGAAACTCGGTTTTCAATGAAATGGCTTTTAAGAGGTGGAGCTTGGTGGGAGGTCTTTGGGCCAAGGGGGCATTGCTCCAGAAGGGATAAAGGTGGCTCTTTTGGGGATCCTGAATGAGTGCCCCCAAGAGTGAGTTGTTATAATGCTAGACAGGTCTCTGAATGGTTCTCTGCCTCCCTGGCTGGTGATGCGAGCTCTTCCCCCACATCCTCCCATGCACTGCTCCACCACGTGGCCACCTGCTGCACCAAGACTTAACTCAACCTTCTTTCTTTACAGCCATGCAGATTAGGGGATTGCACTGAAGCGACAGGAAGTGGCCCACAGCCTCAGAGTGCGGACTTGGGGCTCAGTCACATTTTTTTTACGTCTGTGTTGGGAGTATTCTTTTAACAAAGTTTTTTTTTTTGAAGCCCAACTTCTTACCATCTATTCTTTATAAAAAAGTATTTAAGTTATTTATTTGCAAATGGGGAAAGAATGAGAATGCCAGGGCCTCCAGCCATTGCAAAGGAATTCCAGATGCATGTGCCACTTGAGCACCTGACTTACGTGGGTCCTGGGGAATTGAACCCTGGTTGTTAGGCTTTGCAGGCAAGCATCTTAAGTGTCTTAAGTGCTGAGCCATCTCTCCAGCTCTCTTTTTAAATGTATTTGTGTGTGTGTATGATGGGTGTGTGTCCACTGCAGCATGTGTGTGGAGGTCAAGGGACAACCTTGGGGTATTTCTCCTCTTTCCACCTTCTTTTTTAAAACATTATTTATTTAAAAGAATGAGAGAGAGAGAGAGAGAGAGAGAGAATGGGCTAGCATGTGTGCCAGAGCCTCCAGCCACTGCAAACAAACTCCAGACGCATGCACCACCTTGTGCATCGGGCTTATGTGGGTCCTGGAGAATCAAACCGGGATCCTTTGGCTTTGCAGTCAAACACCTTAACTGCTAAGCCATCTCTCCAGCCCATCTTTCCACCTTTTTTTGAGACAGGATCTTTCTCTGTTCTTGTTTGCAAGCTTTCAGATTCTCCTGTCTTCACCTCCCAAATGCCTTAAGTGTGTTGGGATTATAGACGTGTGCCACTTTGTAGCCAGCTTTACGTGGGTGATAGGAGGACTGAACTCTGACCAGCAGGCTTGCAAGCAAGTACTTTTAATTACTGAGCTATCTCCCAGCTTCTTACTGGGAGCATTCGAACGGGCACCTAATTCACCGTGAGTCAATCCTTTTTGAAAATTTCATAGAAAACAGTGCATCTAATGTTTGTCTAGCAACTTAATGGGAATGAATGCTTGTTTAGGGTTGTTTATTCCAATGGTGGCTGAGCATTTTCTTATTTCTCATTTCTTATTTACTGGCAACTGGGCTCTACTGACTTTTTCAAATACTAACAAACCCCATTTGAAAATAATCCACAGCACCATTAATGATTATTCTAGGATGTTAATGTGTTAAGTCTGAAACTTAAAGTTCAAGCTGCCTCATTGGTCATTGATAGAAATGACTAAACTTAAAACTGCTTCGATCAGGTCCTTTCCCATTCTCCATCAGTGCCCCACCTCAGTGTAATACATAACCTCTGGGCCTTAAGTTCAAAACCTGCCTAAGCAATAGCTCACTCCAGCTTTAGTCTGTCTTCCCACTCTCATATCATCAGCCTTTTCCTCAGAATTTCTAATCAACTTTTGCTCAAGTGGTAATTTCTCCCCATCGCTGATTAAAGCACGTGATAAAATGTTACTGTGATGTTCCTATAGATGGACAAAGTCTTGGTGGGGGGAGAGGGAAGATTCAGTATTTGAGACTCTAGGCAAGGAAACCAAGTCCATGAGGCTTAACTGTAGAATGTTTTCCAATGAATGATCTGAAGCCTTTTAAGCAAAGTAAGAGGTTGAGGAGATAGCTCCTAACAGCACTTGCTGTGCAAGCATGAAGATTTCCATTCACTCCCCAACAACCACATAAAAGCCAGGGATGGGCTGGAGAGATAGTTCAAGGGTTAAGGCACTTTCCTGCAAAGCCTAATGATCCCAGTTTGATTCCCCCGTGCCCATGTAAAGCCAGATGCACAAAGTGGCACATACATCTGGAATTTGCTTGCAGTGGCTGGAGGCCCTGGTGTGCTCATTCTCTCTCTCTCTCTTTCTCTGCAAATGAATAAAAATAAATGTATCTGGAGTTCGATTGCAATGGCTGAGGCCCTGGTGCACCAATTCGCTCCTTCTCTAATAAAATAAAATAAAAAATAAATTTAAAAAAGTCACACACAATTAAGCAAGTTACATTTAAACAAATATAACATGCAAAACACATCACTTTCTAATTAGGTTACTATATTTGACCATCTATGCTTTGCAAGGTTATTGGCACACACTGTATCTGTGATAGGCAAATGCTATTTTCTAGCCTTCTCTCTCCAATGGCCCCACTTTGGTCGCTTGAACTGGACCATGACCCCTGCAGGGAGCAGGAGTTAAACATCTGCAGGCCACTGAGTGGCGCGTGCTCGTCCTTAGAAGAGCAGCAGCAGCTTGGGACTGATGAGGGTGGCTTTCTTGCGAAGTCAGGGCTACTCACAAGCCCTTCTTGGGCAGCTATGAGGAAGTAAATTAGAACCCTTATAAATGAATTATTTTCAAATTCTATAATGCCTTCCTTTTGTAAAACTTCTCCTGGAAAAGTTGACTTGCTGTAAGACTTGTTACAGTTCTCTTACCCTTCCCTTCCCTTCCCTTCCCTTCCCTTTCCTTTCCTTTCCTTTCCTTTCCTTTCCTTTCCTTTCCTTTCCTTTCCTTTCCTTTCCTTTCCTTTCCTTTCCTTTCCTTTCCTTTCCTTTCCTTTCCTTTCCTTTCCTTTCCTTTCCTTTCCTTTCCTTTCCTTTGCCTTTCCCTCCCCTCCCCTCTCCCTCCCCTCCTCTCCCCTCCCCTCCCCTCCCCTCCCCTCCCCTCCCTTCCCCTCCCCTCCCCTCCCCTCCTTTCTCTTCCCTCCCCTCCCCTACTTTTCTTCCTTCATTCCCTCCCTTTTCTCTCTCTCCTTCCTAGCATTCTCTTCTTCTTCTTCTTTTTTTTTTTTTTGGTTTTCGAGGTAGGGTCTCACTCTAGCCCAGGCTGACCTGGAACTCATTATGCAGTCTCAAGATGGCCTCGAGCTCACGGCGGTCCTCCTCCCTCTGCCTCCCGAGTGCTGGGGTCAAAGACGTGCCCCCACGCGCGGCTCTTCTCTCACCTCTCCCCTCCCTTTCTTCCTCCCTTTCCTGCTTCTCCATATTCTCACTTACATAGTTTTCATACTGTGCTGGTTTTCTTCTAAAACTCACCATAATCTGATGTTAGGGCATATTTTTAAATCTCTTCATGAAAGAAAACATTTTATTTAATCTTGAGTTCATGTGTAGATAAAAGGGGTTTCCATGAGATGCTTGCTCTATTGTATAAAATTGAAACTTGTTGACATTAAATATGCAGAAGCTAAAACATGGGTTTTTTAAAGTCCTGTGTGTGGGGTTGTCTTACTGCTCTGGTCAGCCTTTGCCTTCTTGTGTGTGCATATGGAGAGGGAAGGAGAGAGAGAGAGAGAGAGAGAGAGAGAGAGAGAAGGAGAGAGAGAGAGAGAACAGAAGGGGCAATGACTAATAAAACCCTAGAAAGTAACACAACTGCGAGCCGCTTAAAAGAAACACATGCATGTCTCCAGCTTTCTGCAGAGCAATAGTGAGTAAGAGCTTTCCAGGCTCGGAACGAACGGTGAGGTCATGGAAGAGGAGGCGTAAGGAGGAGGGTAATTGACAGGATTATAACTCAGGAATGTGCTGTCAGGGGGGGACTAGAGCTGGCCCCACTCTTTCAGTGGGATGATAATAATGAACTCATTTCACCGGCCCACCAGGGAATGCTGTCACCGATGTCAAGGCTTCCCAGAGAGCTGGGTGTCAGTGTCCAGTCATAGCGCAGGAGGGAACCAGGGGACAGATGCAGTGAGGGGCAGCTGCCTGGCCAGCGGCCCGGGAGCGAGGCCAGACCTTGGACCTCCTTGTTAATGTGTCTGTCTTGACCTCATAGGTCGCCTCCAAACAGCCACCCTCAGATCCGGGCAGTAACAATGAAAGCAGATGACCTCCCCCTCGCCTCACAGCCTCCCACAGCTAGCCCCAGGTAGGGCCTCCACAGGGCGTTGCAGACGTGTTATGACGGAAAGTGCCGCCCGCTGGCCCCGGGCCTCCTCCTCCCCCTCCATCCTTCCTCCCGCCTGCTGCCAGGTGGGCCCCGGGCCCTTGTAAAGAAAATCGTTATGTCTTTATGGATCTTTGACTTGTTGATGATTTAAAAATATATTTCTGTTTATTATTTGAGAGAGAGAAGACAGGGAAAGAGGCAGATAGAGAGAAAGAGAGAGGGAGAGGGAGAATGGACGTGCTGGGGCCTCCTGCCACTGCAAATGAACTCCAGAGGCATGTGTCACTTTTGGCATCTGGCTTTATGTGGGTACTGGGGACTCAAACCTGAGCTGTTAGGCTTTATAAGCAAGTGCCTCTAACTGCTGAGCCATCTCCTTAGCCTTGTTTATGATTTTTAGTCCAGCCTGATGTATAATCAGAGAAAACAATCTCCTTACATATAGTATTACACTCTCAGCTCTAGGTTATATAATATATATGTATGTAGTTAGGGGATCAGTCAGCAGAATGTATTTGACATTTATTTCAGTGTTCTATATACACCTATATTGCACACAAATGTATGGCATATGTAACTACACAGAGTTTTGTATCATTATATTACTAGGTGGCAGACAGTTAAAGAGAATGGTACCATGCAAGTGGCTGAGTTTGGTGGGTGGCTCATGGAAAATGATCTATGCAGTGGACATTATCAACACTGCATCACTGACCCTGATGGCCTGCTTAGCTAAGTGCCTCCAACGTTCCACACTCCTTTTCCTTGTGATACTATGTAATGGTCATTAACAGAGCAAAGATACATGTTAGAATGAACTTTCTGCACAGCAAGTAGGGTTCCAAAATGTGGGAGAATGAGAGCCAGCGGATAGCTTGGTCAGGACAGAGACAGAACATGGAGGCACAGGCCGAAGGCTCTTTTGAGAGAGTCATTTACTGAAGGAAGCCCTGTCTCACCTCTCTGATTAAACTCATGTGTCCTGAGTTCCATACACTTAGCACTGTCTGGCTCCAGGGATCAAATGGGCAGTGGGTAGATTCCATACTGGACCTGACGTGGTTAGCCTCTGGCATATGAGAATCAGTAGTGGCTAGATAGATCTCACAGGATCCGAAGGTTCATGACCATGGAGCAGGGGCACCAAGGTCAAATCATAAACTGGGAAAGGGGATTAAATCATCTGTTACTGTCCCTGCTACTCTGACTGTTGGATAGCCCACAAGAAAACACTTCTGGTCAGTGTTGAAACATCCTTTTATGGCCCCCAGAGACTTTGAAAATTAAAAAAAAAAAGACTCAATTTTATCAAAGCAGCAGATAGAAGCTAAACTTAAAATACAACCTACATTAAAGTAAGAGGTAATAAGTGGTCCACGTGTTGGGGAAATGAAAGGTTTAGGCAGGACAGGGGAAGTCAAGTGTTGCCTGTGGAGTGATTTACGCCTCCCCCCAACACACAGATGCTTCACCTACCTGTCTGCTAGGTAGCCAATGCCCACAGCGCCGATAAAAAACCCTACATTCACTACCGACTGAAACAGGTCCAGCATCCAGGAGTCAGCACACACTAGGTTAAACTGTCCAGACGTGGGGTGTGTTCCAAGCCAGGAGAGAGAGAGAGAGAGAGAGAGAGGGAGGGAGGGAGAGCAAGATGCTGTTAGAATCCTCTTAGAACAACTCGGTCCAGAAACTTCTGAATATTCTTTAACTGGGAGCTCCAGGGGTATGATGAGCTCATGTAAGCCATTTTGGTGAGTATCCTTGAAATGAATTCATGGGGCTGAGTGGTAATAACCCGACTGTTTCTTGGCTAGATTACTTTTCTTTCTTTCTTTTTTTAGATTACTTTTCTTTATGGTACCAACAGATTTGCCCTGAAATCTACCCACAGTTTGTTGTCATTTGGCAAAACTAAAGCATTGGCTATATTAGCTGAAAATGGGCAGTCGCTTGACTTCTAGACAAATCCATCCTTTCCCTTCTAATCTTTTTAATATTTATTGATTTGCAGAGAGCGAGGGCGAGTGAGTGAGTTGGCATGCACCAGGACCTCTATCGCATCTGACTTCCTGTAGGTATTGGGGAATTGAACCCAGGTCGTTAGGCTTTGTAGGCAAGCATTTTAACTGCTTAGCCATCTCTCCAGCCCATTTCTAGTTTTAATACACAAAGGGAAGTAGATACACACACATCCATGGGGACAGTAGCCTTTGAAGAACATCTCTTACTGTCTTTTTAAACAGTGTGGTGTGTGTGTGGGGGGGGGCGGCAGGTGCCAGTCGGAAAGTCAGAAGATCAGACCAGCTTCGAGCCCTAACTTCTGTTACTCATTCTGCGGCTTGGGGCAACACTGCTCCCAGCCTCGGATTCTACACCCCCCTAGGACAGGACGCGATGAGCCGCTCTGCGGAGCCACTTAGAGGCATGGCTTCATGAGCTCTGCCGTAACAGGGCTCAGCTGTCAGGTCCTCCAGCCACCGCGTCTCCACTTCCAAACCCGGCTGTCATCCCTCGGCCCAAGCAGTCCTTCTTCTACCCTAAGCTGCTCAACTGGCTTTCTCTGAAGATTCCACAGAGGGTCTCCGTGTTCCCTTTTCTCTTGTTGGGATGTGGCTTCATGGTTAGATCTTCCAGGAACGGTGCTTTTTCATAAAAATAATGGTGCCATACTGTATTCCCCCCTCACCCCAAATGGTCTCCTATATAGACACTTAGGCAACACTAAAGAAAAACAGATAGCTATGGAGGGGGACAAATCATACATGTTAGTAGAGCACATTTCAAGGGAAGGCCAGGTCCCCTCTCTCTGGTGATAGAATGGAGGGAACACCGTCTTCTGGCCAATGAGGAGAATATTGGCACCAATCTCCTTTCTGGCGTCGCTTCCAGGTATCCTGATGTCTTTTACTTGTTTCTTACCAGTGAGACTTACGTCAACTAGAATCATTATTGTCAGAATTTGAGAAAATATGCATGAACTACCCTGGAAAAATGAGAGGTCTTTGTTTTCACTTGGACTCTAGGATTTCATAAGCCCATGGGTCCAAAGAACATGTCTGGGCAGAATAAGAGCCAGACAGCCCTAAGTTCTTCCTGGTGAAAAACTCAATTATTTGCCTTTTTCATTTTGATTCATCAGCTCACTTACCTCGGTGACGATGGAGGAGCCAGGCGTGTCGTACACCCAGCCGTGCTGACAGGGCACCAGCGGCAGGTGGCTCCTGTCGGTGGCCAGGCTGGACAGCGGGTCCACGCAGTCGAGGGCGCTCTGGTTCCAGTCCACCTCGTACTGCCGGCACTGGCGCAGGAAGGCATCGTCCCCCGGGCCGGGCACCGTGTAGTTCAGCTCCTCTGCCAGGCTCCAGCCGCATCGCTGGCTCAGCTCGGCCACCCCGGGGCTCCGGCAGCGGTGGTCGGGGGTGAACCCCAGGAAGACGATGCCCACGTAGATGGGGGTGAAAGCAGTGGAGAGCAGAGCCAGGAGGAAAAAGGTTTGCTTCTGGAAAAAGTGGCATTCACCTATGTGCTCTAGAATGTCATCCACGGTTGGCATGGTTCCCCGTGCGGGTCCAAGTGCTTCTGAGAGAGAGAGAGGTGGCTGGGCCCAGGTCTGGACCAAGAGTCAAAGGGTGTGAGCTGTTTGTTCTAGAAAGGGACCAGTCTTTGGGTCAGACTTTCCTTGGGCCGGCCAAAGGCAAACTGCACCTCTGCAGCAAAGGGAGATCCCGCTGCTACCCGGAAATGCCCAAAACAGGCCCTGGGGTGCAATGTGATGTTTATTGTAACCTCATTCTCTATGAGTTTGTCTCTCCCTCACAGCAGCAACACAAACAATCCCTTCTCTGTATCCCACGGGGAGAAATCCTAGTCCTTCCACACACCGCAGCCGGTTAATCGTTAGCACAACTCAGTGGCCAAGAAATTAATATATTCTTATCTCGACCCCACAGGTGGCCTTCCCTGTGAGGTGTGACAGAGAGGGCACACACACTTGCCTCATGTGCCCGCCCAATGCGATGTGCGCCTCGGTCTCAGGTCAGAAATCCGGTCCAGCCCTAAGTGCCTTGCAGATCCTCACCCTGGATCCCTCTGCAAACAATGCCTGCTGGGACTGCCTGCTTTGATTCCCCTCCAATTTATCATTCTGCTTTTTCAGCATCTTCACGCCAATCTGGTATTCTTGTCTTTCAGCCTGGACGTGTCTGTCCTTCCGCTTCATCTGTTTGTAAGGAAAGCATAATATGTTCTCCAGATCTGAGTCTAGAGGTGGGCTTCTCAAATGCCCTCTTGCCTCCCTGGGCAAGAGCGCCACCTCGTTTCTTTCTCTTACGTTTTGGCTCCCTTCTCGTCATCCTCCTAAAGCTTAAACCTGTAATAAAATCTTTCTGAATCTTTAAAAAAAAAAGAAGAGGAAGAACATGTTCTCTTCACACAGTTCAGACACGGACGCAGGAGCGTGTGCTCCCCTGTCACTGGTGGTGGTTGCTTTGTGTGGTTCTGTCTGCAGTTAGGGTTGGAGGTGTCTCCTTAGGGTGCTCATGAGGGCAAGGGAAACATGCAGTCTTTCTTTCATGGTGGATGGAAGGATCCCCAGGACATTGTGGTGCCGCCAAGGTAAGCAGAGAAGGTGACTTGCTGATGTAGTTGTGTGGTGAAATACCATTTTCTCCCTTTTCCCTTCCCTTCCTGTCCTTTCCCTTCCCTTCCCTTCTTCCCTCCCCTCCCCTCCCTCCTCTCCCCTTCCATTCCTTTCCCTCCCTTCCTTTATTCCTTCCTTCCTTTCTCCTGCTTTCCTCTGCGCTTCTCTTGCCACTCCCCTTGTTAAACATTCAGCTCAGGGAATAGCACAGTCCCAGAGCAGTGACCCTTAGCATCTCAAATCTTCCTGCAGCTGCAAGCCCGTCACCAGTGAGTACACGCACAGATACCTTAGACACCAATGAGTACACGCACAGATGCCTCAGATATCAATAAGTACACACACAGATGCCCTGGAAGCCAGTGAATATATGCACAGATGCCTTAGAAACCAGTGAGTACACGCACAGATGCCCTAGATGCCAGTGAGTACATGCGTGGATTCCCTAGACACCAGTGAGTACACGCACGGATGCCCTAGACGCCAGTGAGTACACGCACGGATGCCCTAGACGCCAGTGAGTACACGCACGGATGCCCTAGACGCCAGTGAGTACACGCACGGATGCCCTAGACGCCAGTGAGTACACGCACGGATGCCCTAGACGCCAGTGAGTACACGCAAAGATGCCCTAGACACCAGTGAGTACACGCACGGATGCCCTAGACGCCAGTGAGTACACGCACAGATGCCCTAGACACCAGTGAGTACACGCACGGATGCCCTAGACGCCAGTGAATACACGCACGGATGCCCTAGACACCAGTGAGTACACGCACGGATGCCCTAGACACCAGTGAGTACACGCAAAGATGCCCTAGACACCAGTGAGTACACGCACGGATGCCCTAGACGCCAGTGAGTACACACATGGATGCCCTAGACGCCAGTGAGTACACACAGATGCCCTAGACGCCAGTGAGTACACACAGATGCCCTAGACGCCAGTGAGTACACACAGATGCCCTAGACACCAGTGAGTACACGCACAGATGCCCTAGACACCCGTGAGTACACGCACGGATACCCTAGACACCAGTGAGTACACACATGGATGCCCTAGACACCAGTGAGTACACGCACGGATGCCCTAGACACCAGTGAGTACACGCACGGATGCCCTAGACACCAGTGAGTACACGCACGGATGCCCTAGACACCAGTGAGTACACGCACGGATGCCCTAGACGCCAGTGAGTACACGCACGGATGCCCTAGACGCCAGTGAGTACACGCACGGATGCCCTAGACGCCAGTGAGTACACGCACGGATGCCCTAGACGCCAGTGAGTACACGCACGGATGCCCTAGACGCCAGTGAGTACACGCACGGATGCCCTAGACGCCAGTGAGTACACGCACGGATGCCCTAGACGCCAGTGAGTACACGCACGGATGCCCTAGACGCCAGTGAGTACACGCACGGATGCCCTAGACGCCAGTGAGTACACGCACGGATGCCCTAGACGCCAGTGAGTACACGCACGAATGCCCTAGACACCAGTGAGTACACGCATGGATGCCCTAGACACCAGTGAGTACACGCACGGATGCCCTAGACGCCAGTGAGTACACACATGGATGCCCTAGACACCAGTGAGTACACGCACGGATGCCCTAGACGCCAGTGAGTACACGCATGGATGCCCTAGACACCCGTGAGTACACGCATGGATGCCCTAGACGCCAGTGAGTACACGCACGGATGCCCTAGACACCAGTGAGTACACGCACGGATACCCTAGACACCCGTGAGTACACACATGGATGCCCTAGACACCCGTGAGTACACACATGGATGCCCTAGACACCAGTGAGTACACGCATGGATGCCCTAGACACCAGTGAGTCACGCACGGTTGCCCTAGACACCAGTGAGTACATGCACGGATGCCTTAGACGGCCTAGTTTGGTTCCCAGAGGCATTCTGGTACCTGCGCCAGGCCCCTGCTTCCCCTCTGGTATTCGCTGAGCGAGTGGGTTCAGAGCTGTTTCGGGACTTCTTCGGTGGTAGCCAGAGTCCCGAGTGAATGCATCAGAAGCTGAGTTCTCTGGTATTCACTGGGAAGGTCGTGGGCTAGTGAAAAAGTGGCAACGGTTGTCAAACCTCCCTGCAGTTGACTGCCTCCTACTAGGAAATTCACAAACACTTGCACCTGGGCTTGAGTCATGGCCACCATCCATGTTAGGACGCCAGATCCTCACGCCGCGAGCAAGAGTGCCCCAGGTGAGAGGCGAGGAGAGCACCGCGTGCCAAGGAGATGTTGAAATTCCCCCCGAACTAGAGGAAGTGGTCTGATTAGGTGAAGGCAAGAGCTCGGATGGCTTACAGACTTTGGTTTCAACAGTCATTTGACACCTTTTCCACCAGATATCAACACAGGAGCGAAGCCCAGGGCAGGAGGGCTGTAAACTCAGTGTCATTAGCTGGGCGTGGTGGCTCACGCCTTTAATCTCAGCACTCGGGAGACAGAGGTAGGAGACTCGCTGTGAGTTTGAGGCCAGCCCGAGACTATGTAGTGAATTTCAGGTCAGCCTGAGCTAGAGTAAGACCCTACCTTGAAAAAACACAAAAAATTTAAAAAATTAATCACTCACTCAAACCAGTGTTATTTGGTGACAGACTGGTGGACAACATGGCCACACAGGCAGACAGCAGCTCCAGGAAGAAGCCTCAGTTGGGGTCGTAGCTCAGGGCTTGCACCCTCCATCTAGACAACTTCAATTCTCACCTCTTTATGTGTGGGATACTTACATATTCAGATGCGTCACCCATGGGTAATCTGATCCATTGCTGATCATTTAATCTAAATAGGTCATTTATTGTGATTGATGTTGGAAATCTTCCTCAGTCTTTTATCAGGTTCTTCTGTAATGTATATAAACATCATCCCCAGGTTTCTGGTTTTTGGCTTGGCACTATGGGAGATGGTCAGTCGCGCGTGCTAAGATTTACTGGAGGCCAGTCAGTCAGGGGGGCATGCTTGAAGAGATGGGACCACTCATCTATTTAGACACTTAAGGGACAAAGGGACAGCAAAGCAAAGAGAGGAGGCTTGGGGTCATTGGTCATGCAGGACAGTTGCATGTGTACAGATGCACACATGTGAAGGTCAGGGGACCACAGGACATCACTCCTCACTTCTGCCTGGTTTGAAACAGGGTCTCGTGTTTGCCACTACAGATGCCAGACTAGCCGGTCCATGAGCTTTGGAATTCTTCCAGCTCTGCCTTTCATTGCCGTGGGCGTGATGGGATTACAGACATGTGTGCTGCTTGTGTCCGGCTGTACAGGCTTTTGGGGATCAAAACTCACGTCATCAGGCTTGTGCAGAAAGTGCCTTTAACCACTGAGCCCCTCCTCAGCCCATGTATGTTAACCGATGATGTCGGGTATCTTGGGGTCAGTGTGACCCCTTTAGCTGTGAAGTCAACTGGACACAGATAGAGGCTGTCCTTGCCACAGTGGGCAGTGCTGAGGGCACCAGGCCGAGGACCCGGAGGGAGATCAGTCTAGCCTGGCCCTCATGTGTCCATGGCACCGGGCAAGCTCCTCATTTCTGAGATAAACGGGTGATTGTATTAAGTCAGAGCTGATGCATTGCATGCGACCACAAGACTATTCAGTGGGTCCGTGTGCGGTCAGCGTTGCTCGGGGCGACACTGCACCCCCTCTCCCTTCCTCCCCCTTTGCCTTTTTTTTTTTTTTTTTTTTTTTTGCTTGTTTGGAGGCAAAATCTAGCTCTAACCTAGGATGACCTGGAACTCACTCTGTAGCCCAGGCTGGCCTCAACCCTCCAACCTCAGCCTCCTGAGGGCTGAGGTTCATGGTATTATCACCGTGTCTGGCTTCTTTCTGCTAATCCCTCTCTCTCTCTGTCTACATTCCATGACATATGTATGGGAATTTAGGTTTCTGTCCTCACCTTCCACCCTGTTCCAGACAAAGTCTCTTTGTGTGCTATTGCATAAGCCAAAGGATCAGCTGGGCAATGAGCGTGCAGAGATTTTCCCATCTCCGTTTCCCATCTCATCGCAGGAGCACTGGGCTGTTGTAGATGCTCACTGCTGTGTCTAGCTGTAGGAAGTTTCTGGAGATCCAAACGGAGGCCTCACACTTGCTCAGTAAGTACTTTATTCCCTGAGCCATCTCCCCAGCCCTCTGCTATTGTCTTTAAAGTACTTTGTAAAAAGGGGAACTAGAATTAAAAACCACAGAAGTTATAGCCATCAGGCTGGGAGAGAACTCACTGTGTAAAGTGCTTGCTACGCAAGCGTGAAAGACCCGAGTTTAGGCCCCGGCCCCTGTGTGAAAGTCAGGTGTAGTGGCGCATGCTCACCATCCCTGTGCTGGGGACACAGATGGCGGGGGGGGGGGGTCTCTCTGGCTGGCTAACTGAGCTCAGTCAGTGAGCTGGAGGTTAGCAAGAGCTCCTATTTCAAAAAACAGAGTGGAGCGTGACTGAGAAAGACACCTGACGTTGACCACTGTGCACATACATGTATGTGCCCACACATACACGTGTGCATACCACACATATGTACACATGCAAAATTATATCGATAAATGAACTATCTGTGGCTTCCTGAATTTCAAAAAATATTTTTTATTTACTTGCAAGGAGAGAAAGAGAGAGAATGGGGTGTACCAGGGCCTCTAGCTGCTGCAAGCAAACTCCAGACACATGTGCCACCTTTTGCATCTGGCTTTACATGAGTACTGGGGAATTGAACCCAGGTTGTTAGGCTTTTCAGGCAAGCATTTTAACCACTGAGCCATTTCCCCCAGCCTTGGGTTTCCTGGTTTTTATGCCACTACTAACATCTTGGTCTAGCATTCAGTAGCTTTTTAAAAAATTATTAATTTGACAAGACTTTTCTAAATTTAGCTAGTCCTCTTTATTATTTTTTTAAGAATATTTACTTATTTGAAAGAGGCAGAGAGAGGAGAGAGAATGGGTGCACCCTAGGCTTCCTGCTGACATAAATAAACTCCAGATGCATCTGGCTTCACGTGGGAATTGGGGAATTGAACCCAGGCTGTCAGTCTTGGCAAGCAAGTGCTTTTAGCCACTGAGCCATCTCTTCAGCCTCTCCCTTTATTTACTTATTTATTTTTATAGCTTGACATATTCTGCATGTTGATATCCATGAAGTAGAATTTGCCGGAATGCCATTGGCTCACAGATGTCTGTGGTTTGGGAAGAGAAAGGCTGCAAGGGTAGGGGTGAAGGACCTTTGGTTCCTGGGAGGCTCCAGGGTCAGCTGTGATATGGAGCTATGCAGCGCTTGGGCCAATTGTGGTGACCACCACCAAGTCTCCAGGGGACTTAGAGATGGATCTAACTCCCTGGAAGTTGGCTCACTGAATTCTTTTATTTATTTATTTATTTATTTGAGACAGAGACAGAAAGAAAAAGAGAGGGAGGGAGGGAGAGAGAGAGAGAGAATGGACACACCAGGGCCTCTAGCCACTGCAAAGGAACTCCAGATGCATGTGCTACCATGTGCATCTGGCTTACATGGGACCTGGAGAATAAGAACCTGGGTCCTTAGGCTTTGCAGGCAAGTGCCTTAACCATTGAGGCATCTCTCCAGCCCCTATTGACAATATATATAATGTATTTTTATTATTATCCTCCCCCATTATTTTCTCTTGCTCCTCTTCCTTATCCTCCTCCCTCTGAATTATTCTTCTTCCCATCTAGTCCCTCTTTTATGTTTTTCCCATGTTTCATGTGTGTACGTATGTGTGTGTGTGTGTGTCCCACCAAGTTTAATCAATGTTGCTTGAATGAGCATGGGTGGGGGTTACTTCTCAAAGCACACGCATCTTACCGGTGGCTACACCCCTGGGGAAAATGCCTCTTCTTCCTCGGGGGCCTGTTACAGTAGGGCGTGTTCATGTCCCTTAGGACGACCGCCCGTCAGACTCAGAAGGTGACCACAACTGTGCCACCATGCCTGGCTTAATTAACTTTTTTTACAAGGTTGGACTCTTACATCCCCTCTCCCTTCCCCCCATTCTCCTGAGGGTACTCCTCAGTGTGGTTGTTGGTATTCACAGTGGGATCATGAAGGCTTCAGTCAGTCTCTGGGGTGGGAGTATGCAAAATCAGAGCGCACAGTGACTCTGGCTGCATGGCCTTGTGGTACACACAGTCTAACACTGGTCGTTGTCCATGTCAGTCCACGCACCACATGTGAATGGATGCACATGCTAGACCACCTTCACCGCCCACAGTCCATATCAACCCCGGGGTCATAACAGTGGTGGAAAGGAAAAACCAAAAGAAAAATAAAATAAATGGAATAGCAACTTAAGGCAAAAGGGGTGAGTGGGTGGGTCATGCTTCGAGGGAGATCCACACTCCACTGACACTTCAGAAAAGGCTCAAGGCAAGAATGACACTGCCTCTTAGCTCAATCACTCTATACTCTCTATGACTATGTGGGAAAGAGAAGCCCTGTTTGCTGAAACCACGCCTACTTGGGGAACAAAGATGACCAGATGGGGTAGAAGCTGCAAACCTGAGTGGTCTTTCCCTGGCAGACATGTGCATACGCCATGATGGCGTGGACTAACTAGTAATGAACTCTTTTAAGGTATATATCATTATTCTATAAGGACTATATTATTCTATAAGGCCCGAGACCAAGGGACAGATGGTGGTATCCCAGTATTCAAAGGACACACATGTGGCCTCTGAGATCTCTGCCACAGAGCTCCTGACCACCTTGTGACTTCCTGATTGACATATGCGTCTTTCATTGTCTCTGAGCCTGGTTCCTGGCACAGAATTCTCAGTGCCCTGGGTGGTAGGAGTGTCTTGTGTTCTAATGAGGAAACTTGTGGTGGGTTCTTGGGTAGGGGTGGAAAGCCAGTTGTGATTCCAGCACTTGGAAGGCAGACACAGGAAGGCTTCATGGCCCTAGGGTCCTTCCTTCTACAGGGGACTTTCTGTTAGGAGGTTTTTAAGCATAACCATTGCAATACAGCAAAAACACAAAGACAGAAGATCACTGTTAAGTACCCCCAAGCGTGCACTGAAACTCTGACCTCCAGCACTTCAGGATGTGACCTCACTTAAACACAGGGGTTGATACAGACGGCATTGGATAAGATGAGCTCATGCTGAGGACCGATGTCCTTACCGGAAGAGGAGAAGAATCAGATGGAGGCAGGGACTACGTGGTGTGGCTGCCAGCCAAGGGCAATGGGGAATCCGCAGCCATCACCAGAAGCTGGCAGATGAGAAGGCAGGACCCTCCCTGCAGCTGTGAGAGGTGCTGAGGCCCTGCCAAGTGTGACTTCAGACTGCCGTCTGGCACTGAGGGAGGAGGCGTCTCTGTTGGTTTAAGGCGCCTGGTTGCAGTGCCTCGTTACAGCACCCACAGGGGACTAAAACACCTACTGAAAGGGGGGGTCAGTGGATCCTTAGGAGTTAGTCATGGGTCTCTGTTGTTACTTGAGAAGAAAGGAAGAAAGGAGGGAAGGAAGGGGTCTTTTAAAAATGTATTTGTGGGCTGGAGAGATGGCTTAGCGGTTAAGCGCTTGCCTGTGAAGCCTAAGGACCCTGGTTCGAGGCTCGGTTCCCCAGGTCCCACGTTAGCCAGATGCACAAGGGGGCGCACGTGTCTGGAGTTCGTTTGCAGAGGCTGGAAGCCCTGGCGTGCCCATTCTCTCTCTCTTCCTCCATCTGTCTTTCTCTCTGTGTCTGTCGCTCTCAAATAAATAAATAAATAATTTTAAAAAAATGTATTTGTATGTGTACGCATGTGTGAATGTTCATATGTGTACATGTGCCTGTAGAGTCCAGAGGTCAACCCCAGGTGTCATTTTCAGGAATACCGTGTACTTTTCTGGGGTGTGTGCGTCAAGATTCTTCTGTATTCATACATTCACATTGCTGTGAACAGAATATCTGACCAGAAGCAACTTAGGGAAGGAAAGGGTTTATTTCAGCTTATAGTTCCAGAGGGAGGAGTCCACTGTGGCAGAGGAAGTGTGGCAGCCCGAGGCAGCCGCTCCGTCTCCACATCAGCATGGAGGAAGCAGAGGGGTGAGCAGGACGCGAAGCTGAGTTATAAAACCTTGTAGAAGTCAGCCTCATCTTGCGGGGATGAACTTACAAACCAGGCACAGTTATGGGAGGAAGGGAATTTATTTGAAGCTTACAGATCCAGAGGAAGTTCCCCAATGGGAGAAGAAATTGGCCCCTTTTCACAGATCCAGGCAGGAGAAAAGCCACCACCGAAAGTGAGCAAGGAACTCCAGGCAAAGCTCCTGCACTTTGCACACCTGTTTTATTTTCTTAAAGTTTTAAAAAAAATTCTTTATTTATTTTGAGAGGGTGGGGGAAGAGAGAGAGAGGAAGATAGAGAAAGAATGGGTGCACCAGGGCCTCCAGCCACTGTAAATGAACTCCAAATGTAAGCACCCCCTTGTGCATCTGGTTTATGTGGGTCCTGAGAAATCGAACCTTGGTCCTTAGGCTTTGCAGGCAAGCACCTTAACCACTAAACAAGCTTTCCAGCCCCCTCACTTTGCACATCTTTAGACTGAAATTCCAAATCTACCCCCACAGCTTTGGACTGGGCCCTAGGATCTGCCCACAGTGAGACTTCCTCCAGCCAGGTGGCTGCAGATCTAAATTACAAACTTTAATAAAACTCCCGAATCTACTGGGAAAACCCATTCAAACCACCACAAATCAAAAGGTCTGCCCAAAGGACACACTTCCTCCAGCAAGGCTCCGTCTCCTAAAGGTTTCCCAACTTTCTTGAACAGTGCTTCCACCACTTGGGGATTAAGTATTTAAACACGGGGAAAAGTTTGATTCAAGCCACCAGTTTCTCCTTGGTCTGGAGCTTGCCAACTAGTCTAAACTGGGTAGTGAATGCCAGGGATTCACTTGCTTCCACCTCCCCAGGACTAGGAGTATAAGCACCGCCATACCCAGCAGTCAGCTTTTCTTTTTTTTTTTAATTTTTGTTTCATTTTTATTTATTTGAGTGTGACAGAGAGAGAGAGAGAGAGAGAGAGAGAGAGAAAATGGTGTGCCAGGGCTTCCAGCCACTGCTAACAAACTCCAGACGCGTGCGTCCCCTTGTGCATCTGGCTAACGTGGGTCCTGGGGAATCGAGTCTCGAACCAGGGTCCTTAGGCTTCACAGGCAAGCGCTTAATGGCTAAGCCATCTCTTCAGCCCCAGTCAGCTTTTCTACATGGGTTCTGGGGACTGAACTCAGCTCCTCATACTCGTAAAGTAAGCACCAGATGAGCTATCTTCTCAACCTGTCCTTTCTGACTGGCTCCTTGCCAAAGTTTCCTGGCTCCTGAGTCCCTCTGTTCCTGGGGATGGGGCCTGCCATGGCCGGAACGCTAGGGCAGTTCCCCCACATTCGTACATTGGGCCCACAGGTGTTCCTCAACTTGTGATGAGATTCTATCTTGGGGCACATCCTGGGATGGTAAAGCTTGGTTGTCAACTTGAAGCTCGAGGGTTGCCTTAGCAAATGATTGTGTTAAGGTGTCCAGGGAAGATCAGTGCAATGGGCCAGTGAACTGGGGTTTGAAGGGCATCCCTCAATGTGGTTGGCATCATCCCACAGGCTGGGGCCTGGATGACGGGAAGAAGTTGGAGCAGAGGGAATTTCACACTCTGCTGCTTGGATCCTCAGTGCCCAAGTAGGCACACTCCTTCCTGCCGTCCCTGACGGACACCAGGCTCTATGTCTTTGAAAGAGACTGCACCAGTGACCATCCAGGAGGCTTTTGGGCCTTTGGCCTTGGGCAAGGGCTGCACCATTGGCTTGGTTATGTCTCAGTCAGAATTTTCAGCTTCTTGAACTGAGTGGCTCCTATTTTCCTGGTTCTCCAGCCTTCGGGCAGCCACGGGGAGTACTTTTCGGCACCTGTGAGTTTATAAAACAATACCCTTTCAATGTTGTCTGTGTTCCATGGGCTCTGTTTCATTGGAGATCTCTGAACACACACAATACTCACTATAAGGTGAAAAGATCACAAGTCAAAAAATGCATAGAAAACTCTAATGAACCCTTTGTATAATATAATATAGTAAGTTGGAATCATACGTATTAAGTCAGGGGATGTCTCCATTAAGAGGTGGGACCATCGGAAATCTATTGAGTTCTCAGGACTTCACCTCATGAATGTGATTAGTACCTGTGTAATTGAGGCTCCAGTGAGGATTCCTGTTCTCTGCCATGTGAAGTCACAGCAATAAATAAATAAATAAACAAACAAACAGTATCAGTTATTAAGCCCTCACTGGTTATTGACTCTGAACACCTTGATGTTGGGATTCTCGGGCTCCAGAAGCATAAAAGGCACATGTTATTTTTCCTTTTGAATCACCCAGTGTTGAGTATTCTGTTATAGCAGCAGAAAGCGGACTAACAAGCCTCCATTTCTTTTCACTTTTTGTCCACGTTTTCCACCTCTTTGTTTCTCTGTATTGATATCTGTGTTAAGTTCTTGAGTATGTTTTGAACATTTTCTTAAAAGATTTATTTATTTATTAGCAACAGAGAGAGGGGGAGGGAGAGGGGGAAGGGAGAATGGGTACACCAGGACCTCCGGCCACTGCAAACAAATTCCAGATGCATGCACAATCTTGCGCACCTGGCTTATATGGGGCCTGGAGAATCGAACCTGGGTCCTTAGGCTTCACAGGCAAGTACCTTAACTACTAAGTGGTCTTTCCAGAACTTGAATATGTTTTCAATGCACTGGCTGTCATTTTTTTTTTTTTTGAGTGTTTAGCTTGCCCATGCCATTGTATTTACTGTTTGAACTTATATTTGGATTTGGAACCTTTTCCTTTTTTTTCCTGTATTTTTGCATTCTTGCATTGCATATTCAAAAATACTTCAAAGATGCAAGGACATCTTGTGGGGTGTCATTTTATTCCTCTTTCCCTCCATTTTTGTCCTGGAAACTGCTTTAATTCCCAGGGCACATTGTGTACAAAACGTCAGCACAGGGTTGCCTGTCTCTTGGGGGCTCACAGTGATCCAGGGGCAGCTTGTCCTCAGGCTTGGAAGCTGTGGGCCATCACGTAAAAGACTGCGGGGAAGCCGGGCTTGATGGCACACGCCTTTAATCCTAGCACTTGGGAGGCAGAGGTAGGAGGATCACCGTAAATTCAAGGTACCCTGAGACTGCAGAGTGAATTCCAGGTTAGCCTAGACTAGAGTGAAGCCCTACCTCAAACAACCAAAAATAAATGAAAAAGGACTGTGGGGGAGGGGCTAGGGGTCGAGACCTTCCACCCCAGCGCATCCAGTGTGGCCGCCGTCTTGTGGTACTTCCAGCCCTTAGTTTCTAACATGGGGAAACCTTTCTGTTGTTATATACTGGGGACTGAACCAAGGCCCGTGTGCATGCCAGACAAGTGCCGTACCATGGAGTCACATCCTCAGCCTTGCTTTTGTATTTATTTATTTGCAAGCAGAGAGACACAGAGAGAATGAGTGTGCCAGGGCCTCTGAAAATGAACTCTAGATGCGTGCGCTACTTTGGGCATCTGGCTTTATGTGGGTCCTGGGAAATCAGACCCAGGTTGTTAGGTTTGCAGGGAAGCAGCCTTAACTGCTGAGTCATCTCTCCAGCCTGTTTCCTGTTTTTTGTTTTTTGTTTTCTTGAGGTATGTAGTCTTGCATCTCACTCTCGCCCAGCCTGTCCGAGAATTCACTATGTAGTCTCAGGGTGGTCTTGAACTCTCAGCAATTCTCCTACCTCTGCCTCCCGAGTGCTGGGGTTAAAGGCGTGCACACCTGGCTTCCTTTTCTTTCGAAGGGCACTGTGCAGGCCCCACAGCACAATATTACACATTCTTATTTCCTGCCTCCCACAGTCTGGGGCTTTTGTAAGCTATGTACTTTCTTTCAACACCAAAGGTATTATTTGATGAGTCATTTCTTTGGAAGACATCATGCATATAATTACTAAGGTAGCTTCTCCAAGGCTGATGCTACTGCTGGGGCTTAGGTTATACCCTGAAAGTCTGAATCCGTGCAACGCTCCTTGTATACATTTATTAGAGAATTACCCCCTGTGGTGGCCTGAGTGTAAAATGTTCCTCGCTGACCGGGGTTTGAAGACGTAACCCACAGGTGATGAACCGCTGGGTGGCTGGAGATGGCTCTTGGGGTGTTACAGTCTTTCGCTGGTCTTTTACTCTCTACCTCCCCCTGCTGATGTGATCATGAAACACCAGCTTCCTGCTCAGGTCATGCTTTCCCCACCACCAGGGACTCCACCCTTGGGAACCCCAAGCAGAAATTAGCCTTTTCCTTCCCTAAGTCGCTTCTGGCTGGGTTTTTCACAACAAAAGAAACCGATACATCCCCAAATGTCTTGGGAAACGTTATTCTGCTTGTTTGCTTTTGTTAAAACAGTGCCTTTAAAAAATATTTTATTTATTTATTTGAGAGTGACAGAGAGAGAAAGAGAGAGAGAGAGAGAGAGAGAGAGAGAGAGAGAGAGAGAGAGAGGAGAGAGAGAGAGAGAGAGAGAGAGAGAGAGAGAGAGAGAGAGAGAGAGAGAGAGACAGGGAGGGAATGGACGCACCAGGGCCTCCAGCCTCTGCAAACAAACTCCATACACGTGTGCTGCCTGGAAGCATCTGGCTTTCGTGGGTCCTGAGGAATTGACCCTCAAACTGGGGTCCTTAGGCTTCACAGGCAAGCGCTTAACCACTAAGCCATCTCTCCAGCCCAAAACAGTGCTTTTTTTTTTTAAATATTTTTATTTATTTATTTGAGAGCGACAGACAGAGAGAGAAAGACAGGTAGAGGGAAAGAGAGAGAATGGGCACGCCAGGGCTTCCAGCCACTGCAACCGAACTCCAGACGCGTGCGCCCCCTTGTGCATCTGGCTAACGTGGGACCTGGGGAACCGAGCCTCGAACCGGGGTCCTTAGGCTTCACAGGCAAGCGCTTAACCGCTAAGCCATCTCTCCTTTTAACAACATCTTTTTTTGGGGGTTTGGGTGTTTGAGGTAGGGTCTCACTGTAGCTCAGGATGACCTGGAATTCACTGTTTAGTCTCAGGGTGGCCTTGAACTCACAGCGATCCTCCTACCTCTGCCTCCCGAGTGCTGGGATTAAAGGCGTGCGCCACCACGCCTGGCAACAACATCATTTTGTTAAAGTATGAAAACTATTACTTATACTGAGAATAAATAATTCAAGATACTCTCAAAACAAGGTATTTGGAAGAGAAGTAGCATGCTAAACTCCCTAGAGTGACTGGAGTGCGTGAGTTGCATGCCACCTTGTGGAGATGACATCCTGAGTGGCTGAAACCAGGCTTTCTTAATGTCCACATGCTTAAAATTCAGGGCCAGACATCTCTGTTGCTGGGGACGTTCTGCACATGATAGTGTGTTTTGCAGCACATCTCTGCTCTCTAGTGGATAGATAAGAGCATCCCCTCTTCCCTTTGGCCAAAATGCACTATGTCCCCAGATGAGGAATACTGTTAAAGTCGTCTGAAGAACCAAGCTTTCTTGAGATTTCCACAATGCTCACGGAGTTGATCTGAAGCAATCTGAACCCTTGGTTTAGAGGTAAGAAAGGGCAAGTGATGTGGCTTAGGTGAGGCAGACCCTCCGCGAGCAACCCTGCTGTGTTGCTGCTGGTCAGGGCTTTGTCACAGCACCGAGGAACAGTCACAGCCCCGCTGGCTGCGGTTGGTCAGCTCCTTAGGCCTCTGCAGAGAGTCGCGGGCTCAGACCCATAGAGTGACAGAGTGACGGCTGGTGGAAAACCAAGCTTGTGGCACTTGTGCTGTTTTCTTGGCCTCCAGTTTGCTCATGACCCTGATTTCTAGAGAGATCAGTGACGTTTGTTGAGTTGCTTTGACGTAACCCAAACATGCCTCCCAAGCTCACACTCTCTTTATGGAAACTGTTTCTCTTTCCATCTCCTCATGGAAAGAAAAGAAAAAAGAAATCCCTTGAGCTAGTCCCAGGGAGACTCCCGTGGACTTGGTCATTTCCATGGCATTGGTGATCCGATGCAGTAAATAAATCCAATCCGTACACAATGTCGGTTCCTTTCAGAGCTGGGCGTAGTCTCTAAAAGTTACTTGAAGAAAACATCAGCTTTTATTCCAGACCTTTTCTCCTGGTCAGTACATTCAGAGGACTGAGGGGAAGGAAAATCACGCCACTCCTTTGAAACCCTGTGGTCCTGTGCTGTGCCTCTAAGTGACATGTTGATAAATAGTGAAAAGAGAGAGCAAAAAGTGAATGAAGCCAGGCCTGTTTGGTGGCTAAGAGGCCACCATCTCACAGGTTGCCTAGGGTCACTGAGTAGGTCTATCTTGGATTCTGGCACCTGCTGTCACAGAGGCCAGAAGTTTGTGTCTGGGAAAGACCCCCAGAGCCAGCAAGCAGCCAGTGACATTCAAAGTGCTCAATTTATGTCAGCATGCCAGTGACGAAATTCACAACTCGACGCTTCCTCGGGGCTGCCGAGAGCTGTCTGCTGGGACAGATCCCCACAGCGGCCAGTGCCAGGGGCCGCGGCAGGTGCCTCTCCCTGCCCGTTGTTGTGATGACCGGGGACTCTAGGAGATAACTCAGGAATGCTGCTGACGCCACGGGCCGGCTCAACACCCTGGTCCGCTTACGCTGTGACCAGCATGAGCAAAAGGCCTTCAGCTGCTGCCGCCAGCGAGAGGAAACACGGTTCTTCATGGTGAGTCCCCTCTTCGCAGCCAGAGGCTGTGGGCGCTGCCAGCTTTGTGCAGAATCCAGCAGCGTCCACCGACCACTTGAAGATGGGGTGGAGCCAAAGCCAACCCGCTGGAGCATCTGGTGGCCACACAGAGTTTGGGTCCTGTCTCCGTGTCACTGGGCCGTCTGGATTCTTCCACAGGTGGGTCCTCAAGTAAAGCTGAACACACCCCAAAGTGGTGACTCTGGGAAGGCTGCCCAATCTCTTGGCCCTCACACGCAGTACAGTCAGGTTGCCATGGCAGCTCTGTAGAGCTGGAAGACATTCGACTGTATCTAAAACTCTCCTGGGGCTGGCACCATGGATAAGTGAGGGCCTGGGTTCAATCCCCAGCACCCCCATAAAAAACTGGCATGCTTGTCTATGCCTGTAATTCCAGCCCTGCGGGCACGGGCTGGAGACAGAGTAAAAGATGGGGCTCACTAGTAAGCCAGTCTAAGCAAACAAAGGGGGCTCTGGTTCACTGAGAGACTCTGTCTCAGATGGAAGGGAGACAGAGGAAGACCCCTGATGGCCTCCTCTGGCCCACACCTGCATGTAGCTCAGCATCAAGGGATCCCCATGTGTGGTGGTTTGGTTCAGGTGTCCCCATAAACTCAGGTGTTCTGAATGTTAGGTTCCCAGCTGATGGCGATTGGAAATTAAAGCCTTCTGGAGGCAGTGTGTTGTTGGGGATGGGCTTATGGGTGTTATAGCCAGTGTCCCCTTGCCAGTGTTTGGCACACTCTCTTGTTCCTGTTGTCCACCTTATATTGGCCAGGGGGTGATGTCCACCCTCTGCTCATGCCATCATTTTCCCTGCCATCGTGGAGCTTCCCCTCGTGTCTGTAAGCCAAAATAAACCTCTTTTTCCACAAGCTGCTCTTGGTTGGGTGATTTCTACCAGCAGACTGCAATACCATGGTTCTTGAGAGATGAATCATGGGGCTCCCCGTAGTGTGTGCCGTGACTGCTACCAGGAAAGATGCCAAGCATGCACAAAGAGTGACATTTCCTCCCGAGAACACGGCTGGCGCTTCAAGTCACTTCCCCCTCTCCCAGAACTATAGTAATTCAGATGCCATTACAGGGTCGTCAACTGTGACCAACTGTTTTCCAAATGGTGGAAGAAACCAAAGCCATGCCAACCCATGCAGCCCACAGAAGTCCCAAGAGCACGCATTCTCAGCCACCCTTACACTAAGAGAAGCACGGCCAAACCCGTCTCACAGCTCAGACAGCATGCTGGAAACGTGACAACCAGCACTGCAAAGGTTCACTGTAGTCACACCCCATCCTCAGCAAAGATGGTTTGTCTCTCTTTTCTAACTCTCATGCCTCTAATTATTTTCTCTGATTCTACTGGCCAATAGATTCAACACACTATCAGGTAGAACAGATCTAATAAATGTTGTGGTGATTTGAACTAGGTGTTCCCCATATATTCATGTGAAGACATGAGGTTATTTTTTTAATAATTTAATTTAATTTATTTATATAACAGAGAAAGAGGGAGAGAGAATGGGCACGCCGGGGCCTCCAGCCACTGCAAACAAACTCCAGACGCAGGCGCCCCCTTGTGCATCTGGTTAATGTGGGTCCTGGGGAATCAAACCTGGGTCCATTGGCTTTACAGGCAAATGCCTTAACCACTAAGCCATCCCTTTAGCCCATACTCATGGGTCTCAAATGCTTGGTTCCCATCTGGTGGCAATTTGGGGACTGGATTCTTGCTGGAGGAGGTGTGTTGCTGGGGACAGGCTTATGGGTGTCATAGCCAACGTCCCCTTGCCAGTGTTTGGCACACTCCTGCTGCTATTGTCCGTCTGATGTTGGCCAGGAGGTGACGTCCTCCCTCTGCTCATGCTGTCATTTTCCCTGCCATCATGGAGCTTCCTCTTGAGTCTGGAAGCCAAAATGACCCCTTTCTTCCCCATAAGCTGCTCTTGGTTGGATACTTTGTGCCAGGAATGTGAAGATAGTTACAACAGATGCCCTTCTTTTGTAGTTTAATGGACAAAGAACTATGCTGTCAATATTAAAATACATGGATTTGGGGCTGGAGAGATGGCTTAGCAGTTAAGTGCTTGCCTGTGAAGCCTAAGGACCCTGGTTCGAGGCTCAATTCCCCAGGTCCCACGTTAGCCAGATGCACAAGGGGGCGCACGCATCTGGAGTTCGTTTGCAGAGGCTGGAGGCCCTGGCGCGCCCATTCTCTCCCCCCCCCTCCCTCCCTTCTTTGCTCTGTCTGTCACTCTCAAATAAATAAAAATAAAAAGTACATGGATTTTTTTTTATCATGGTAAGGAGGTGCCTATCAGCTTCTACAGAACGTTTCTCTCAATGTTTGTTGAATTGTATCAATTCCTGGCTATTGCCCAGGCCCCACACACTGAGCTGGTTAACCTCGACTCTTGTTTCTCTCATACACACATGCATCTGTTAGCTCTGCAGCCAATAAATGAAGCTGGACACCTCTCCCCGGCTGGTTTGCACCACCGCAGCCTCCACACTGGGCTGGTGTCGTGATCCTTGCCTGGCCTCCCCACCGCGCTCACGTGCCTCTGGGACCTAGTTCCAACCCAGCAGCAGGGGATGCCACTCCTCCCTGACGTCCTACTTACTCAAGAATAAGACTTGCGAGGCTCAGGTCTCTTTCCCCCCTGCACACCC
Organism: Jaculus jaculus; assembly: GCF_020740685.1. Classification (NCBI taxonomy): domain Eukaryota; kingdom Metazoa; phylum Chordata; class Mammalia; order Rodentia; family Dipodidae; genus Jaculus; species Jaculus jaculus. The sequence goes on along the minus strand of NC_059110.1, from coordinate 7,174,182 downwards.
ACCACCACACTCACCCATGCTCTCCTCTTCCTCACTACAGCCCTTCCTCTTTCCTGTCACCTCCAGGCCCCCACAGAACCTCTGTGCTCACAGTCCGCTCGGCTGGAGGGCTTCTCCCTGCCTCATCTCATCCAGCCCTCCTTGCTGGGGCTTATCCTGTGACGCTTTGATTCCTTCAAGCTCATTTCAGGTGGTTCCAATTCCATTTTCAATCTTCCTCTATTCGAATGTAGGGCGTCGAGGGCACGTGCTTGGGTCTTTTGCTCCCTGAGCAGGGAGACCCCTGAGTATTTAATGACTTCATGAGTTAGTCTCCTCTGGGGTAAGACATGCATTCGGTATTTTGAGGTAACATTTGGCTATTTTGTTCTTGTTGTTGTTACTGTTGTTTGTTTTGCAATGCCTGCCCTCTCGTGTGGACATGTAACACACTCCTTGGCTCAAGTCAGAGTGCTGAGCAATTCAAAAACCCTGCACCATGGAGTCAGACTCTCAGATTTTGTTCTAGAGGATTTCAGTGGAGATGAAATGTGATCTGAGCAACAGCATGAGCAAGAGAGACGTCCAGGAGAGTGACCGGGTCTCAGGATCAAGCCAGAGCACTTGCCATTGTGTCAGAGACATGCCCACTGCCAGGAAAGAGACCAGTCCTGCAGGGCAGGCCTGGCAAAGGAGGCTGAGGGAGCTGCTACAGCCTCCAGGAAGGGGCCGGTTTTTCTGAGGAGCCAGGAAGTAGGCCACAGAGATGAATCTATCTATAGATGGACCTGGGATGGACACTCGGCAAGCTAGCAGTGTGGGATCATGACAGATGGCTTCAGAAGAAAAAGTTTCTGCTCTTCTCGTTATTTGAGAAAATGGTCTCCCTATTAAAGAAATCTTCTTTATTTCAGAGAATCCCCCATAGATAGGGAGAGCTCTGCACTCCCACGTCAGGATGGATGCTGCTCTTTACATAATATATTTATTTTTATTTATTTATTTGACAGCAGCAGACAGACACAGAAGCAGATAGAGAGAAATAGAGAAAATGGGCACGCCAGGGCCTCCGGCCACTGCAAACGAACTTCGGACACATGTGCCCCCTTGTGCATCTGGCTAATGTGAGTCTTGGGGAATCGAGCCTTGAACCAGGGTCCTTAGGCTTCACAGGCAAGCGTTTAACCACTAAGCCATCTCTCCAGCCCAGATGCTGCTCTTTAGAATGAAGCAAACCATATGCTTTTCATGGCCTCAACATGGAAGGGATAGAAGAAAAAAGAAACCTGTCTACAGCCATGGCATCCTGAATGTACCCGCTCTCATCGGATCTCGGAAGCTAAGCAGTGTCAGGCCTGGTTAGTATTTAGAAACCTGTTGGCGCATGCCTTTAATCCCAGCACTTGGGAGGCAGAGGTAGGAGAATCGCCGAGAGTTTGAGGCCACCCTAAGACTACATAGTTAATTCCAGATCATCCTGGACCAGAATGAGACCCTACCTCAAAAAATAAAAAATAAAAAATAAATAAAAGAAAAAGAAACCTGTTGGGTCTTGGAAAACACCAGGAGACACTTCCCCATCAAGCTCTCCTGCAGTTCCTTCCTTGAAAGTGTCAGATAAGAACTGGAGAGATGGCTTAGTGGTTAAGGTGCTTTCCTACAAATCCAAAGGACCCAGGTTTGATTCCCTAGGGCCCACGTTAGCCAGATGCACAAGGTGGTGCGTGCATCTGGAGCTCATTTGCAGTGTCCAGAGGCCCTAGAATGCCCATTCTCTTTCCCTCTTTCTCTCTGTCAAATAAATAAACGTACAATATTTTTAAAAGGTGTCAGACAAACCCAGAAGGCTAACAGAAAAGGCATCTGCTGAGGCCATAAGTCAGAGGGAAGTGACTTACCTGAAATTTCTGAGTTTGTGATGGGAATCCACCATTATTTGTTGACCACACAGAAGAACATGAGTCAAATCCAACACACACACACACACGCACACACCTGCCAGCCAGCAGCTCTGAAGCAGTAGTAGAAAAAAAACCAACCAGAGTGAGCAGGCTTACTAACAATACTAACAAGACTGTGGCCCTCCGGGATGGTGGTGAGATGCGAACAGGGAAAGATCCTTATTAGAGAAGTCTATGCGGTCTGCACTGAGGCTGAGTTTCCACAAGGCAAGAGAGCCATGAGCTGCAGAACCCCAGCATCTCACCGCAGAGCATGAACCTCCCAGTTGACATGTTGAAGGCTTTGGGGAAAATTTGTCCTCGGATAAAGAGATGCTCCCAGGGCCTGGGAGGATGGCTCTGTGGGTAAAGCGCTTGCTGGGCAGGCCTGAGTACTTGAGTTCGTATCCTCAGAGCCCGTGTTACAGCCGGGGACTGCTGCAGGATTCGGTCATCCCAGCACGCTGACGGCAAGATGGAAAGCAGAGACAGGGGGATTTCCCGGAAACTTGAAGACCAGTTGGCCTGGCAGATGGAGTGGGGGGGACAATGAGAGATCCTGCCTCAAATAAGGTGGAAGGCGAGAACGGACACTCACATGTGCACTGAGACACGCACGTGCCTACACTCACACGTATACACGTTTCTCACTCAAAGATGTTTCTAGATTTTTTCCCAGGATTATGTAAATCCTTAGAAGAAGGAAGTGTTGTGATAAAGAGAAGTGCCCTATGATAGCTTATCACATTCTCACCGGCTACCCAATGAACCCAGAGGGTATGTTGGGTGCGCCTAACTTCCTTCTCTGTCCACAGGTCTTCTCATGACAGTAGGATGTGACTGCTGGCTCCCATCCCGCAGGATTAAAGTCCCCTGCTGTCTGATGTCCAGTACCTAGAAACTGGCCCTTGGGCTTCTTGTGTTTTTGCTTTCCTGTTCCAGTGACTGAACTCAGAACTGTGAACTTGCTTGTTAAGTGCTCTACCAGTGAGCTAAATCCCTTGGCTTTTTTTTTTCTTTTTCTCTGCTTCTTCCTCTTCCTCTTCCTCCTCCTCTTCTTCATCTTCTTCCTCTTCTTCTTCCTCCTCTTCCTCCTTCTCTTCTTCTTGTTCTACTTTTTCTATTCTTTTTTTTTTTTTTTTGGTTTTTCGAGGTAGGGTCTCACTCTGGTCCAGGCTGACCTGGAATTAACTCTGTAGTCTCAGGGTGGCCTTGAACTCATGGCTATTCTCCTACCTCTGCCTCCCGAGTGCTGGGATTAAAGGCGTGTGCCACCACGCCTGGCTTCTATTCTTTTTTGAGGCAGGGTCTCACTTCTAACTCAGGCTGACCTGGAATCCACTACGTAGTTTCAGGGTGGCCTTGAACTCACAGCAATCCTCCTACCTCTGCCTCCCAAGTGCTGGGATTAAAGGTGTGCGCCACCACGCCTGGCTTCTATTCTTTTTCGAGGCAGGGTCTCACTTTTAACTCAGGCTGACCTGGAATCCACTATGTAGTTTCAGGGTGGCCTTGAACTCACAGCGATCCTCCTACCTCTGCCTCCCAAGTGCTGGGATTAAAGGCATGTGCCACCATGCCTGGCTCCTTGGCTTTTTTTTTTTTTTTAAATTTTTAAATATATTTGTTTACTTGTAAAGTGAGAGAAAGAATGGGTGTACCAGGACTTTGCAAGCACCTTAACTGTTGAGCCATCCATCTCTCCAGCCGTCAGTGTTTGGTTTCTAAGATTCTTTCAGTGATGAGGAGGGTGAATTTGCTCTGTTACTCTTTGGCTAGAATCTAGCTTTTTATTTCCCTTTTATAAGTGTGTATGTGTGTGGCTGAGCTTCCACACTGTGCTCCGTGGTAGACATTTCTGTAAGTAGAGCTCGGCCTCGTTTTCACATGGGGACTGAACAGACAAATAAGTTGCAGGTTTTGCTTGCTACATAATACATGCCTGTCAGGTACTAAACACATGTGGGGAGTTCTTGCCCCCAAGTGTCTCTCACTCATGGGCATTCAGACATCTCTTTTCCTATCAAGGGAGTAAGCTTCCTTTAGTGCACTTCTTTGCTGCCCCCACAAAAGATGCCCTTGCAACCTCAGTGAGTTCTCTCCCCTCAATTCTAGCTTTTAGTCTCCTGAGAATTTCATGGCCTGAGTTATCTGCCCCCCGCCCCGGAAAAAAAAAAAAAAACATAGTCAGTATTAAAAGCCAAAGCCTAAAGTTATACAACTTGTGAGAACACACTTACCATGATGAAGCCTTTAGACTTTGGGATATTTTAATATTCCCTTGGAGGTTCAATGAGAGCTCCCGGTACGTGGCAGGATTTCCATACAAGGTCCTGCCATGCCTCCAGCTTTTGGGCACAAAGAGGTCAGGAAAACAGAGGCCAGCACGGGTGGATACACACCACCCCAGAAATAGTCTGTTCCCTGCTCCAGCACAAAGCAATGCAGCCCCGGTACATTTTAGGAAGCTGGAAATCCGTGCCAGTGATTTTTTTTCCCCCTAGCTTATTTTTGGCCTTTGGAGTTCAGGGGCGTTTTGACCTGCGAAGGCAGTGAAGCTCAGCCTGCAGCGCGCATGCAGTCCTCTTGGGAGAGCTCCGCTCCTGGCCCGCAGCAGACGGCCCACGGCCCTGGCATCTCCGACATCCTGGAGTCTCCATTACAATCACAGCTTCAGGCAGTGACCTCTTAGGACCTTCTTGCAGGGACTCCAACCCTGTCACACGTTTCGTGACCTCAGCCAGTCCCCACGAACCCTTCAATCCTTCATCATTCATGCCAATCAAACCCGTGACATATGAACGGGGATACTAAGTTCGGCTGCCAGTGTGGCCTCCTTAACTGCTATCTGTCTGTCTGTCTAGGCAGCTGTTTTCAAACAGATAAACCCACCCAGCCATGTTCTCAGTTCAGGATATATCCTTTTAAATCGATTTGTATTTTGACAAGGTATGGGTTTTTGCCCTGAGGATATCTGACCAATGACGAGAACAGAGGTTTCTCTTTAATGGCTAATCTTTTCTAACAATCACAGTGTTTTGTTAGCTGTGCTCTCCTTGTTTGTAATTTTAAACTCGCCACGTACTTTTTGCTTGCTGACCTTCACATTCTTATTATTTATTTGAGAAAGAGAGAGAGAGAGAATGGGCACCCCAGGGCCTCCAGCCACTACAAATGAACTCCAGATGCATGTGCTTCCATGTGCATCTGGCTTACATGGGTCCTGGGGAGTTAAACTGGGGTCCTTGGCTTTGCAGGCAAATGCCTAAACTGCTGAGCCATTCCTTCAGGCCCTCCCCCCACCGTTTCAATAGATCTTAATGCAGGCAGTAAACAGGAACCATGCAGCAGCCTGAATGTTATGTTGTTTTGAAACTTTCTCTGTCCAGCTCCTCTGTTCACTATTCCTGAACTCAGCCTCGCTCAAATCCACTTCTCAGGACCTAAGCAGAATGCAGCTGAATTCTTTGCTGGACTGTCACACGAACTGCCTCCAGACCAGCTCCTTGTTCCTCTCTGAAACCTCATGGACCATGCCTCCACTGTCCAATTTCTCTTAGGCTTCTGCTTTTCCAAATTCCTACCAGTGTGGCCCTTTAAGCTCTGCTTATAGTATTCAAGGGCTTGTCTATAGCCTCAAGTTCCAAACTCTTCCCATTCCTCCTGCAAACCAGTTCCAAATGCCTAAACACACTGTGGTCAGGTTTATCACAGCATCAAGCCCGCTCTAGGCACCAGTTTTCTGTACTAGTTACTTCCCGTGTTGCTATGATAAAAGTTTCTGACAGAAGTAACTCAAGCACAGGAGGGTTTGTTTTGGCTCACAGTTTGTGAGAACATTTCATCAGGGTGGAATAAAAGTCAGGGTCGTGGGCTGGAGAGATGGCTTAGCAGTTAAGCGCTTGCCTGTGAAGCCTAAGGACCCCGGTTCGAGGCTCGGTTCCCCAGGTCCCATGCTAGCCAGATGCACAAGGGGGCTCATGCATCTGGAGTTCGTTTGCAGTGGCTGGAGGCCCTGGTGTGTCCATTCTCTCTCCCTTTTTCTATCTGCCTCTTTCTCTCTCTGTCTGTCGCTCTCAAAAAACAAAAAACAAAAAACAAAAAAAAAGTCAGGGCTGCAGGGGCTTAAGGAGGCTGGCCACCTTGCATCTGCAGACAGGAAGCAGAGTAGTGCTCAGCAAAATATCTTCTTTTTGTACAGTCCAGGACGCCAGCCCACAGAATGGCCCTGCCCACACTTACAGAGGGTTTCCTGACTCAGTTGACCTAGGTACTTACTCCCTTACAAACATATGTCGAGGTTTGTTTCCATGGTGATTCTAACTCCCATCAAGCTGACCACCCCATTCCTGCACCCGGCCCCTGGCAGCAAGCATTCTCTGAGTTTGACTTTTCAAGATTCTACATGTCGGACTGGAGAGAGATGGCTCATCCATTAAGGCGCCTGCCTGCCAAGCCAAAGGACTTCAGTTCGATTCTCCAGGACCCACGTAGGCCAGATGAATAAGGTGGTGCATGTATCTGGAGTTCATTTGTAGTGGCTGGATGCCATTCTCTCTCTCAATCTCTGTCTCTGTCTCTGTCTCTGTCTCTGTCTCTCTCTCTCTCTCTCCCTGTGTCTTTGCCTTTCTCAAATAAATAAACACAAATATATTTTTTTTAAAGATTCTACATGTAAGTGAGAAAGCGTGGTGTTTTACTTTCTGCATCTACTTACCATAATGTCCTCCAGGTTTGTTCATGTTGCCACAAATGGCAAGCTCCCTTCCTCCCTTGAAAAAGGTTAAATAATGCTCCATTATGCATATCTGTGTCTGGATAGATACTGGGAGGGGCGGGGAGAGGCACTGCTGGGTTAACCTGGCTTCACAGACCTGGTGGGCATGGATGGAGGCTCAGTATCTGCAGTGTGCCTCCAGAGGCAAACGGGCTCAGCAGTGCTCTTGAACTTGGGTCAGCAGCTAAGTCTGACAGGATCCTGTTCCCCCAGGGAGGGCAAGTCGCTGGCGCCCCCAAGTGGAGACTGGTGAACTTCACAGGCAGCGGGAGGAAGAAGGGTTAGGCCAGCAGCAGAGCCAACAGAAAGCCTGCTGGTTGGTGGCTTTCCAGTTCAAGGTCACTGGGACAATTCCTCCAAGAAGAGCAAGATTCTCAAGGAAGCGCCGCTCTTCAGAAAGCCAGGATCCTGGCTTCCCTGGTCCTGACAGTGATGTTCCTGTAATGTCACCCCAAAGAGCAGAGTCCTTAGGGAGAATGGCTTCCCTCTCTGTGGGAACAGTGTGATAACAGAACACTGGGGTGTGATCCTGGGAGAACAGCAGTGGAGTGTCCTCTGGCCGCTGGGAGGCCACCACTCCCGGCTCAAAGGAAAATGCCAAGCCGCACCCAGGCCCCTTGCCTTCCCGCCAGCCCCCCACGGGCACCGCACCAAAGCCACGGCTCACCTTCCGTGGACCCAGGACTCTGCCATTTCTGTAGCACGTGTGTGCGACAGGTGGAACCCACCTGGTCATCAGGGGAGCCTGGCACAAGCACCCTTGTTCCATGGCATGAATGGAAAGCCCTGGGGCTCGAACCTCAGGGCTTTGTGCGCGCCGGGCAAGCACTCTACTAAGCTGCATGCACAGTCTATTTGGGTCTACTTTCTGGAGCTTTCTTTCAGCCATCCCGACGAATAAAAATAATGGAAAAGGCATGCATCTGAAAGCTGGCTGAAGGCATGTCTAGAGCAAGCAAAACCCTTCCCACACCCCCGTGGGCTTGGCCAGGCAGGGGGTTGAGCGGTCCCGTGCCGAATCCACCAGGGCACTGCAGAGAAAGCCCGGTTGCTCCTTTCCCAGGGCAGCCTTTGCAGGGGTGTCTAGAAGCATTTGTTCATTACACTCCCATGCCTTTTCTCTCTCTCTCTCTCTCTCTCTCTCTCTCTCTCTCTCTCTCTCTCTCTCTCTGTGTGTGTGTGTGTGTGTGTGTGTGTGTGTTTCAAGGTAGGGTCTTGCTCTCTAGCTCAGGTTGACCTGGAAGGCACTATGTAGTCTCAAACTGGCCTAGAACTCACAGCAACCCTCCTATATCCTCTGCCTCCCATATGCTGGGATTAAAGGTGTGTGCCGCCACGCCAGGTACTCTGCCTTTCTAGGAAAACCCATTTCCCGCTTCATCTTGGAAGCTTCCAGGGCTGTGTCATTCAGCCCTGGTCCTCAGTCCAGCAGTTTGGCAGGCCTCTGGTCCTCTGCGGAAGTGTCGAGTTTCGGGTTCCCAGAGACCCTTGCTGCACCCGGATCAGAGGCTCAGCTAGATGCTACAGACCCAAGCAGTGCCCTGTGGTTGTCTGCCACAGACCTGCCCAAGCCCCGGCTGCTAAATATCATCCACACCGTCTTGAGCCTGTGCTTGGAATGTGGACACAGAAACATCCTCTTCCTAATTTTGTTTTTAGGCAAAGAAATACAATTTTCAGCTTTCCCATGGTGTGTGTGTGTGGAGGGAGGGGTGTGTATATAGTTTCACCATGTCTGGGGAAGGAGAAAAGGAGGCGAGCTGCACGCCTTCCTTTCCCACAGTGTGGGGGAGCTGAGCAACCCGCTTGCAAGGACTTCCGTCTGGTACCTGGCTCAGGCTTGGGTCTGGCCCACCTTGAAGGGACCTTGCAGAGTCAACACTCTGTGAATGAGGAGGGGGCATGAGCAACTGCATTGCGGTCCCTCTGGGTTCCAGAGCCTTCTCTGTGCTGTGGGGCAGTGACGGGGCCGCCGGCATCTCATCCACGTCCAACCCTGTTGTTTCAGCAGTCATCCCCCCCCCCCATGTTCTCCTCTGGCCTCCGCGAGCATGGGAGCATCTGCACACGCGTGCATGCACTCTACACACACCACACACGCGCAAAGTCCCTCATGTTTGGGGAAGTACCGAAGTCTTAAGGTGTTTATGAGAGGCAGCAGCAGGCAATCAGGCTTGCTCTGAACTCATTAGCCATGCAAATCTCTGGCCCTGGAGCAGACATTGCAGCTACAAAAATGCAGATAACGCCAGGGTCTAACCAAGGACCTGCCCTAGGCAAGGGCTCGCTCTGAGGACTTGGCCAGTCCTGAGCAATTTCCAGCAAGTGACATTGTTGGTAGGCATCTCCGAGGGGCACCCTTGACACAACAGCCAAGTATCACCTGGTCCCTCAGCAGTTCTCCCAGGGGCCACACTAAGTAGGTCATGTGGCCAGTGTCACCAAACCCAGCAGAAAGCCTGGTGACAGAGAACCAGCTCCTGCCCTTCTCTGAAGTAGCTTTTTTTAAACCTTGGGTAAGTCCTTACCTTCCATGACGAGTAGGAACAACCTATGTTTAACACAAAGAACATTTTCTGATTTTTTTCCCCACTAACACTATCAGATTATGATCACTCTGCACTGCCCGGGACAAGCTGGAACAGTGGGGAAAGCAGTGTGAGTGAGGCGAGTCTTCCTGAGAGAACCAGAAGTGGGAAGGGGTTGTGGGAAGAGGGTCAGCTTATCTGTTGCCCCAGAGGCCACCTCAGCTTGGATGAAAAGAGAAAGGTTAAGAGTCAAAGGTATTGGTGAAAATGTTCTCATTCATGGCTGGCACTGATATTGCACAGCCTTGTTGGGCACAAGAGAACAAACTCAAGAAAGTCCTTTGATCAGGCACAGAGCAAATAGACTTCACGGGCCAGGAAAAAGCATTTCAAAATGTTCCCAGTAACACGGAGTTGTGAGTGAGAGAGTCCAAAACAAAATACAAACCAAAGCAACACAACAACAAAAAAACTTGTCTATATTCCCCTGACTAAAACAACGCAAAAAGAACGCATGTGCACCAGAAAGTGTGGGACTCATCTCAGAGATTAGAATGGAAGAAAGTAAACTTCATAACAATAGGATGAGTCTGGATTCAGTGGCTAAAGGCGCTTGCTTGCAAAGCACGCCAGCCCCGGTGCGACTTCCCAGTACTCATGGAAAGCCAGATGCACAAAGTGGTGCATGTGCCTGGAGTTGGTTCACATCAGCAAGAGGCCCTGGTGAGCCTATACTCTCTATCTCTTTTTTTTCTCTCTCAAATAAACAAGAAATAAAAATACTTACATAGCCGGGCAAGGTGTCGCACACCTTTAATCTCAGCGCTTGGGAGGCTGAGGTAGAAGAATCACTGTGAGTTCGAGGCCACTCTGTGACTACATAGTGAATTCCATGGCAGCCTGAGCTAGCAAAGACCCTACCTTGAAAAACCTACACACACACACACACACACACACACACACACACACACACACACACATCAATAGGATAACATTGCTCTTTCTCCACTCTTCATTTTCACAATAAATTCTGTCACAGACCAACACTGTGATGAAAACAACCCATTCCATAGACAAGGAAACTGAGTCCTTGGATAGAAACACAGCTTCACATGAATGGACTCTTCTGCTCTCTCTCTTTGTTTTTGTTTGCAGAAGGGTGACAGTGGGCAGGAAGGCAGTGGCCAAAGGCGGTGTCTTCCTCACTTCACTCAGTGCTGCCACCAAATACCTAACAAGAAGTAGAGTAAGGAAGGTTTATTTTGACCCACAGCTCCAGGGGACACTGTCTGTGATTGCAGGAAGGCCACACTGTACAATCGGGAAGCAGAGAGAACAGGAAGTAAGACCAGAGACCCGCTTCCTCCAGCAAGGCTCACATCCTAAAGGTTATACAGCCTCCCCAAAGGACGGTCAGGAGTTTGGGACCAGCCTTTCTGTACAGAGACAGTTAAAGGGGATGGGTCAACTTTCTGTACAGAGATACAGTTAAAGGGAATAGGTTATTATCTTGAGAAAGAAAAATCCATGTGATGAAATATATTTTCACAAATAGAAGCTTGCATCCAATTAACTTTTAAAACCATTTTTTAAATTAATTAATTAATTTATTTATTTATGAGGGAGAGAGAGTGAGAAAGAGGCAGATAGAAAGACAACAGCAAACAAATTCCAGACACATGCACCCCCTTATGCATCTGGCTTACATGGGTCCTGGGGAATTGAACCTGTGTCTTTTGGCTTTGCAGGCAAGCACCTTAACTGCTAAGCCATCTCTCCAGCCCTCAATTAACTTTTTATCTTTGGATTTTTTTGTTGTTGTGTGTGTTCACTTGTGTTTAGCTGCAAGTGTGTGCACAGGTTCATGTGCATGTGCATACACGTGTGCCCGTAGTGTGACAACCTGGGTGGTGGTCTTCAGGCACCGTCCCCCTTTTTCTGAGGCGGGGTCGCTGCCCTGAAATTCACCCCCTCGGCTGGCTGGTGAGTTGCAGGGTTCTTTTGGTCTCCACCTCCCCAGGACTGGAATTGTAAGTGCACCCCACCATGTGCTCTGGGGGTCCTCAGCTTTGCACGACAAGAACTTTTACCTGCTAAACCATATCCCCAGTCTGGAATTTTTTAAAAAACTTTATTTTTATTTGAGAGAGAGAGAGAGAGAGAGAGAGAGAGAGAGAGAGAGAGAGAGAGAGAGAGAGAGAGAGAACGAGGCAGAGAGAGAGAATGGGCATGCCAGGGCATCCAGCCACTGCAAATGAACTCCAGACGCATGCACCCCCTTGTGCATCTGGCTTATATGGGTCCTGGGGAGCCACATAATTGAATCAGGATCCTTTGGCTTTGCAGGCAAACGCCTTAACCGCTAAGCCATCTCTCCAGCCCATGGAATTTTGCTGTCATTGTCCTAAAAGTTCTGCTTGATACTTTGTTTATTGCTTGCTTTCAGACAGATTCTCTCTATGAGGCCCAGGCTGGACCCAAACTCAGGTTGGTTGACCTAAGCCCTTTTATGGAAGCATATGGTATCTGGACAGATCACAGACGAGATCACATTCTCATCTGTTCAAAAGATGATGGCTGTGTCTGGTGATGTCAGTCTGTCTGTCGGGCCCCGTCCCCGAGGGTTCCGCAGAGGCCTTGAGGACAAGCGGTTTTCTGAGCCACCAGCCTCTTTCCTTGAGACAGCTTACCCCCTTCCATCGCTTCCTTCCTGCTTGCTGGCTCCCAGAACTTTCCTGTTTAGTCTTGCCTGACCATGGTGTGCTTGAGAACGGACCCCACTTCCACACGCCCCGAGGGACCAGCATGCAGGCTGCTAAGTGTGAGGGGGCGTTGCAGCCAAGTTCACATTGATGGCAGAAATCACCTGACCAAGAGCAGCTTTGGGAAAAAAAGGGTTTATTTTGGCTTGCGCACTCGAAGGGAAGCTCCACGAGGGCAGGGGAAAACGATGGCATGAGCAGAGGGTTGACATCACCCCCTGGCCAACATCAGGTGGACAGCAGCAACAGGAGGGTGTGCCAAACACTGGCATGGGGACACTGGCTCTAACACCCATAGGCCCGCCCCCAACAATACACTGCCTCCAGGGGGCGTTAATTCCCAAATCTCCATCAGCTGGGAACCCAGCATTCAGAACACCTGAGTTTATGGGGGACACCTGAATCAAATTATCAATGGGGTTACACAACAAACACCTTGGTTTTCGGATAAAGAACTTCAGAACCAAGCAAGAGATATATTTGGAAACCAAATTGTGTGCATGTAATTGGTACACTGCTATGTTTTCTTTTAACAAAGCACTAATGTTATGAGCATTTCCACATAATTACAGACTCTTTGAATATAGAATTCCAGGCATAGGTACACTAATAAAAATTTCCCCAACAGATATTACTAACAAGTCTCTGGCTGATCCCAAGGATGTAAAGGCAGTCTTAGGTGTCCATCCAGAAGACGGGCAGTCTCTGAGGAGAGCTCTGGGCCTTACGAGCCTCACAGCCTGCTCATCTCGTCTGCTGATTACAAAATATTGACAGGAGCTTGCTCTCCCCAGGTCCCTGGTCGACTCAATCACAGTGGTTAGCTGTGGTGATAGCATTACTTATTTTCTCGTTGCTGGGACCAAATGCCCAACTGAAGCACGTAGGGGAAGAAAGGCTTGTGTGGGCATATGGTTTGAGGGGAGCCAGGTCATCACAGCAGGGGAGCAGGGCGACAGGAGCCTAATGCATACGGTCAGGCGGCAGAGAGAAATGACCCGGTGCTCATTGTCCTGTCCGCACGGCCCAGGACCCCGGCCCACGGAATGGCTTTTAGAGTAGGTCCTCCCACCTCAGTTAACCTAATCTAGGAAATCTCTCACAGACATGCCCAGAGATTTGTTTCCATGGCGACTCTAAATCCTGTCAAGTTGGCAACAGACATTTGTCACCACAGCTACATCTCAGCAGAGTGGAGTTCCTGATGTCCGTAGTCAGCTCCGTATGTCTTCACAATTGGGAATGAGACCAGAGATTCACTGGCTCGCATTCTTTTGCCAAGTTAGGGCCAGAAGAAAAGTTGCAGGCATTGCTGATCGTTGACAATACTGGAATTACCAGGGGAAAGAAAAAGCCCTCCAGAAATCCAAGACCTTTGTGTTACTATTTTGTATAACGCTTTGATCCCACTCGGGAGGCAGAGGTAGGAGGATCGCCATGAGTTCGAGGCCACCCTGAGACTACACAGTGAATTCCAGGTCAGCCTGGGCTACAGTGAGACCCTACCTCAAAAAAAAAAAAAAAATCAAAATGGGTAGTATATGAACAACTGCAGAAAGAGAAGGGTAACAAGACCATAGGTCGAATAGTCCATCTTTGGAACTGTGTGTGTGTGTGTGTGCGTGCACTCCATGCACATGTGAATAGAGGCCACCTCTGTCACCTTACTTCCTCGAGACAGTCTCTTGCCACACTTGGAGCTCACCATGTTTTGGTTAGACTTGGTTTGACCAGAGAATCCCATTGATTTTCCTGTGTCCACTCAGCACAGTTTTTATAAAAGTTGTTTATTTATTTATTTATTTGAGAGAAAGAGAGAGAGAGAGAGAATGGGCATACCAGGGCCTCCAACCACTGCAAATGAACTTCAGAGGCATGTGTCCCCTTGTGCATCTGGCTTACGTGGGTCTTGGAGAATTGAACCGAGATCCTTTGTCTTTGCAGGCAAACGCCTTAACTGCTAAGGCCTCTCTCCAGCACATTTTTTTTTTTTGTTAATTTAAAAATTTTTTTTATTAACAACTTCCATGATTGTAAAAAATACCCCATGGTAATACCTTCCCTCCCCTCACTTACCCCTTTGAAACTCCACTCTCCATCATACCCCTCCCCATCTCAATCAGTCTCTCTTTTACTTTTGATGTCTTGATCTTTTCCTCCTCTTATGATGGTCTTATGCAGGTAGTATGAGGCACTGTGAGACCATGAATATCGAGGCCATTTTGTGTCTGGAGGGAGCATGTTGTAAGGAGTCCTACCCTTCCTTTGGCTCTTACATCCTTTCTGCCACCTCTTCTGCATTAGACCCTGAGCCTTGGAAAGTGTGATAGAGATATTGCAGTTCTGAGCACTCCAGTCATTTCTTTCCAGCACCATGATGCCTTCTGAGTCGTCCCAAGGTCACTGCCATCTGAAAAGAGAAGATTCTCTACCAAAAGTGAGAGTAGCATTAATATAAGGGTGTGAACATTAACAGAAGTGCTTACTGGGCAGTTTGATAAGCATAGTATATACATTTGGCCAGACAACAGCAGACGTTGCACCCCTAGGGCTCATGACTACCCCTGTTTTAAGTTTTCAGTATCAGGGATGTATTCCTTCCCATGGAGCAGGCCTCCAGTCAAATTGGAGGACAGTTGGTTTCCACCATCATAGACGTGCCACTATTGCACCTGTTGGCTCATTTGGCCTGGCTGGTCAATTATAAGGCTTGCAGTGTCCACTGATGAGTATCTTCACTGGTGATTTCTCTTTCTCCCATTGAACTGCATGCAGAATGGCTTCTTCTAGCTTTCTGTCAGCTGGTCTACATGGAGGAGGTTAACAGCTCAGATCCAGCAAAATTTCTCAGTGGCCTTGCAGCCCAAGCATGTGAAAACTTCAGCAATAGGGTCTTACCATCTATTCCTGGTGGGAAACCAAGGGCCTTGGCAATGGCCTATAATGTTTTGGGGGCATCAGGGACCTCCCTAGCCAACAACTCACTGGAAGATATCCCATCCCTGGCACTGAAAATTTTCTAGCAGCAATCTACAGCTCCTGAGTGTTCCGTTGTCTGTTTTTTTTTTTGTTTTATTTATTTATTATTTTTAATGAGAGTTCCTTGGATTAAACACAGGTCCTCACCAAGTGTCCTTGCCACAAAGCCATCTCTCTAGCTCTGTCCTTGGAACTTCTTGTGCATTCACTGTGCCTGTGTATACACAGTAATGGGTTTGTTAAATCACCATGAATAATAATAATAATTGACACTGTCTTTTCCTCTTAGGTGTATGCCACCAAACCCAGCAGCACTTTAAATTTTTTTTTATTTATTTGGGAAAGAGGTAGGCAGATAGATAGATAGATAGATAGATAGATAGATAGATAGATATAGAGAGAATGGGTGCTCCAGGGCCTCTAGCCACTGCAAAGAAACTCCAAATGCATGTACCACCTTATGCATCTGGCTTATGTGGGTACTGGGGAATTGAACCTGGGTCCTTTGGCTTTGTAGCTCAGTACCTTAACCATTAAACAATATCTCCAGCTCCAATAGTTGGTATTCTTTTTTTTAAATATATTTTTTGTTTATTTATTTGAGAGCGACAGACAGAGAAGAAGGCAGAAAGAGAGAGAGAGAATGGGCATGCCTGGGCCTCCAGCCACTGCAAACGAACTCCAGACGCATGTGTCCCCTTGTGCATCTGGCTAACATGGGTCCTGGGGAATTGAGCCTTGAACCAGAGTCCTTAGGCTTCATAGGCAAGCACTTAACCACTAAGCCATCTCTCCAGTCCCAGTAGTGGATATTCTTAACTGAAAGTCAGGATTATCTTTTTCTTTTTATTAATTAGTTTTGTACTCAGCAGTGAATATAGTCAATTTGGTAGCCTGTTAAGCTCATCCATGTCCTACCCCCTCCCCCTAGGATTATCTTTGTTTTTGTGGTCCACACATAGGTGTAGAAATCTCCAGTTGTGGAATTCCACCATCAAACTCCCTCCTGTTGTTAATGACATGAACACAGGAATTCTCAGGGAAATTTGGGAACCGTATTCCCAGTGAGAAATGAGAAATGCAGATGTGTGGCGCCAAGAAGGACTCCAGGAGGAAATAGTTTCCTAAACTTCATGAGGCTGCAAAGGGAGAAAAACGTATCCATTTTCAAGCGAGCATTTTCCTTAAGTGGGAAGTAAGCTCAGGGGAGTCATTGTGGGCACTGGTCAGACCTAGGGGGTGGGACTGCACCCACGGCTGTGGCATGGAAGCCTGGCCTAAGGTTTCTAATTCTCCCCACAACAGGATGTCCTCAGAGCCCCCCAGGCTAGGTTTATAACTGAGGAGTTTATGGGATTTTAGATTTTGGCTTGAGAGACAAGGATTCTAAGAAAATGTTTTCACACATCCAAAAGATGTCAGAGGGGACCAGTAATGCTGGAGGCTGGGCTGAGCCTCTTCTGGCCCTGAGGTTGGAGTTAGTACCAGGACAGGGCTGGGCCAGGAGTCAATGGTGTTGGCTGAGAGAGAGTCAAAGCAAAGCTTTGGAGCAGAGTGACAAAGAGGCCAGCCTCCTTTCCTGCCACCCCAGAGCCCCAGGACCCACTGGTGCTGGGTGCCCTCCGAGCTCCTCACAGAACAGAGCAGGGTGGCTTGTGACAAGCGACCAGCTGCAGGAGATAGAAGATGCATCCAAGCTAAGACCATGAGCATTAAGCAAGTTGGATTCTAGGGGAGCCCCAACTCAGTGGGGAAGGCAGTGGGGTGCTGGGAGGTTGTGTGAGGACTTGACTCAGTAGGTGACAGCTAAAAAAAAAAAAAAAAAAAAAAAGGCTTCAAAGCCAATCACAAGTATCTGAGGGGAATCTTCCAGGGAGAGAAGGGGAGTATAGAGTAAAATGACCTCCACAGCTTCATGTGTTTGTGATTAAACCTCTTTTTTTTTTTTTTTAAAAAAAACTATTTATTTATTTATTTGAGAGAGAGAGAGAAAGAGGCAGATAGAGAATGGAAGTTCAGGGCCTCCAGTCACTGCAAATGAATTCCAGATGCATGCACCCCCTTGTGCATATGGCTTATGCAGGTCCTGGGGAGTTGAACCTGGGTCCTTTCGTTTGTAGGCAAATGCCTTTAATCACTAAGCCATCTCTCCAGCCCATAAATCTCTCTTTTTAAATGTAATATTTTATTTATTTGAGAAAGAGAGAGGAAGAAAGAGGGAGAGACAAAATGGGCATGCCAGGGTCTCCAGCCACTGCAAATGAAGTCCAAGTTCAGACACATGTGCCACCTTGTGCATCTGGCTCACATGGGTACTGGGGACTGGAATTTGGGTCCTTAGTCTTTGCAGGCAAGTGCCTTAATCACCAAGCCATCTCTTCAGCCCTGCGATTCAGCCTCTTAATCCCGAGCTGGTGAAGCCTTATTGGAGGAGATGTGTTACTGAGGGTAGGCCTTGAAGTTTCTTAGTCCCGTCCACTGGGTTTTCGCTAGTTCACTCTTGTTCCTTCCATCCTCTGATGTGGAGATGTGATGCCCGGGGCTTGGCTCCTGCCATGCTGTGCCCATCATGATGAAACTTCCCCTCAAAACCGTAAGCCAGAAGTACACTCTTTCCTTTCATAAGCTGCTTCTGGTGGGGTGTTCTTGTCCCAGCAACGACAAGGTAGCTCTGTAGACAGACTGGAGCAGACAACCAACCACTCAGGAACCCTGTTGCTTCCAGAAATGTGGGAGGCAAGGAGTGGATCTTTGCCGAGACAGAGAAAGAGAGAGAGAGAGAGAGAGAGAGAAGGAGAGAGAGAAGAGAGAAAGTGCTCAGCTTTACTGACAGCTTCCTTTTCCAACTTCTAGTCTCCCGAACCACCAGGGAATAGATGTCTGTTGGTCTGAACCCCAAGTTTATGGTTCTGCTATGGCCCCGGACACTTGCGCACTCCCTGGACTGGCTCTTCTTCTACGCTTTTCCACTTCTGGTCTTCCCTGTTCTCAGCCCCATTTTGGATGGGGTAAATGACTAGCTAGTATTTGTACTGGTGACCTTACTCAGAGCATGACCAGTGGTCTCTGGATGCTTCCAGGCTCTTAGCATCTTCCTCAAAGAATTGAAGAAAGGTGGGCACAAGTAGGTGTGCAGAAAGACTATTAAGACCAAAGTGAGGTCCAAGTTTGAACACACCACACCGCCAAGGGGCAGCCGGCCACTTGAGTGGGGGGGGGGACTCAAGGAAGTGGTCTGGGGCTGTCTTTTTAGGAGTTTTTAGGGGAGGGTGGGCTAGTTGCTAAAGATATGGCTTAGATGGCTTCAGGGTTTGATTGCCATGTCTGAGTTATATACCTTTTATCTACTGCACATGTTCTTTCCCATGATGCATCCGACTTAAATCACAATACAAGCCATGCATAGGCGTGAGATGGTAAATAGGGGTTAAAGCTCACTTAGGAGATACAGTCTGCCTTACTGTGAATGTACCCCCAAACAGTTCAGGCTAGATGGCCCCACCATTCCCATCCCTGACTCAGTGGGCGCTGATCATGAACAATGGTGGCTAAGGGGAGGAGAAAGCGAGCTTGGTGTGCAGCTAGGGACAATTGCAGCCTGGTACACGGAGTGTCCCAGGTTCCCAGCAGGTCACTAGGCGCATTGTTTAGGAGAAGGGTGTGTTTGCTGCTCAAGCCAAGCAGCTGATCTCCCCTGCACTTGATTGCCTCAAGAGCAGAGGGGAGGGTGCCAAAGTGAGGGCACAGGGGCTGAAAAGAACTCAAACGAAGGCTTCATGTCTGAGCAGCAGCCTGTGAAGCACTTGGGGGTGGTGGACTTGTCTGAAGTTCAGTGATCTCCCCTGCCCTTAGGAGAAGGTAAAGGGTAGATGTTCAAGGATGTGGGGCTGAGGAGATGGCCCAGTCAGTGAACTGCTCACTTGAAAGCATGAGCATTTGAGTTTGACCCCACTGCACACATAATAAACTCACGCATGACAGTCCACGCGTGTAATCCCTGAGCTGTGGAGGTGGAGCCAGGAGGATCCCTGTGGCCTAATTGGCCAGCTCCAAATGAGAGACCCTGTCTCAAAAAGAGGTAGAATAACATCTGTATACACACACATACATATATACACACACAAGGCACACACACATACACAAACACACAAACCTCACACACATGCACACACACACAGGCACATGCGTAAATACACACACAGACACACAGGCACACTGAAACAAGATCAAGGGTGGGGATGCCAGAATGCTCATCTTTCATGGTGATGATGTAGCGAATGTTTCTAGAACAAGAAGTGGAGGTTTTAATGCACATAAGGACTCAAAATTAATCTATAGTCAGAAAATGCTAGCTAGGCATGGTGGCTCGTGTCTGTAACGCCAGGACTTGGAAGGTCAAAATAGGAGACTTGCCAACAGTTCGAATGCAGACTGGGCTACACAGAGTGAGACCCTGTCTTAAGAACAAAACCAGAAAGAAACCCCTTAGAGGATGGTATGAAAGCACAGCTTATCTGCTTGTCCTTTGCAGAAGAGTCACCACCTGGGCTGTCAAGCGAGAAGGGGAAGTGTGACCTCAGTGTCCACATTTCAGCTCCAGTGGGAAAACACTCCACCGGGGATAGGAAGGGTTGTATGGGAGGTTGTCATCTTTCCATGTTTTGTCTTTATTATTTTTTTCATGTGACTGTAATTTTTAAAAAATATTTAAACCATTTTTATTTATTTATTTGAGAGCAACAGAGAGAGAAAGAGGGAGAGAGAGGGAGAGAGAGAGAGAGAGAGAATGGGCGTGCCAGTGCCTCCAGCCACTGCAAACGAACTCCAGACACGTGCTCCCCCTTGTGCATCTGGCTAATATGGGTCCTGGGGAATCGAGCCTCGAACCAGGGTCCTTAGGCTTCACAGGCAAGTGTTTAACCGCTAAGCCATCTCTCCAGCCCTCGTATGACTGTAATTTAATAAAATACTTTGAAATAAAACAATCTACCAGTCAAGAATATTTTCAGGGCACAGAGAGATGACTCCACAGTTAAGGCACTTGCCTGCAAAGCCTAATGACCCAAGTTTCATTCCCCAGTACCCACATAAAGCCAGATGTACAAAGAAGAGTGGTGCATGCATCTCGAGTCTGTTTGCAGTGGCCTGGTGCACCCATTCTCTATGTGTGTGTGTGTGTCAGTCTCTCTTCTCTCTGTATCTCTCTGCTTACAAATAAATAAATATTTTTTGTTTATTCTTATCTATTTATTTATTTGAGAATGACAGACAGAAAGAGAGAGAAAGAGGTGGATAGAGAGAGAATGGGTGTGCCAGGACCCCCAGCCACTGCAAATAAACTCCAGATGCATGCGCCACCTTGTGCATCTGGCTTATGTGGGTACGGGGAAATTGAGCCTGGAACTGGGGTCCTTAGACTTCACAGGCAAGCATTTAACCACTAAGCCATCTCTCCGCCCCAAATAAATATTTTTTAATATATATATATTTTTTGGTTTTTCGAGGTAGGGTCTCATTCTAGCCCAGACTAACCTGGAATTCATTATGTAGTATCAGGGTGGCCTCGAACTCATGGTGATCCTCCTACCTCTGCCTCCCAAGTGCTAGGATTAAAAGCATGTGCCACCATGCCCAGCCAAAAAGGATATTTTTCTAAGTAGAGGTTAAGGGATGATGAAGGCAGGGCTAAAAATGTCCTATCATCAGAGTGGACCATCTGGCCTCTCCCTCAGTATCAGATGCCAGTGTCCAGAGAGGACGCCCTGCCATAGGTTGAAGCATTCTTGGAAGGGTCTGACGCCACAGACTCCCGGTAGTCCTTAGCCTCGGTGCCTGTGCTTCATAAAGCCACCTCTGGCGTCCCCAGGGAGCCTCCATGCTAAGCTGGGTGCAGACCCAGGAATGGAGACTGCGAAGGATGGAGGTTAGAGATGGACTTACACCATCTGGTTGTCTCTACATAAGAACAGGTGCATGGGGGCCCCATGAGCAGCCTGGGTTTGGCTTGAAAAGGGGTCCCTTGCACTAATCTCTAGTAAGTGATGTGGCATGCTGCCAGCCTGCGTGGCCTTCCAAGGCAGCCAGAAAATGCCAAGTTAATTTTGGAGTCGGGGAGATTTTTCCAAAATTTATTCAGAAAGGGATAGAAGAGTCATTTCTGTTCTTTTAACCCAGTTCTTCCTCCGCCCCCAACCTGTCTTTGCCCAGAGTCTTCATTCCCAGGAGACGATGCGACCGTGCCTACCCAGGACAAAGATCAGGCAGCCCTGTCTCTCAGCCCCGGAGTGGACCTGCTCAGCAATCACAGAGTGCTTTCCCACCCTCCAGCCGCCAGCTTAGGGCAGAAGCCCTTGTTTTACATCCTCGGCCGTGCTACCTCAAGCACCCAGGCCTTTTCTCTGACACTTGGGAGACAAAGCAAGAGCGGATGGCCGTGGCACAGCAATCTCTTAGCCTTCCTCCCAGTTCCATGTGCCCCTTGTAAACTAATTGCAAATGTAGAATCAGGAACTTGGAAAATCCGCCACCATCACAAATGCCAAGAATGCGAAAGAATAAAATGGGCAGAAAGGACTCAGAGGGACCAGGGAGATGGCCCGGTGCCCAAAGGTGATGGCTCCACAAGCCTGCCAACCAGAGCTCAGACCACCAACATCCATGAGAGTGGCCAGGGCAGAGCGGCACACGTGTCTGGAATCCCAATGCACGTGTGGCAGTGGAAGGCTGGCTCAGGGGAATTCCATAGTTGGCAGGCCAGAGAGTCTGGCATTTGCAGTGGCAAGCAAAGAGAGACCCTGTGAAGGAGATCGACACAGAGGACAATCAACTCCTACCAAATCAGATATCCAGAGACCCAGAGGCCCCCAACACCTTATCACTGAAGCAGACCCAAAATGACCGCAACATGGCTCAGGGAAATTTTGCGGAAGAGGGGGTGGAAAGAATGTCAGAGCCACACGTTGGGTCATGATATGCAGAGACATCTCTCCTACCCCTCACTGTGGGCTGACTCCACAATGCATGCATGACCCATATGCCTCAACAAGGAGAGGCCGGGGGGAGGGGGTGGGACATGGATGAGCCTAACAATGGTACCAACTTGACTGTATTCATTGAGTACAAAACCAATTAATAAAAAAATATTAAAAAAGAAGAGACCCTGTTCCAAACAAGGCACAAGGAGAGGAGCAACACCCTTATGTTGTCCTCTGACCTCTGCAAGCATCATGGCATAGGCACGTGCTTGCTGTGCACAATACACACGCACACACGCGCACACACACACACACACACACACACACACACACACACACACACACGTCTTGGGCCCAGGGCTTGGGGAATCTGAATTCCAACCCAACCTTCCACGGATGGATTATTTGTTCAGGTCTGAGTGTCCGTATCACTGGGAGGAAAAAGAAAAGCAGTGATCAGGTGGAAATTCAGTATTTTACATTTCTTCAATCTGCTTGTGTCTCGCTGCATCTGAGGCAGAAAACAAACGTCACTGAACTCATTCCCACTTTTCAGATGGAGCCTACGAAACACCTGCAAGGACAAAAAGCCTTCGATCGCTGCTGCCAAGTTTCCACTGGGAATTGTCGTGTTGGCCTCCCCGACCGGTCAGAGCCACCATGGCCCACGTCAGCACAGCAATAATTAGCAACTGCATCAGGCAGTTCTGATAACGTGAGCTCCTGGGTGTCTTGCTCTTGGATGGACAGAAAAGAGTGAATTCTAGAAGCCGTGGAAGGCCTCATGCATTTTTCCTGCTTGTCTGTGGGGAAGGGATTAGTGAGGCGAGCCAGTGGAAAAGAAAGAGGTTCTGAAAGTGGGAATCCCTGAAGCTGATAGCTGAGTAGGCCGCTGGGTTCCCCTTTGCAGGGGCCTGCAGAGCAAACCAGCGGTCCTTTGTTGCATGTAGAGCGTTGTGTCCAGTGCTGCACCAGACACCTGCGTGCCAAGGAACTGTGTACCAGAGTCCCTATCACCGTGAAGACCATGAAGAGGAGGACAGCGGCAACTGTGTAACACAAGGCGGAACGAGCGTGTCCTGTTCGGCGGCGTGGCACCCAGGGGTCCAAGGCGTCACCCAGCATAAGCACTTGGGAGTTAGGAGAACAAGCAGAGCTCGGGGAAGAAGCACGAGGAAGGGCTTGGGAAGGCCAAGAATTCTGAAAAGTGGAGCCCTTCTTTTCCAGTCTGCAACTCACTGACTTCCTCAAGGTCTGCAGGGTAGATTCTGCTCCTCGCTCCTCCCCCCATTTCACTAAGGAGGAAGCTCGGTTGGCTACAAAGTCTAGTGATGCTGCTCTGAAAGGTGTGGGAATAGATGTGCATACGGACATGCATGTAGGTAGAAGAGAGCATTTCAGATCCGAGAGGAGGACTGGGCTTAAATAGGCAAGTGGGAATCGTGGGGCCCAGGAGATGGCTGCTTAAGCACGAAGGCCCGAGTTCAATCCCCAGAACCCACTTAACAAGCTGCGTTTGGCCACGCGTGCCTGCCAGCCCCACCTGGACACGGAAGAGCTGCGGAGGCTCGCTGGTCAGCCAGCTCCAGGCTCAGCGAGACTCTGTCACAAGGAAACAACGTGGCTGAGCAACGGAGGACCCTCGATATTCTGCTCTGGCCTGGGCACACATGCACGCAGGTTGCGCACAAGTCTAAAAATGGGAGTTGTTATGAATTTGGGTGCTGGTCATGAGGAAATCTGACTGATTCACAGGTTCCAATTATATGATCAGCGGATACGACATGCAAGACCTCAGTTAACAAGTCAGTGTTGGCATGGGACAGAGACGTGGGACTTGCCTAAAGTTGATATTCACTTGTGTATTGCCTAGTCAAACAGGTGACCATTATAGTTTGTGCTTTGGGTATGCAGATAAAATATTTGGAGTCACTAGTACAGATGCCCATGGATAGCTTCTAATTTAATTGGAGCCCAGGAGACCTGTGGGAAAGAGCTTGAACTCTGAGTGTATTTAGGGTTGAGCCAGGTTTAAACTTGGGGATAAAATGGAATTAGGAACAATGCGTTGGTGCCTTGATCTGGATGGAAAGGTACGTTCTGTCCCACCCCCGAAACTCTAGCCAGTGGACAGAGACCTCTACTGAGTGTGAGCCAGCGTGAATGGGGTGTTCCCATGTTCTCAGCCTGTCCATGGGTGTGTCCCAGCTCAGGCCAAAGGCTTCATGTGGTCTCCATACAGAGAAACTACCATATGCCCTCTTTCTGGGTTGCTGGCAAGACTTCAGATATGGTGTGTGTGTGTGTGTGTGTGTGTGTGTGTGTGTGTGTGTAAGTCAGAAGTCAATGTTGGGTGCCCTCTTCTAGCATTCTCCACTTTATTCTTTGAGACAGGTCTCTCCTTGAACCTGGGACTCCCCAGTTCTTCTAGACTAGGTAGCCAATGAACCCTGGATCCACCAGACTGCTCAGGGATCACAGGCAAGCACCACTGCTCCTGGAAGTTTTATTTATTTATTTATTTATTTATTTATTTATTTATTTGTGACAGAGAGAGAGAAAGAGGCAGAAAGAGAGAGAGAGAGAGAGAGAGAGAGAGAGGAGAATGGGCGCTCCAGGGCTTCTACCCACTGCAGACGAACTCCAGACGCGTGCACCCCCTTGTGCATCTGGCTAACGTGGGTACTGGGGAATCGAGCCTCGAACCGGGGTCCTTAGGCTTCACAGGCAAGTGCTTAACCGCTAAGCCATCTCTCCAGCCCGCTCCCGGAATTTTTGCAAGGATGCTGGGTGGTCAGAACTTGGGCTCTCGTGCTTGTGTGGCCAGCAGTTTTCCCACTGAGTCACAGCCCCAGTCCCAGAGACGACTTGTGATCATGCACTATTTCATCCTGAGCTGCAGTTCTACACTGTGGGGCGCTCCACCCACCATTTATGAGAGATTCCTGGAGAGTTACAAAAAAAGGACATAAAACTGTCAAAATGGCTTTGGGGAATACACATAAAGTCACCCCTGGGGCTTCCCAGAAATGCATTCCTATGAGAACACTGCAAGGGGAAAAGGCCTGTCTGCAGAAGTTTTACAGAAGGGGGGGCGCAGGGCTGAAGCTATGGAGACAGAGAGAGATATTAAAGAGGTTGCGTGTCTGAGCTTGGTCTGACTATGGCCAGGAGAGCCAGGTTAGTAACTATTAGCTGTTCTGGGGTGTAGTGTACATGGGCAAACCCTACATTCCCATGTGGGGCTGCATGCAGCAGGCAAAGGTAAAAAGTCTTATGTAGTATGCCGGCTAAGTAACACCTACAAGTCAAATAGATGACAAACACCTTTTTACAGTCATTACCTCATTTTAGGACCAGGTTCATCACTATGGTAGTTGCAAGGTATGGCCCACATGGACTCAGGTGTTGTACTCAAGTTGAGTTTTCAGTTTCAGCCCCTAGTGGGCAGATTCCTGCTACAGCAGGGAGGGACATGTCACTGGAGGCCAGATCTGAATCCCAGCCAAAAGGTATTGGGAGGCGTTTGAGCTCTGGCTGTTTTGTTGTTTTTTTTTTTTTCATGTTGCTTCTGGTGTTTGCTGGCTACATGGTGGCTTTCTCTCTGCTTGGATCTGTGAAAGGGAGCCGGCTTCTTCTGCCATCCATGGAACTTCTCCTGAATTTGTAAGCTAAGATAAACCCATTCCTCCCATAAACTGTGTCTGTCTGGAAGTTTATCCCAGCAGTGTGGAGCTGTCTACAAGAAGCACCATATTGGAACACGTGCATGCCTGTGTAAAGATGAATGCCTGTTTCAAAGCAGAAAAAGCCCACGGCCTGTCCTTGCTCATGCATCCTCTGTGCTGAAGCTCCTCCAGGCGAGGGCTGCTCTCACGACAGCAAGCCCACAACAAACCCAATATACAAACAGCCTGGACTCCAAGGGTAGCCTTGACATTGAGTTTCTGGAATACTGAGGCATTTCCTGTAGAAGGAATGGTCAGACAGAAACCTTGAGTCTCAGCCTTGCCTGTAAAACCCCAACCCCTGAGTTCTGGAGTGTACCAAAAGCCACAGTCCACTCTGAGGCTGAGGACTGGCTGACATGGAGGTGGAGCTGGAGTTGGAGTTTTTTGGGGGCTGTCATGTCCTTCAAAGGAAAACTCACTGGCATGATCATTTGTCTCAGCAATATATCATTACTTAAAAAAAAAAAAATGCTTTTAGGGCCGGGGCTGGTGGTGCATGCCTTTAATCCCAGCCCTCGGGAAGCAGAGGTAGGAGGATTGCCATGAGTATGAGGTCACCCTGAGACTACATAGTGAATTCCAGGTCAGCCTGAGCTAGAGTGAGACCCTACCTTGAAAAAACCAAAAAAAAAAAAAAAAAGCTTTTTTTTAGCGGGCGGGTAGAGAGACGGCTAGAGAGTGGTTAAGGATCTTGCTTATGAAGCCTAGGGACCTAGGTTCAATTCCACAATACCCACGTAAACCAGATGCACAAAGTGACATATGCATGTGGAGTTTGTTTGCAGTGGCTAGAGGCCCTTGCATGCCCATTCCCTCTCTATCTGCTTCTGTCTCTCATTCTCTCTTTCCCTCTCTTTCACATAAATAAATGAAATATTTTTTAAAAATTTAACATTTATTTATTTGAGGGAGAGAGAGGAAGAGGCAGTGAGAAAGAGAATGGGCATGCCAGGACCTCCAGCCATGCAAATGAACTCCAGACACGTGTGTCCCCTTGTGCATCTGGCTTATATGGGTCCTGGGGAATCAAATCAGGGTCCTTGGGCTTCACAGGGAAACACCATAAATGCTAAGCCATTTCTCCAGCCCCCTTAAGAATATTTTAAATGCTTTTTGGGGGAGGAGAGAGCCATGGTCTGAATTCCTGAAGAGCCCCTCTTTCTGCGTGACCTTTAGGCAAGGATGGCGCCCTTTCCAGTTCCTTGTTAGCGAGGCTCTGAGGATGAAAAGAGACTTGGCGGGCTTCCTGGGGAGGAGCCTCAAGCTGCACTGCGACTGTCAAGAGAGAGCTGACCTGCATGGTGGTGATGCATTTGGGTCCAGAGCGTCCTTTGGTTGTAGGCAAGCGTCTTCACTGCTAAGCTTTGTCTCTAGCCCCATCCTCCACTTTTGAGTACTGGAATTCCATGTGTGTTCTAACATGTTCAGCCATTTTCAATGTTTTAAAGACATAAAGATGAGGGTTCAAGGATAGTGAGATGCTTAGTGGTTAAGGCACTTGCCTGCAAAGCCTAAGGACCTAGGCTTGATTACCCAGTACCCACATGGGGCAGATACACAAGGTGGCACATGTGTCTGGGGCTTGTTTGCATTGACTAGATGCCCTGGCGCACCCATTCTCTCTCCCTCTAATTGCCTCTTTCTCTCTCTGTCTTAATAAATAAAAGAAAATATTTATTTTCAAGGTAGGGTCTCACTCTAGCTCAGGCTGGCCTGGGATTCACTATGTAGTCTCAGGGTGGCCTCGAATTCACTGTAATCCTCCTGACTCTGTCTCCCGAATGCTGGGATTAAAGGTGTGTGCCTCCACCCCTACCTAATAAATATTTTTTTTTTAATGATGAGGGTTCAGTGGTAGAGTTCTTGCTTAACATATTTAAAGCCCCGGGTCTCATCCTGCAAACTGAAAAAAACAAAAAGAAGATAATTTGGTTTTCCCTCAAATGTTCTTCAAACCAGAAGGAGAAATAAAATGAATACATTCCCCTACATAAAAATCCTAGTCAATACATACATAGTGAATTCCAGGTCTGCCTGGGCTAGAGCGAGACCCTACCTCAAGAAAGAAAGAGAGAGAGAAAAAAAAAGAGAGAAAGAGAGAAAGAGAGAGAGAAAGAAAGAAAGAAAGAAAGAAGGAAGGAAGGAAAGAAAGAAAGAAGAAAGGAAATCATTAAGTGTCCTCAGGAAATCAGTTGAGTGCATGGGCTGTGGCCTTACCTTCCTAAGAGGCAGATGTGGGGTGGGATAAAGGAGCCAGAGTCCGTGCAGATGACGCGTAGCAGGAGAATGGTCATTTGTCTGGCCAATGTTGCCTGTAGCACAGGAGTGTAGACACCACCCCCCACCCCAACCTTGAGATTGTGTGCGAGCCACACCGTCTGGATCACACGGCAGCTGTGTTCACTGCGCCCCTAAGTCTGAAGTGCCTGTGGCCCACGGTGCACACAGACTGAGATGCAGCAGTGGTACTTGCCAGCAAAGGGGCCTATATACTGTCCCCTGGGGTGAAGATGCTCTGTAAACCAGATTTTTTTAATCTACAAAGATTAATTTTAAAATGTTTTTCTTCTATTATATCTGATTAAAATAACATGTCTGAGAAAGAAAAAACCTTTAAAAGTCACTTTCTGAAGATTATGCTAGAATCAGCAAAAAAAAAAAAAAAAAAAAAAATCCTAGTCAAGAGCTGGAGAAATGGTTCAGCTGTTAAAGGTGCTGGTTTGGCTTTGATTCTCCATTACCCGCATCAAGTCAGATGCATAAAGTGGTACGTGCACCTGGAGTCCGTTAACTGAGGCGCGAGACCCTGGCATGCCCATCCTACCTCTTTCTCTCTTTCTGCTTGCAATTTTTTTTTAAATCCAAGTCAAGTTTGTGCCAAACATGGTCAAATTTGAATGCATCTGGGAGATAGAGAACCTGGGAAAAGCCACGCTCATTTGGAAGGCGAGCAGGATGAGGGAGGAGAAGAGGGGGCGCTTGTTCTACCCGAGAGTCAGACTTACGATAGAAAGACAGTAATAGTGGAAGCCCGGGGAGGGACAGACAGCCACAGGACAGGATGAAGGGTGCAGGTCATGCAGGGGCCTCACGAGGCTACAGGCAATGCTGTACATCCCGGAAAGGGGGGCCCTTCAGCTAGGTGACAATCAGATGCCTGGTTGACCATGTGGAAGAAGCAAGCAAAATTAGATCCCACCATACTATGCAGAGTTAACTCCAAGGCTATCGAAATTCCACGTAAAATGCAACTTCATGAGGCTATCTCTATGAGGACTAGGCGTGCGGCTCAGTGGCACATCACTTGTCTAGCATGCTTAAGGACCCGAGTTTGATCCCCAGCACATATATCACATGCGTGACTATGAGAAAGCATTTAAAATCCTAGTTGGGGATGATTTTTATAGCGTGACACAAAAAGCAGAAGCTGTGCAAGTGAGTTATACTTTACTACGTCCGAATCAAACATTTTCGTATGCTCTGAGACATTAGAAAGTTAAGATAGGTACAGACTGAAGGAAAGAACAGTACGTGCATAACTAATAAAAGAACAAATTACTTCCCCGAACTCAACAAGCCTCCAGGTATTAATGAGAACATAAGCTAAGGACAGGAAGACACAACTTGAAGAACGTAAACTTGAACGATGTATAAGTCAGATGTATACAGTCTAATTTGGGGATGTATTTATCTGAGCACCAAGACTGCTTTTTAAAAAAATATTTTATTATTTAATTATTTGAGAGAGAGAGAGAGAAAGAGGCAGAGTGTGTGTGTGTGAGAGAGAGAGAATGGGTATGCCAGGGCTTCCAGCCACTGCAAACAAACTCCAGATGCATGCGTCACCTTGTGCATCTGGCTTATTTGGGTCCTGGGGAATTGAACCAAGGTCCTTTGGCTTTGCAGGCAAGCACCTTAACCACTAAGCCATCTCTCCGGCCCAAGATTTTTTTTTTTTTTCCAGGAAAAAAATCTGCTAAATTGTCTGAGACTAACATGACCAAGTGCAGCCAGGGATGTGGATAATCATATGCTGCTGGTGGCTGTAGCCCAGGCCCATCGCTCTGGGAAGCTATTGGCCAATACTTACGCTGTGTAATCTAGCGAGTGAGTGTGGGAGTTGGCCTCAGGTCAGCTCTTGCACATAGAGGAGAACTGCACAGCACATGATTGGTGTAAACAACAATAATTGGTGGTTGTAGAAAATTTAAACCAGCATAATGCCTCTCAATAAAGGACTGTAAAAGTGCTGCTGCTGTTCAGAGGATGTCAAGTGACAGAGAACGTAGGCTTGCTCCCCCCATGTCAAGGCTATTAGGCTTCAAAAATAGAGCACGGAGCTGGGCGTGGTGGCGCACGCCTTTAGTCTCAGCACTCGGGAGGCACAGGTAGGAGGATCGCCGTGAGTTTGAGGCCACCCTGAGACTACACAATGAGTTCCAGGTCAGCCTGGACTAGCTGAGACCCTACCTCAAAACAAAACAAAACAAAAATATAGCATGGAGTGTAAAAAAGTGAAGTGAAATGGAAATACCTGGAGGAAGGTGCCATTTACGTGAATTTTCAAAGCGCTGCAAATACAAGTCATTGTTTATATGCAATTCCTATGTGTAAAATGGATAAAAATACAGGTGAGAACAGCGATCTTTTAAAGAAAACAAAGACAGCGACAACGCAAGCCTTCACATTAAGTACAGCTGAGAAAGAGTTCAAGCACTGGCAAATCCAAATCAGACCACCCTCTGTCCTCTTCCCTTTCCCCAGGGCCAAGGGGTCTTTCCATATGCCTTCATCCTACCCCTGGCCACATTCTGGGAACTGAACCCCCAGAGTTCCCACCCAATGGCCCTGAGCCCATCTTGGGGTTTGCCTCTTAAAGGAAAGGCTTTCTGGTTTGCTTGGGGAGAAAGGGACGAGACAGGGTTTGGATCTGAAGGGGAGGAACTGAGTCTGCAATGTGTCAGTACTCTGTATCAATACATCTAAAGCAAACCCAGTTAAGATGACCCTGGCTGATTCTCGGGGGAGGCAGTTTTTATGGGTGAAGGTATTATCTTTAAGTAGCCGACTCTTTGATTGTTTGAGGCAGGGTCTCACTGATGCCTTGACTGACCTGAAATTCATGTAAATCCTTCTGCCCCATCCTCTCAATACTGGGATTATAGGCGTGAGCCACCACACATGGCATGTTAGGTGACTTCTTACAAGATTTGTGTTTTGAGGACTGCTCAAAGTGGCTTGCACTGAAAAAGAGAAGGTTCCATTGTTACTCAGTTTTACACAAGAGGGCTAAATTATTTGCTCAGCGTCAGCCCACAGTAAGGAAGGAGGGGGGGATTTGAGCTTAGCGGGTCCCACCCCAAAGTCCATACTGTCAGCAGTACATAAACATGGTCTACTTGCCCACATGATCAGATGACATCGTTGAAAAGAAAATGAAATACCCTGACGACCACAACACAAAGAGAAACAGAGATGCAGCACAAACAGGCTCTTCCAACATCTTAGGAAGCCCTTGAGGACTGCGCCGCTCATAATAATGGTGGAGAAAGGATTCTCAGGGGGGAACTAAAATTAGCAGCAGGCCTTGCTGGATGGCGAGCTGGGAGGGGCGAGAAGATGAAATTCCAAGAAGACAGAACCTCATGCGCATGGGCATAGATAGGGAAAATTCAAGGATCTGAATAGACAGCTTAGTGGCAGCTAGAGCGCTGGCTTAGGATGTACAAACCTCCCATGTCTGATCCCAAGGGGTGAGGAAGAGAGCTTCGCTGTGCCTGGCTGTCCACAGGGACACACTCGGTGAGAGACATGGGTTAGGATAGGAAAGGGGCCCCCGTGAGGAACAAGGATTTCATCTGGAGACCCCCTGCAGCCCCTCCACGCTTTGGAGTGGAAAGTCGGCCCCAAAGGCAGGCTGGGCCCGAGGAAGGGAGGAAGGAGGCTGCAGGCAGGGGTCTGCGGAGGCCTGGAAAAGTTGTCCTGCTGGGAGGGACGGACGGAGGGCTGACGAGAGATGGAGGGGGTGGATGTGTGAGAAAAGAGGTGGGGACATATGAGTGGTGGGGTGTCTAGAAGCATTTGTTCATGACACAAATTTTCGCCGGCTGAGCGCTTACCCTTGCCATAGGGTATTGGGTACAGAAGTGGACAAAGCAAATGCGACTTTCTGTCCCCATACTCGAGTTGCAGGGGACAGAGTTAAGGTAGCCACGCAGGAAAAGTGAAAGTATGAGAGTGAATAGAGCTGTGCAGCTATTAGCTGTGGCAAGTGTGGGCTTTCGGGAGGCAGGGAGGGCGAGCTGGGCAGGAGCTTTAATGGGAAAAGGGTCCTGTGTCACCTCCCAGGGGACATTTGAGTAAAAGCCTGAAGAGTCAGGGGGATGAAACTAAGATTTTTGAAGGGAGCAGGAGGTAGATGGTTACAGCAAAAGGCAGCTTAAGAAGGGAAGTTGTGGGCTGGAGAGATGGCTTAGTGGTAAAGCGCTTGCCTGTGAAGCCTAAAGATCCCTGTTGGAGGCTCAATTCCCCAGGACCCACGTAAGCCAGATGCACAAGGGGGCGCATGCAACTGGAGTTTGTTTGCAGTGGCTGGAGGCCCTGAGGTGCCCATTCTCTCTGCCTCTTTCTCTGTCTGTCTGTCTGTTTCTCTCAAATAAATAAAAACAAACAAACAAAAACAAAGAAGAGAAGCTGGGCTGGGGATGGAAGACATTTGGAATCCAGCAAACAGTTTATATGGACCTCGCTGGGCATGGTGGTGAATGCTTTGAATCCCAGCAGAAGTAGGAGGATTACCATGAGCTGGAGGTCAGCCTGGGACGACATAGTGAATTCCAGGTCAGCCTGAGCTAGAGTGAGACTCTACCTGGAAGAAACAATCCATATATATATTCAGACTACATGCAGAGACAGAAGTTACTGCTGAGTGGTGGGGGTGCAGAGGATATAGAGAGAAAATAAAACTCTCACATAGTGAGTCTCTTCTGTGGATCCAGCAGGCACTTATCATGCGTAATTTGTGCAATTCTTGGGACCACCCGAGGTCGGCGTTCAGTCAACAGGAAAGATGAGCAGCGTTAATGCATCCTGCGTGCGCTAAGTGCGCACAGTTTTGGTACTTTCTACCTAGTCAGTCCTCACAGGGACCCTGTGAAGTAGGGACGTGGTTGGATTCGTTTAACAGGTGGGAAAACCAGGACTGGCTAAGGAACTTGCTCAGGGTTGCTGGCCGATGACAGGAGTCAGTCAGCCGGGCTCGAGTTCTTGTTGGGGAAGTGGAAGGTAGGGGGGTGAGCGCTCCCGAGGCCTTTGAGACAAGCCAGCTAAGGCTGGCTGACGGCTTTGGGGGTGGGAGCGGGGAGACGGGCTGGAGAAAATCTCCCAACACACGGACAGAAGCAAGAGGCTGGCCAGCTCAGGAGCGCCAGGGTCCCTCGGTTCTGCGCGCCCAGGAGTTTGGCATCACCGAGCTGGGAACCTGTGGAGCAGGCCATGGGGCGTGGGCCACGCCTGCTGCGGCATCCCAACCTGCGCTGCGGATCTTTAGGACCGACCACACGGAAGAGGCCCTATGTTAACACCGTTGCGCAGGCTGCGAGTGGATCTGAAGACCTCCTCTTGAAGCGGTCGCTTCTCACCTCGACCTTCGGGCTTGCACAAACGGCTTAACCCTGTGGGCCGCGCAGCTGTGCCATTGGAAAAAGTTTCTAGGATCTCTGACCTGGAGCCAAAAGCTACTCCCGCGCGTGCGAGCGTGCGTGCACGCAGGTGTGACGGCCTGTCGCCGAGATGCTGGGCTGCAGCGTGGGAAGGGGCGGGGGCGTCCGGGCGCACGTCCTTAGTCCCCCCCCCCCCCCGCGCCCGGTGGGCCTCGGAGAGACCCGGGAAGCCCGGTGACCCTGTCCCCAGGGCGGCTGGCCCAGCGCGCTGCTGGCACGGACAGAGCGGAGCGGCGCGCCAGTCCAGGGGAGGCGGTGCGGGTCTCTGGGGTCCTTCGGGCGCGCGGGGGCGCCGCCGCGTGCCCACCCCGGCCCCAGGCGGCGGCGTGGGTCCCGGGCTCCCGCGGACTGTCGGTCGTTCCGTCGGCGGGGAGGCGGGGAGCTGGAGGAGTGGCCGCCCGGGGCGCGGCGCCAGGGCCGGGAGCGGCGGGGTAGAAAGAGCGGCGTCCGGCGGCGGCGGCGGCGCTCGCGGGTCCCTCGGAGCGAGGCCCGGGCGGCGGGGGCACCATGCCCACGTTCGACCAGGCGCTGCGCAAGGCCGGTGAGTTCGGACGCTTCCAGCGGCGCGTGTTCCTGCTGCTGTGCCTGACCGGGGTCACCTTCGCCTTCCTCTTCGTCGGCGTGGTCTTCCTGGGCAGCCAGCCCGAGCGCTACTGGTGCCGGGGACCGAGCTCCGCCGCGCTGGCCGAGCGCTGCGCCTGGACAGCCCAGGACGAGTGGAACCGCACGGCGCCCGGCCTGCGCGGGGGGCCCGCCGCCGCCGCCGCCCACCCCGAGCCCCTCGGCGCCCACGGCCACTGCCACCGCTACCTGCTGGAGGCGGCCAACGCCAGCGCCAGCTGCAGCGACCCGCTCGCCGCCTTCCCCAACCGCTCGGCGCCCCTCGTGCCCTGCAGCGGCGACTGGCGCTACGTCCAGACTCACTCCACCATCGTCAGCGAGGTAAGGGGGCTCCGTCCCCCCCCAGCCCCACCCCACCCCGGGGTGGTGGTTGAGGATGGTGGGGTAGCCCGAGGGACAGGACGACGAGCCCGTCTCCCTGGGTGACAAGGTGGACGCCTAGGACAGGTCCGTGGACATGGGGAACCTCGGTGCACCACCTTTGGGGCTTCAGCTCTTGCTTGCAAGGGCTGAGCTGTTAAATCCCTAAGGCAAGCCTCGCGGGTTATTTTCCCGCATGGCTGAGTTGGCCCGGAGATGCCTGGGTTACTGGTGCTACAAAGAAAACTTTCCTTAGAAGCCAAGTGACCCACGCTCCGCACACAGCTGCCCAGCGGTCAGAGCGCCCAGCAGCGAGCGCGCCTCATCTTGGAGGCGCAGTGACCACAGCGATGGGTGATGATGGGCGGGGACTCTTGGTTGGGGTCTTCTGCCTAGGGGCACCGGGGCCCGGGGGCGCGGGGAGAGCCAAGTTGGTAGAGCTGGATTGCCTTACCTCCAGGAGGGCACAGGAGAGGGGAAATTTATGTTTGAAGGCAGAGCAACTTTATTCCTCCCCCCGCCCATCCGCCAGTTGCCCAAATGATTATCTAAAATGAAAAGGGATAAAGGTCGAAACTGTCGAGGGCAATAATTTTGGTAAAACTGATTTAGGTCAAAGAGCAGTAATCTAAGAGAAGTTGAGCAAGCGGAGGTATTGAATAAGAGGTTGGGACTTTTCCTGCTAGTGAATTCCAGAAGGCAGCAGAAAGGGGCCTTAAGTCTTAACAAGGGCGCCCCTCCGCCACCCCACCCTCACACACATTTATGGCTGGGGTCTGGAGAGGAAAGCCATCCGCAGATTTTGTTGAGTGTGTCTGGCCAGCAGCAGCTTTGGGGGACCAGGCTCCCTCACCCAGACCTTAACTTTCGCGTCTTATTCTGCACCATTGTGGGATGGAAGTGCAGGTCTACAGGTTTGCTCTGACTTTTGCTTACAATCATAGCCCAGCTGAATTTGTTTTTACAAGATGATCAAATGTGGTCAAGTAAATGGAGAAAAGAAAACATTTTCTTAGTGCTTGTCTAAAACGGTTACTTGGATGCCAGGAGAAATGCTGGACTTGGAGGCCAGAACCCTTCCTGCCACTGTTGTGGGTGTGCCTTGGCCTGGAGACCTCAGTCTCTGGGTGGAGTTGCCTTTCTGTGGGGCTATGTGTGGTGTGGACGTGCACTGCACAGGGCTCAATGTTAAGTGCTCTGGGGATGAAATCCACACAAGCCTGCGCGCGCGTGCGCATGTGTGTGTGTGTGTGTGTGTGTGTGTGTGTGTGTGGTATAGAGTACGGACATGTGTTCACAAATGCTGCTCTGGGCCTGGAGCACACTCTCACTGAGGCCAGGGGAGGATGCCTGGTGCCTTCCTCTGTCAGTCTGTGTCCTTGGCTTGAGACGGAGTCTCTTACTGAACTTGGAGCTGCTGTTTTATCTCTCAGACTGGCTGACCAGGTTACAGGTGTGCATAGCCACACCCAGCTTTTTTTGTAGGGGCCGGGGATTGAACCCAGGCCCTCTCTCACGGAGCCATCTCCCCAGCATCTGGAGCTGCGCTTGTAAGATGGTCTTCTGGTCTGCAGGGCAGCTGGGTAACTCTTCCCGCCTGAGTTATCACAGTGTATCATGGACATCCTCCTACCTCTGCCTCTTGAGTGCCAGATTAAAGACATGCGCCACCATGCCTGGCTCTTCCAAAGATATCTTAAAGCAAAGAACAAAATCAAAACAAAAGATTTAAAAGAAAATAGGCAAACAGCAAGAATGAAATGTACTCACACGGGAGTGAGATTGGTGTGCGTGAACATGAGCCTTGGACAACGAAGAAGAGAGTGACACCCATCTGTGCATGAATGACCTCCTTGGCAAATACTTTAGAGACATGTGGGCTCGCAGGGTTAATTAGTGGCGTGTTAAGGGGGTCTTCTGAAGGTCGGCAGTTCCTAAAACATGGTGGAAAGTCAGAAGATGTGTCCTGGTCTCTAGGCTTGGGTCTACCGCTGAACTTGTCTGGGCTTAGCTTTCTCCTTTGCAAAAGTAGACATTAAGTTACGCCCTTAACAACGTCACACTTGCTATTATTGTCACCAGCAGGGGACAAAATTGTGTGCTCAGAACAATGGCCAAATTTCTTCAGGGAAAAGTCAAATGTTACAGAATGCATTCCTAATTAGAGCCACAGACAAGTTTTTGAAATCTACTGGAGAGAT
This sequence comes from Jaculus jaculus, assembly GCF_020740685.1. Taxonomy (NCBI): domain Eukaryota; kingdom Metazoa; phylum Chordata; class Mammalia; order Rodentia; family Dipodidae; genus Jaculus; species Jaculus jaculus. The sequence goes on along the minus strand of NC_059110.1, from coordinate 7,137,609 downwards.
TTCTTTTAACTATATTTTTAGTGATATACATACACACACACATATATATATTTATTTATTATAATTATAAATTACAAATATATGTATATATATATTTACCTTGAGAGAGAGAAAGAGAATGGGCATGCCAAGGCCTCTGGCTACTGAAAATGAACACCAGATGCATGCGCCACCTTGTGCATCTGTCTTTATGTGGGTACTGGGGAAATCAAACCCAGGTCCATAGGGTTTGCAGGCAAGTGCCTTGACTGCTGAGCGATCTCTCCAGCCCACAAAACCCAAGTAGGGACTGGGGAGGTGGCTCAGTGTGTAAGGGTGCTTGTTGTGCAGGCACGAGGACCCAGCACTCGTGCTAAAAAGAAAAATCACGGTGAGGCTGTGTACGCCTATCGTCCCAGCCCTGAGTGAGGCAGAGACAGGAAGATTGCTGGGACTCACTGGTTAGCCAGTCTGGCCAAAAACATTGGAAACGTACAGATTCAGCAAGAGACTCTGTCTCAAGGAAATAAGGTGGAATAGTGAAAGAGGACACATCTTCCTCTCCCGCCACATGCATAGTCACAGGCTGCACATGTCTGTACAAATACATGCATGTCCCCCACATCCCTGCACATATGACATACACACACACTCACACCAGCACATATCTCTGTTCTTCTTTTGACTTATTTTTTCATGCTTTTAAAAAAAACGTTATCGACTCTTTTACATATGTGTATAATATTATTTTGATCTTATTCGCCTCTCATTACTTTCTCTTTCTCTCTCCCTCTCCCACTAAACCCTTCTTCCTAATTAAACCTACTGTGGTGTGTGTGTGTGTGTGTTTGATTTAATTAGGCTCGCTTGCACGAGCATGGGCTGGGGTTATATAGCATGGCACATGCATCCTGCCAGAGGCTACAACACTAATCTTTCACGTTTTGACTCTTTAAAAGGACCCCATCCCTCACATCTATTCAGGAAGTTCCACATGCACAGTGACTCGGAATCTCATAGGGTTCTGTGTGGCTGACATTGGTTCTTTGTGGTTTCGAATATGACCCAATTATTCTTAATTTTTGCTACTTCAAATTCTATCCAAGTGATCAACAGAACTGGAGTTTTGTCTTTAGCTTAAGTTATAAACTTGGTGTGTTTTCAGAGACCTGAAGTCTAAGACATCTGTGACAAAAAGGCTGTGCACTGGGAAAGATAGAAGGTGGACTGGCTGACCATTCTACTGAGTCTCAGCACCCCGGTGGGGGAGACATTATTGTCCTGGGTTATGGAAGGGAGAGTTGAGGCCACGGTCCTCATGCTCTTGCTGTAGCCAAACTGGATTTGAAGCCTTGATTGTAAGTCACTGTCTTTCCCTTCATGGAGGGCTGCAGGTCCAGTAGCCGTGGCATATGGATCACTCAACCTTTATAGCCAGCGGGACACCCGGGTGAGCCTCCCTGTTTTCCTCTGTTACTACGGCAGTCCTCTGGATAATTTGTTTCACTGGCGGTGTCGGGAACCGCGGTCAGCCGGGCTGCCTGCCGAGGAGCCGGCCTTCGCTCGGCGGAACGGGCTGCCACCCTCCAGTGTAAAATGATCACTCAGCGCTCATTCAGCATCTCCATCATGTCATAGCAACTGGAAGAGACTCCAAGGAGCTAAGTCAGGAGTCCTCATCTGTCAATCACTTCATGCCAACCCAGCTCTCCTCCACTCAAGGGCATTTCTCACCTACACTGAACTGACTCAACATAGACCTTCCTACTGTCCGAGCCTCAACTCTGTCTGGCTGTTCGACACGAGGCAGGTGTAATGCAGACAAGCGAGTCAGAGCCCCTCCAGCCAAATGTTTCAAATCACTGCCAAGGATGAGAGTATCCAAGATTGATTTAGGGGCCAGAGAGATGACTTAGAGGTTAAGGCTCTTCCTGAGAAGTGTTAAGGACCTTGGTTCAACTCTGCAGAACACACATAAGCCAGATGCACATGGTGCATGCATCTGGAGTTGGTTTGCAGTGGCCAGAGGCCCTGGCACACTCATTCTCTCTCTCTTTCTCTCTCTAATAAAATTAAAATATAACGCCAGGCATGGTGGCACACACCTTTAATCCCAGCATTTGGGAGGCAGAGGTAGGAGGATTGCCATGAGTTTGAGGCCACCCTGAGACTCCATAGTGAACTCCAGGTCAGCCTGGGCCAGAGTGAGACTCTACCTTGAAAAACCAAATAATAATATAATAAAATATTTAAAAATGTATTGATGTTAGAATTTTTAAATCTTTTTGTTTATCTTTATTTGAGAGTGACAGAGAGAGAAAGAAGTAGAGAGAGAGACAGAGAGGATGGGCACACTAGGACCTCTTGCTGCTGCAAACTCCAGACGCGTGCGCCCCTTTGTGCATCTGGCTAACGTGGGTCCTGGGGAATCGAGCCTCGAACTGGGGTCCTTAGGTTTCACAGGCGAGCGCTTAGACGCTAAGCCATCTCTCTTCCTTCTTTTTGATGAGTTAATCTCACCATTAGAATGTCTGTTATATTCTTGCTTTAGTTACTTAGTGCAGCATTGTTTGCTTTCTGTTTTATTATTTTCTCCTTGCTATTATTTGTCCTTGCTGTTTTTCTTGGGATGCTTTTTTCCTTGTTTAAGGTGACTTCTCAGCCCAGCTTGGTTAGTCTTTCTATATTATACTCTAAATATTTCAAGCTAAAACTTTGCTTCCCTGAACTTCATTGGCTACAATTCCACAAGTTTTGAAATGTGCCGTTTCTTAAAGTAGCGGCCAGATCACTTCCACTGGCGAGTGCAGAGGGTTTTGGTCGTCTGAGCTGCATGTGTGTGTAGAGCAAAAGGTGGTGCATAAAATGCGTCATGTCTCATTGCGTGCAAGTCCCTCCTCCTTGCTGTGCCAGTCACCTTCTCATTGCTTGACCAGGAGCAGCTTATGAGAGGAAATGGGTTATTTCAGGTTTATAGCTGTTTTACTTTTTTTTTTTTTTTGTGGGGGGTGGTGTTCAAGGTAGGGTCTCACTCTAGTTCAGGCTGACCTGGAGTTCACTATGTAGTCTCAGGGTGGTCTTGAACTCATGGCGCTCCTCCTACCTCTGCATCCTGAGTACTGGGATTAAAGCCACACCTGGCTCAGGCTTATAGTTTTGAGGTGAAGCTTTCTCATGGAGGAGGAGGCTGGTTTACTTCAGCAAACATCCACAGCAGAGAGAGAGAGAGAGAGAGCTGTCTGAGCAAATTGGCTCTGCTCATAAAATAGGCTGGGCTGATCTACCCTAAGGCCCTCCGCCAGAAGCACACCTCCTCCAGCAAGGCTCCACTCCCCAAAGGCTCCACCAGCTGGAGACCAAGTAGGAAGCTTAATCACAAACCCTGGAGACCATCTGGGACATTTTCATTCAAAGCGCCACACTTGCCCAGCGTCTGTATGCCAGGGACCAGCGCTCTGAGTAATGGTCTAGAGCCATCACTGCTAGAGCGGCTGTCCTTGTGCCTCCAGGGGAGGACACAAGTTAGGTGTCACCAATGTTTAGACAGGCACTGGCTCCTTGAGTGGTTGACGTGCTCGCATGCAGACTTGAGTAGACGAAAAACGCACAGTGGAGGAGACCGAGCGAGGGCCGAGATGACAGGCTTCCAGCCTGTGGAGAGCCCCGCTGAGGACGCAGGGCTTCGCAGCACAAGCACCAGCTCTGCTTGAAGAGTCTGGGCCTGTCCTGGAGCTGTCAGTTTGCTTCTGAGAAGTCCTGTCATTCTCACGTCTTCCACTGCAGGTGAGCTGTTCACTCGGGGTGTGTCCAGAGAGATAGCTGATAAAATTTGCTCACTTTGTTGTACATTACCTCTAAAAATATCTGGCAGGACAGAGGAGATGGCTCAGTAGTTACAGGACTTTGCTTGCAAAGCCTGCAGGCCCAGGCCTGAATTCTATTCCCCAGTATCTGTGTAAAGCCAGATGCACAAAGTGGCGTTTGTGTCTGGAGTTTATTTGCAGTCACAAGAGGCCCCCGAGGGTCCACACACACTCTATCTCTCAAATAAATAAAACTTTTAAAAATAGTAAAAATATATGGTATATGTTAGAGGCCCAGTATTTGTGGAGTGAACTGATGTTGGGTTTTCTTGAACTGTGAATTTGGTCCTCTAATTACTTTTGGAGGGTTCCCAGCCATTTTATCTCCACTGCTACCATTTCCAATCCCGTCTTTCCTTTTGAGATTCTAATTAGATGTAAGTTGAACCTTCTGTTTCTTTTTATTGGCAGTTTTCACACACATACATATGTATTTTGATCATAGTCCCCTCCCAGTACTTTCTCTTGTGAACCTTCTCTTGTGAACAGAAAGGAGGGGGGGGGGGGAGAGAATGAATATGGGTGCACCAGGGCTTCCAGCCACTGCAAACAAACTCCAGATGTATGTGCCACCTTGTGCATCTGGCTTACATGGGTCCTGGGGAATCAAATCGAGGTCCTTTGGCTTTGCAGGCAAGTGCCTTAACCACTAAACCATCTCTTCAGCCCCTTGTGAACCTTCTTTTGTTCCCCATCATAACTTTCACTCACATTTCCATTTTTGTGTCTATAAGTGAGGGGTCTAGATAGCTTTGGGATCTATTCAGCAGTATCAAATCTGCTATTTAATACTTTCAATGAACTTAAAAATTTTTGTTTATTTATTTGTGTGTGAGAAAGAGATGGAGATAGAGAGGAGGGGTGAGAGAGAGGGATAGAGAGTGTGAGAGAGAGACAGAAAATATAGGGATGCCAGGGTCTCTTACTGGTGCAAACGAACTGTAGACACATGTACCACTTGGCTCATCTGGGTACTGGGGAATCAAACCTAGGTAGAAGGACTTTGCAAGCAAGTTCCTTTAACTGCTGAGCCATCTCTCAGCAAATCCATTGAACTTCTTTATGTTAACCAAAGTTATATTTACTACATTTCAAATATGCCTGGTTGTTTATTGGTAGTTTTCTTCCTTGCTCAGTTCTATCTACGTCTCAGGATTTTTTTTTTTTAGGTCTTCTTCACATGATTACTGTGTATTTTGCATATGTGGCTACCTGATGGTCTGGGTGTTCTCACTCTCATCATAGATGACTGTGTGTCTGGGGAATGTTGACTGTCCTGCTCCCACTTATTGCTCTTCTCGGTGGGAACCTGGCTCCCTGCACACAGATTTGCTTCCTTGGAGGGAGACAAGGCTCTGGGTCCCGTCTCTCTTCCACACTGTCTGACTAGATCTAGAAAGACTGAGCCTGTTGTCTGTTTTAATTAGACATGGGTAGGTTTCCTTTACTTTCTGAAACAGCAGTCATTCAACAAAGTTATAGTTTGTGTTAAATCTTTTTTTTTTTTTTAAGCATAAGCCTCTCAGAATAACTATTCCTTTATACCAGTGGCAAAAATGTTGTAGTTTTTTTTTTTTTCTTCAAATGTAATCAAATGAATGCGGTCAACCCACTGGGTGTCTGCTCCTTGGTGTAGGCAGTGGGATAACCAAACACATCCACCCAGAGAAATAAGGGGAGAGCCACCAGGAGCTTTATTGTGAGACTTGAGGGCACCTCCCACTTCCTCTGGCAGCTGACAGTTTGGGTTATCAACAATAGTTCCACTGCAATTATTTACATTCAGGGCATGCCGGGCACTGGGCTAGTCCCCGGGATACAAAGATGACTGAGGTCTTTTCTCTGCCCAGCTCAAGGCCTGGCAGGAAGAGTGCCCGGGGCCAACAGTGGGGTGCGTGTGGGCCTCGGGGTGAATGAACCAGAGAGAACGCACACTGAGCTGGGCCTGTGCCTCAGAGGACAGGCCACGATGAACGCATTCCTGTGCAGCTGTGGAGAGCCCTTGTTGACAGCAGGGCTAGCCATGCATTCCTGGGTCCCACCCTTGGAGCGTGGGGCTGGGTTTAGGACTGTTCCTTGATTGCTTTTAAGGCACGTCCAGGGCTCCTGCAGGTGGTCCATGGACCTCACAGCGAGATGTGGTCAGTGTTTAGTAATGTGGAGCACAATGAGATTATCACAACTAGAACAGAAGTCAGCCTGGGTTCTGCCAAAACCACCCCAAGGACTTTGGTGGGGACATATCATGCCTTTATCTCATCTCGTCTGATGGGATGTTGCTGATTCTCGGGAGGTTTAAGCTCCCCAGAGATGCACCACAAACAGTAAGATCTCACACAGCTGAACCATACTCCCTAGGAAACTTGACCAAACCTTTTGGGCCGAGGTCTTTTGGAGAAAGGCAGGGGTACAATCAAACGGGCCTTCTGGCAGATGTGGAATTAATACCTAAACTTTCTCATCGGTGGAGTGGAGAGTTTGGACACAAACATCTTAGTCGAATGAGAAGAATATTCAGTCTTTTTGGATTAGCTGGACTGAGGCCTAAACCTCAGCTTCCTGCCAATTCCAGGGGCAAGTCCCACCAGCCGCCCAATCTTCTCACCTCTGGAGTCTACCATACTGTGCTTTGAACATGAAGTGCTCCTCAGTGACTCATACGTTTGAATGCCTGGGACCTGGCTGGTGGTGCTGTTTGGGGAGGCTGTAGAACTTTCGGGACATGGAGCCTACCTGATGGCAGACCACTGGACGTAGGCCTTTGAAGAATGCCGCTGCTGTTCACTACAGGCTGTTCTCTCTACTGATGGTCTGCTGACTGCATGGCCAGATGCTGTCCCCCACCAAGAACTGTGCCACGCCCTCCCTGCTTGAAGGATCAAACTTTATGAAGCTGTGAGCCAACGTAAACCCTTTCTCCCTCGCGCTGCTTATGTATTTAGTTACAATAACACCAAAGTAACTCACACAGAGTTAGTAGTCCCTCTGCTGGTTACTTTCCCATTGCTAGAAGAAAATACCTGACCAGGAATGGAGAGATGGCCTTGCGGTTAAGGTGTTTGGCTGTGAAGCCAAAGGACCCACGTTTGATTCCCCAGGACCCACGCAAGCCAGATTCACAAGGGGCACATGTGTCTGGAGTTCTTTGGCAGTGGCTAGAGGCCCTGGCGTGCCCATTCTCACTCTTACCTGTCTCTCTTCTCTCTCTCTCTCTCTCTGCTTGTAAATTAATGAATTAATTATTTTTTTAGAAAAAAGAGAAAATACCTGACCAGAAGCAGTGTATGGAAGAGGAAAGAGTGCAATTCAGCTAACAAGTGCGGAGGGTAGAGGACGTCATGGCAGAGAAGTCACGGCAGGGTCCAGCGGCACATTGTCACGTCAGCAGGGAGGGGATAGGTAGAGATGAATACGGCTGCTCCATCGGTGATCCCTTCTTTGTACCCCTCCTGCAGTGAAGGGGGGCCTCCCCACCTCAATTAACGGGATCGCAGGTCCCGCCAAGAGGACAGTCTATGCAGCCCACCACAGCCCCTTCCTCGGTGACCTTGAAGTAGAGAAAATCAGTACGTTAGTACTTTTCCTGTGGGATAACGTAGCTGGGTCAGGGTTATATTGTACAGTTTGCTTACTTTTTTTTTTTTTTTGACAGTCTTATGTAGCCCAGGTTGGTCTCAAGCTCACTACATAGCATAGGATAACCCAGAGCGCTTGATATCCCTGCCTCTGCCTTCTGAATGCTGGGGTTGAAGGCCCTCTCTAGCACACGCAGTTTTGTATGGTGCTGGGGGTGGGACCCAGGGCCTGGGGCATGCGAGGCAAGTGCTCTGTCAACTGACCCACGTCCTCAGCCCTGTCCAGCTTTTCTGTGACTGGCAGGACCGCGTCTCTCAGTTTCAGTCAGCGATGGTGGGAAAGGTGTCACGCGACACTCACTGTAGGGCAGTCCTTACAACCCATCTGCCAGTCTCTGCCAGCAGGGAACCTTGGAGCCCTAAAAGGTGACAGATGGAATCCTTAGATGGAGAAGGATCAGTTTCTGCAAGTCTTCAGGAGTGGCAGCCCCACTGATTACCCTACTTGAGGAGGTGGGAGTATGAGTAAGAGACGACTTGTTTGTGTAAACCACTGCTTGCCAGACGTCTTCCCCTTAGCCAGTCCTGACGATGCATTTTGGTATGTTGCCTATTGGGGCAAAGGTCTTCTGATATAATGGTAGAGATCTCACCTTTGGTTGGAGAATTCTTTTTGCAGTTGGCAGTGGCTACGGGTGGCATTCAAAACTCTCTACAGCGCTGAGAATAAGTGCCTATGGAGCGCGGAGCGCTAAACGAGACATTTAGATGCCCCCAAAGCTCAGGGAGCACTGCGGGAGAGGAGGAAGGAAGAACCAACGTGAGGGGATGGGGAGCAGGGCTGTGGAGCGCCCCCTTCTGGACAGGACGGGGCTGCTGCATTCGCCACCTCAGGGTGACCGCTGTTAGTGCGCAAGGTCTGCACCATGCTGAGCCCCTCAACCTTGCCCCGTGGACGGTGGAAGCAGGCCAAAAGCAAAAAAGTACAGTGTGTCAGAGTGGGAGAGGGGCTAGTTGGAAAGAAGGGGTTCGACGGAAGAGAGATGGAGGAAGGGAGATAAGAGAAAGCAGTGCAGGAGGACCGTGATCAAAATATATTACACACACACACACACACACACACACACACACACGCACACGCAAATGAAACGTGTCAATAAACCAGCAGGGAGTCTGGCACTTTGGGGAGATTCTTTCACTTGTCTGGCACACCAGCCGCCTGGGATTCTGCCTGCAGTTCTGAGGTGCCCCTCCTCTCCAGGTGGTGACCCCTGATCTAACAAGGGCCACCTCCCCTCACCTGGGCCCTTCCACAGTGTACTTTTCTTCAAAACGCCATTCGTCTTTCTGCCCAGGTCCATTCCAGTTCTTTCCCTTAATGTGCACTTTAGAATTTCCTTGTCAGTGAAAACCTTCCCCAGCCTCCACCTCCATCCCAGGGCTGGCTTGGCCCCTCGCCTTGTCTGGTGCCCTCTGTGCGGTGGTGATGATGGGGCAGCTCCTTCCTCCTCAGGCTTGCGGGGAGGGGCGGGCATTCTGTCCTCCACCACCTGACGCAGCACTTAACAAACATCTGTGATGACATTCATGAGCCAGTGTGAAAGGGATTGAGTGATGCACTTAACCTCTTTCATAACTACGGCTTAAAGCCCGCAAGTGACCATCCCTGACTCACCTAAACGCCTTCCCCTTCGGGATGACGCACATTTAGTCCCGGGTCTCCCCCCTCCTGGACAGTCATCGGGTGGCCAGGACCACACAGGCGCTCTGCAGCAGAGAGTGCAGGTCCGTGCTAGACTGGGCTCTATCTGCATGTGGGCTCTGTTGTCCATGGGAGCCTAATTTGGGGGATGTGACCTGGCACATGAAAGGGGCAGGAAGGACAGAGCGGCTGGCTCCTTGGGGCCATCATTTTTCTGTGCTGACGTCCATTGTGCAGAAAAGGCTTTTCTCAGCTGTCCTGGCTCTCCTCAGCGGGCCTGTGTTGTCAGCTGAGCCCGCTGCGGGGGCAGCTGGACCCAGACACAGGGACACAAACAGCAACAGGGGGCACACAGGGGCTGGCACCCATGATGCCAAGACACAGCTGGACCCTCCAAGGATGTAGAGCCAGAAACACTGCTCAACCTTCACAACCAGGAAGCCTTTCCAACACTCCTCCTTGCTTCCCCCACCCCCACCTCCCTTTCTTAAACTATAACCAAGAAAGGAGTTGATTTCTATTCTGTGAGGAACGGGCAATGTCCTCAGCGTGCTTGAAACAGAGCCTTTGGAACGATAAATTCCTGGTGAGAGAGCAGGTGGCTCTTTTATCTGAGCGAGGGATCTGAAACTCAGCTTTTAAGGGATAGTTGCCCCTTGCTTTTCTTCTGGGTGTGAAATGAAGCAGACCAACTTTGTGGCTGGTGATTTGCGTGATGGAAGAGAATCATAGTGAGGAATGAAATTTAGGGGCTTCTAAGAAGCTGAGTAAATGTGATTATTAATTTGACTTTAACTCAAGTCGGTACTTTAACTTTCAAATTGAGTGAGGAGACAGAAGACAAAAGTTGAGGCAGGAGCCTGGGGAGTCGTGTTGGATTCAGTCTATGACCTCGGGAGCTAGTCTTAATCAGTGACGCACACATCGTGATGGGAACATGACAGGTCCTCCACGGGCTACCCGCGTGGGAGTGGGCACACCCAGTTTCTCTCCACCCCTTGAGGAAATCTGCCACTTGTCAGCTGATTTGAGTCTTCCTTGTGTCCTTCTACACCTAGGTCAGTTTTCAAGTCCCTGATGTATCTCATTCCCGACCCTGAACTCAGGAATACCATATCTGTGTGAGAGTGGGAAGGTGCCTTGGGAAAAAAAAAACATGGTGTTTGGATGCCTGACGTCAGGCTGGATTCTCTTGCGTCAGCCTTCCTTGCTGGTGGGCTGTGCTGCAGCTCTACTGTTGACATGGGAGCCGCAGAAGGTGGACATCCCATCTTCCTAAACGTTGGATCCTGTAGAGAGTCGAGGAGAGGGTCCCGGGCACAGGCCGTGCATCACAGGAGCTGCTGCAGTGGAGACAGTGCGGGACACAGTCGTGGTCTTCAGAAACACAGGGGCTTGTTCTGTCTGCCCCAGTCCTGTGAGGCAGGTGACCTCTCGTGCAGGGTTGTACGGGAGAGAACTCCCCCGAGTTTCTCGAATCACAGACCTGGTCCTCATGTCCAGGGTGCCAGGGCTCTCTGAGAGAGAAGTCAGGGTGTCCACTGCCGGGACCCCGGTGACTGGACAGCACGTAGACCACCGTGGGGCGTGTGACGCCGCAGGCCAGGGCAGCCCCATCCTCCTCTCTGCTCCCCAGCTTCGCACGTCTCTCATGCGTCTTGCAGTTGCTGCTCAGCCCAGCGGACGCACAGGATAGCTCTGATTTCATGGCGCTTCTGCCAACTGGAAGCGTTGGGCAACCAACAGATCAAGATGAAAGGCGACATGCGCGTCTCCAGCCCTGTGGGAAGGGACGTAGTAAGCCGATACCTCGGAGCCACAAACAGAAGTGACTGAGCGCCAGGGGCTTCTGTTCTGAAGATGGGTGGGAGCACATGCGCGGGAACCAGGGGGAGCGGAGGAAACTGCGCAGACTTAATAATGGTGATTTTTCAAAGTGACGTTCAAACGTCTACTGAAAAGTGAGCTTCAGCCGGGCGTGGGGGCACGTGCCTTTAATCCCACCACCCGCGAGGCAGAGGAAGGAGGATCGCCGTGAGTTCGAGGCCACCCTGAGACTCCATAGTGAATTCCAGGTCAGCCTGGGCTAGAGTAAGACCTTACCTCAACCCCCCCCCCAAAAAAAAAGAAAAGAAAAAAGAGAATGAAAAGCAAGCTTCCTTTTCATGTTCTCAAGAGAGTTTTCAAGTCATATATTCATAGGAGAGTCACAGGATGCTAAGAAGTATTAAATATTGGGCTGGGGAGATAGCTCAGTCAATACAGTGCTTGCTTGGTAAGCCTGAGGACTTGAATTCAATCCCTGGAACGGTGGTGTGTGCTTGACATCCCAGCACCAGAAAGGCCGAGACAGACATCCCCACACTCGCTGGCCAGACAGTCTAGCCCACTTGGCAAGTTTCAGCCTAGTGAGAGACCCTGTCTTAACAAGGTAGACAGCCTGAGGAACGACACTTGAGGTTGTCACTGACATCCACGTAAATGCACATCTGCACACACATCTGCACGCACACACACACAGAATATTAAATATTCAGGGTAGAAAAGTGGTCTGATATCAATTCAAATTAACTCGTCGTCAACTTGAAAAAAAAAAAAATTAAGGAATTTTCGTTCTGTAAAGTAAGAAACTTCCAAGAATCTTTCCCAAGGGAGTTCCCGTGTGTCACGTGTGACTTTGTGATCGCTTTATCTGCCGGCTCCTTTGGTCAGCGTCCTCGTTAGGAGTGCAGTGATTCCGCATCCCGTATGCATGTTGGTAGGGCTTATCTAGAGGAATCTAGACTTTCAACCTTACGTATTTCAATAACTTACAGAACTAAATAAAATTAACACTGTAGATTATTGGATAATCATTTATTCATGAACATTTCTTCACAAGTAATCAGATGTTTAGATTGGGATTGGTACAGTGCAGCCCTTCACTAAGGCCAAGTGGGCGGGCTTCCTGGCTGGAAATGTGAGAATAAGTGACTACTCCTTAGTTTCATGCGTTCTGAGCTCCTCTTCTTACAGAATGGGGATTGCATGGTGTTGGAGCCCAATGTCGGGAGGCCTATTTAAATAATTTGCGCGCAAAGTGTTCATCATGTTGTGTGGCACACCTCAATGCCGAGTCACTGCTGACGACTGTCACCTGTGATGACAGAGATGAGGCAAGGGATTCTCAGAGGCAGCTTGGGTCTGGAGATCTGCACACTTGGCAATGGCCCATCTTGATGGGGCTGGACTTGTCGGACAGGGAGTCCAGATCCTAATGCAGGCATCTGACATGGTCTGCTCTGGGCTGGGTGGACTGGAGCTTAGGAATGAAAACTGAAGGACGATCCAGAATTTGGGCTGCAGAGATGGCTCAATGGTTAAGGAGCTTGCCTGCAAAACCTAAGGATCTGTGTTCAATTCCCCAGTACCTACATGATATGCAAGGTGGTGCATGCATCTGGAATTTGTTTGCAGTGGCTAGAGGCCCTGGCATGCCCATTGTCTCTCTGTCTGCCCTCCCCTCTTTCATACATAAGTAAATAAAATACATTTTGAAAAAGAAGCCCAGCATTCAGGAGGCAGAGGTAGGAGGATTGCCGTGAGTTCAAGGCCACCCTGAGACTACATAGTAAATTCCCGGTCAGCCTGGGCTAGAGAGAGACCATACCTTGGAAAACTAAAGAGCCAGGATTGAAAGGATGGCTTTGGCAGTGTTTTCCAAGTGTCCATGTAGCCAGTCCTGACATGGAACTGAGCGTCCCTCCTCTGCAGGTGGTAGTGGGGGACAACTGAACAACGTCCTTGAGTTAAGGAGGTTCCGGCAGGCCTTCACACACACGCCCTCCTTTCTCCTTCTCGGGGTCTGACGCTCGGTGTGGCTCCCAGGTCCTCAGCTCCACTCTCTTCTGTGGGCTTGCTTCATACTGACTCCCTCAGCTCCCCACAGTGCTCTGAGAGAAGACACAGGGAGGAGAGGGACCCTGGGGCAGCCAGAGACACCCCGGCGCTCACTGGGGTCTGCAGGCTGGGGAGGAGGCCTGGCGGCCAGAACAGCCGGAGCGAACGTCCCTGCTCCGCACCACGGTGGCCGTGGCTGCAGACAGCGGCCACCTCCCTGACCTAGCAGGCCATAAACTATTCGAGGACGAGACCTGTGCTGCTCAAAGTTGGGCTGCATTGTCACCCACACGCCACTGCCCAGTGTCCCAGGACCCAGCAAACTTGACACTTGACTCTTGATCCTCCCAGTGGACCCCAGCATTCAGCCTTCCAATGCTGACTAGGCTGAGACAGGAGCTCGGGCCTGCACTTGGAGCCTCATTCTGGCCTCGGCCCAGGTCACCCTCGGGACTCGCTTGTTGCTTCTGCCCAGTGGGAGGGACCTGCTGGACTATGGCTGCAGGAAGGAGATGGGGAGGATCGCAAATCCTCAAACCAGCTGCTTCACTGCTGTGCGTCCCCAGAGAGCCACGCGGGAGGAGGACCCGGCAGCATCTCTCTGTGAGTGACAAGGACGCTGACCTCAAAGCCTGCTGTGGACGTCAGACCGCAGGGAGCGGGCTAGGTGCCTGCCACCCCGAAGGACTCCTTGTGCCTGTGTGTGCCTACTGAAGTTGGAGTCAGCCTCAGTCCCAGATCTGCCTTGGCACAGATGTGGCAAATCCTGAGAGAGACACCAGGTGATCAAGGGATCTGCGAGCAGAACCCTAAAGAAAGAAGCCAGAGAGGAGACAGCATGCCAGCGAAGCCCTCTCTGGAGCTGCTCAGCACCTCACTGTGGTCACAACGGTCTCACTCTGCCTGGAGACAAGTCCAGCCAGCCAGCCCATCCAAACGGGTCGCCCCATGACCTTTTCTTCTGTTTCCTCAGCTGTTTATTTTTTCCTTTGCTTCTGACTCCCCCAGCCAAGCCCCACACCCCACATGATATTGTCTGATTCTAGAAAGTTCTCCAACCTTATCACACTCTGTTCTTCTCCCTCGTCCCTTTCAGTCATGTCCATAAGTCTTGCACTTACCCTAAGTTCTGGGCATGGCCAGGTACATCAAAGGATGTGAGAGATGTGCTAATGTTTTTTTTTTAAATGAGAGAGTGAGAGGCGTTGAGAGAGAGAAAGAGAGAGGGAATTGGCACGCCAGGGCCTCCAGCCACAGCAGTCAAATTCCAGACACGTGTGCTACCTTGTGTGCATGTGAGACCTTGTACGCTTGTGTCACCTTATGTATCTGGCTTATGTGGGATCTGGAGAGTCAAACTTGGGTCCTAAGGCTTCGCAGGCAAGCGCCTTAACCACTGAGCTATCCTTCCAGCCCATGCTCATGCTTTTAATGTGTAGACAGTTGGTGCCCATTTGTTGCCAGAAATCACTAGGTTTGCTTCCAAGTAGGCTTTGAACTTTTAAAAAATATTTAATTTAATTAATTAATTTATTTGAGAGACAAAGAAAGAGGCAGGTAGAGAGAGAATGTGTGCACCTGTGTCTGTAAACAAACTCCAGATGCATGTGCCAGCTTGTGCATCTGGCTCACATGGGTCCTGGGGAATTGAACCTGGGTCCTTTGGCTTTGCAGGCAAGCACCTTAACTGCTAAGCCATCTCTCCAGCCTTTTCTTTCCTTTTTTTAAAATATGAAATTCTTGGGCTGGGGCAGTTAAGGCGTTTGCCTGCAAGGCCAAAGGACCCAGGTTCAATTCCCTGGGGCCCACGCTAACCAGATGCACAAGGGGGCGCACACATCTGGAGTTTGTTTGCAGTGGGTGGATGCCCTGGTGTACCCATTCTCTCTCTCTCTCTCCCTCTTTCTCTGACAAGTAAATAAAAAAAGATAAAAATTTTTAAAATATACGAAATCATAGTGGCAGCATTCCGTGTCCCCTGCCGAGCCCGCTTTCAGGGCCAGTGAGGACTGGAGCTGAGCAGCGTGCTCTCATAGGTCCATGAGGAGGGCTGCAGCCAGGGAGCACCAGGTGAGCAAGGGCAGGGCCGAGACACACTCTGCACCCCTCTGATCCCGTTTGGAGTATGCTGCTTTTCTGGACATTTGGGATGACAGCTCAGCCCGCTGTCACCTTGCTTGGGGCTGTGAGGAGCTGAGAGAGAGTCCCATGACCCTCATGGCTCAGGAAGCTGTGCTCAGCTCTGCCCGCCAGGCCTTCTTCTAGGTTCTGAGCTGCTTTTGAAGCGAGAGATCATTTCAACAGGAGGCTCTCTCCATCCCATGGTCTTTTTTGTTTTTCCACAAACACAGGAAATCCTTCCATCGGTCTGCAGATTACTGGCACCTCAAAGTGCTGTGTTAGAAGACACCGGTATGACTCACGCCGCTGCTCTATGGGCCCTTGTAGGGACAATTGAAATACCATGTCATAGCCAGGCATGGTGACTCATGCCTGTAATTCCAGCAATTGAAAAGTGGAGACAGAGGGATTACCAGTTTGAGGTCCTGGATTTGATTCCTAGAACCATAAACAAACAAACAAGACCTTACAGTAATGGTGGGCAATGATCGTAAATATTAAGATTCAGGGTAAAGTTGGGGTAAATTTTGGGTAAGTTACATGGAATAGCCTCAAAAATTTAATCCTTGAAACTATTAACACCATGTAGAGACAAGAGCACATTAATAGGTTACATCAAACCTTACAGTTGAATTAAGACATTTCCTGCTTAGAAACTTTTGTCTTTCTTACCAAAAAAAAAAAAAAAAACAACCCACCCATAAACATAGTAAAATGCAGAATTTATTATACTAAATTTTAACTCAGGGAAAGATAGTATATATTGTTCAGCAAATCAGAAAATATCCCAGAAGACCATTTTAGCATCTAGAATTTTTAGCCAGAACTAAACCCTATGGTTTAATCAATGGGCTACACCAAGCAGACTATCTTTTCTTAACATTTATGTATTCACTTATTTATGTGTGTGTGTCATGATGGGCATGCCAGGTCTCTTGCCACTACAAATGAATGCCAGTTAGACTGCTTTTTGTGCCCATCTTTATGTGAGTGCTAGGAATTGAACCTGGGCAGGTAGGCAGGCTTGGCAAGCAAGTGCCTTTAACTGCTGAGCCATCTCCTCAGACCCTGTAAAAGACTATCTTATAAAGTAACAGAAAATTTCAATTAAACCATGTGTGGTTGATTTGACAAATCATATCACCAAGAAATAAGGAACACACAAGAGAGCAGTTGGTGAGTGATCGGAAACTCAGCCTAATTCAGCAGACGTTCAACAAGGGAAGATGTTGACCTTTATCCTAGATACAGTGTTTAGGCATATGGTGTGCATTTAAACAATAATGTTTTGATATACATGAAGGTTTCCTGGGATGAACTGTAATAACATTTGCAAACAGGCCCTGAAAAGATTAATTGCAGCCTCTTTTCTGGATTTCACATCACTACACCATGGCCTTCCATTTATCATCTTGCTATAGCTACTAGCAGAATAATAAACATGTTTCATGGGCAGGAGAGATGGCTCAGTTGGTTGTGGCACTTGCCTTCAAAACCCAATGACCCAAGTTCGATTTCCCCAGTACTGACGTGAAGCCAGATGTGCAAAGTGGCACATGCATTTGGAGTCTGTTTGTAATGGCTAAAGGCCCTGGTGTCCCTTTTATTTATTTATTTACTTCTTCTCTCTCTCTCCTTGCAAATAAGTAAATAAAAATTAAAGAAATGTTTAAAAATATGTCATGTACTTTTCAAGTATTTATAACTATAACTTATAACTCTTGCATCAACAATTTTCAGTTCTTGTCTAGAGGTATGCTATGTGATGAGATATTTCTTTTTTAAGATTTATTTTTATTTATTATGAGAGGGGGGGAGAGGGAGAGGGGGGAGGAGAATGGGCACACCAGGGCTTTGAGCCACTGCAAGCAAACTCCAGATGCATGCACCACCTTGTGCATCTGGCTTACATGGGACCTGGAGAATTGAACCTGGGTCCTCAGGCTTCGCAGGCAAGTGCCTTAAATGCTAAGCCATCTCTCCAGCCCTGATTAGATATTTCTTACCAAATTCTCCGTCAGCACAGTTACAAAGACAGTGCTTATACACACCCAGGGCTCCAGGGCTCCAGGGATACCGACTGCGACTCATGCGCATTGAGCCCCCTCCCTACCTCGAGGTCTGTGCTGCCTGTGATCCTCCTTTGGCAGAGGGCAAGAAGGTGCAGAGGGACCGCACGGCTGTGCTGCTGCTGCATGAGAGCTGCAAAAGGTACCCGCAGAGCCTGAGCCAACAACGAGGTTCACCGGCGACTCTACAACCAAAATTACTGCTGCGCTGCTGTGGGACAGCAAGGGACACTGGCGGGTCTCCTGGAAGGAGGCCCTGGAAGAGATGTGACGCTGGAGGTCTTTCCCTGGCCAAGGCTCACTCAGCTTCCAGTTAGCTATGGTAGAAAACAGCACATGACTTACAGTGAGCCTTTGGCACAGGTCTATGCCACGTAGAGGAAACCTGTTCCGGGGGTCCCAACCCTGCAGATGTCATTGTCTCCCTGAGATCTGCCCTCGGCTTTACCAGAAGGGGCTGACTGGCAGCATCTCACAGGCAGCAGATGGGCAAGTTTACCTAGCTAGCTGCGTCCCTACAGCCTACCTGCTAGGGCCTATATGAATGTCTCCTGGGCACAGCACCCAGAAGTCTGTTTCCAGCAGAAAAGCCCAGTATGATAATTCAGCCCTCAGGTTTAGTAGCTGTAACACCTATGTTTTCTTTTGGATATCCTACAATTTAAAATTTTTTTTTATTTATTTGGAGAGAGAGAGAGAGAGAGAGAGAGAGAGAGAGAGAGAGAGAGAGGGAGAATGGGAATGAACAAACATGTGCACGGGCATGCCAGGCACTGCTTTGTTTTCAAAGATCACATGGACTTGCAGGGAAGGTAGACAAGGAAGTAGATGGCATTCAAAACCTTTGCGGGACTAGGTTCTCTCAGTCCTTCAAAGAGGCAAATCTGCACTTCTCCCCGGGACAAAATGTGCTGCCCCTTCGTCTCTTTTCCTTTTCACATGCCCTTCCCACCACCTTCCTGGTCCTGTAGCTTTTCCCTGCTTTCTTGTAGGTTTCTCAGAAAGCGGGTTCTGTGACTGGGTATCTTGCAAGAGTTCATGTATTAGGCTAGCGCAGGAGCACAGTAAGAGTGTCACAGTTACCTTCACCTTGCTAGGACAACACACCCGACCCAAAGCAGCTCTTGGAAGAAAAGGGCTTATTTTTGGCTTACAGTCTTGACTGGCGGGGGGAGAGGGGGAAGCTTCATGATGGCAAAGGAAAGCATGGCACAAGTAGAGGCTGGGCATCACATCGCCACACAGTAGGTGGCAAATAGCAGCAAGAAGGTGAGCTGAGCTCTGACAAGGGGGGGCTGGCTATAACACCCCTAATCCCATCCTCCAGCAACATACCTCTTACAACAAGGCTCCACCTCCCAAATTTACCAGCAGCTGGGGTTCAAGCATTCAGGACACACGAGTGTATGGGGGACATCTGATACCAACCACCACAAAGGACAAAGAGTGGAAGTGGGGAAAAGGAGTCCTTCACTTCTCCTCTGGGTAGCTGCTGCTCAGTGGGATAAACTGACCAAGCCCCCATGGGACTCACAGTGAGGAACCAGCACCCTGTGGCTATGGCTGTGGGAGTGGGTGGACAGAGGAGGCAGAAAGGAAAAATTGAGCCATGGGCTTCTGCATCACAGGGGTCAAATGTCCCTCTGCAGGTTCTAGGTCCCTCACGCTGGCAGGAAGCCCATGCAGGAGTGTCCGGGGAACCTCACATCAGCATCAGTGTGAGAGCCAGAGGTGCAGGGTGGGCAGAAAGTCAGGGCCTGCAAGGTGGAGCTGGTGCCAAGGAGCCAGAGCTCCCACAGGGCTGAGGCTAAGCAAGACCTCCATGATTGGAGGGGTAGCCAAGAGGCCCAAGCAGAAGGCCATCAGTGTCTTCTCTGTCCTGACAGCCCAGCTCCTGGACAGTGCTGCAGGCCATGCCAGTAGGAATGACAATCAAGAAGTTTACTACGCTCCTTAAGAGGAAGGAAGCTACCCACAGACACTTCATATCACGTCTCCCTCAGGCCACGTTTCCAGGAGGAAATGGTTGAGGCTAGAGGAGCAGGGAGCGTGCTCCAGGCGAGGAAGCAACGTGAAAGTAGGGACAGAGGTTGCTCTGAGAAATATCCGATGGGAAGAAAGAAATCCTCCCTGCTCAGCCAGCATGCAGCGCCAGGACCTTCCTGTGGCTCCTCTCCTTCCGCCCCTGCGGGCCACTCAGCTGCAGGGCTGCCCTGTGCACTGTGGGCAGATAGGATGGGGAGGCAGCTTGGGTCTTTCCTAAGAGGGCTGCCAGGCTCAGCAGCGAGTTGTTAAAAGAAGTGAACATATTTTAAAAAGAAGTTTCTGCTTTCAGCTTGGGAACTGTGCAGTAGCCCAGGCTGATGGCCGGCGGAGGGTGCTCTTCCTAGAAACTAACTAGCTAAGGGGGGGGGGGGCTGCACACTAACGGCTGGGGAAGAGTTCTAGAAGGCTGTCCCCTGCCGCTTTCCCAAGTGACAGGGTAAAAAGAAATGACCCACGGAAGGCCACATGGTCACCCCGTACCAGATGTGACCTGCAGATGCCTTTGACCCCTGAATTTCCCTCATAAGTAGTGGGGACCAGGGGACTCAGAAAGCCAGCCCTACCCAGTGCACATGTTCAGGGCCCTTCTAACATGCCTGTGGATTTTCACCTAAGCAATACAGTCTTATATAGTCAGTTTTCCTCTTGCCTCCGCTCACCCTCAAGCAAGATAAAGACTTAAACTGACAAAGCGACACTCTGTTCTACAGCCTTCTTCTCTCTCTTGCCATTTTAAGACCAAGATGCATGCCTCCTGCAATCAAAAACTTATGATTTTTCTCCCTGCCCATTGGTTCTAAGAGCAATATTCTACTGGTAGATTGATGCTCGAAGGGAGAGAAAAACCAGGCTGATATGATGTCAACATTTTTTTCATACTCTGCCAGTTATAAGAAATGTCAGCGCAAGCATGAGGTAATATTCAGTTGGTGAGAATATGATGGAAGTAGCTCACATATTTTAAAAAGGATAGTTTAGTGAATACTTCATTTATTTAGTGTGTGGGTGTACACTTGAAGCAAGGTATCTCCTCTCTCCCTCTTTCTCATCATCCCTTTTGCAAGATTTTGGGGAACTTTGCCTCTGCCTTCCTCTTCACCATAGGTGCACATGGATTTCAGAAGCCCACCAGAGCTTCCACTCTTTTACATGGGATCTGAGGTTCCAAACACAGGTAGTCAGAGTTGCACAGCAAGCGTTTTATCCACCGAACCATCTCCCCAGCTCAGGCCTTATGCATTTAAAGAATAATGGTGAAGTATTTTTAAAAACTCAAATTAAGAGCACTTGACCTATTTCCTGCACTGTACATTTATCCAAGTGAGATTATTTTAGAACCATCCCTCGAGCTTCTTAAATATGGGGTGTGTGTTCCAGCAATTGGCGGGGGGAGAATATATATCTTGGCTGGAAGGGTAGGAGAGGTGGCCATGGTCCCAGTAGACTCAGGAGTTCAAAGATGAGGGCACTGGAATCAGATGTCTCAACTCAAAGTTCCTCCATACCCATGTGACTGCCATGTGCCCTCTGACCACTTTCCTGATCACTGCACGTCTCAGAAAGTGCGACGTGAATCTACTCTTCCTCATGGGGCATTGAGGACTTCATGAGGTATTGTGTGTAAAACAGCCAACTGAAAGCCTGTCCCGTAGGGCAAGAGGTCAGTATTGTCAATAAAAGTGACATTCAGACAGGAGACATGCCATGGCACAAGGCATCCTGTGTGTTCATTCACCCAAACTCTTGGGTGTGTAGAAAGAAAACCCCCCCAGTGGCCGAAGGCTGCTGGCTGGCTGAGCCTTGCTTCCTTGGCTAGTGTATGTTCAGGGAGTGAGTTCTGATGGCCCAGGGCCATCATGAAGTCCACAGACATTTTCTTGACTGGTTAATAGTGGGGATCAAACCCAGGGTCCTATACATGCTGAGTAAGTGTTTTATTTACAGTTTGGTTTAATAACTTCAGCCCATCATAATGGAAGCAATTTGTATATGAAATGCTTTAAGAAACAAAGTATTTTCCATCAGGACCTAGAATGGCTATTGGCCGTAGGTCCCATGGGACAGCAGAGCCCATGACAAATTAAGGAAAAGTTGGATATGAAGAGCTTGGCAGAATCCATTTATTTTCTGATCTTGGGAAAGATCAGGTCTCTCTGGACTGGAGAGATATCCCAGCGGTTAGGGCCCTTGCCTGTGAAGTCTAATGACCCAGGCTCGATTCCCCGGTACCCATGTAAAAGCTAGATGCACAAAGTGGTGCATTAATTTGTAGTTCGTGTGTAGTGGCTGGAGGCCCTGGCCACCTATTTTCTGCCCCCTCCTCTCTCCTTGCAAATAAACAGATAATTTATTTTTAAAAAAGAGCAGGTCTAGGGGCTAGAGAGATGGCTAAGCAGTTAAGTGCTTGCCTGTGAAGCCTAAGGACCCCAGTTCGAGGCTCGATTCCCCAGGACCCACGTTAGCCAGATGCACAAGGGGGCGCACGCGTCTGGAGTTTGTTTGCAGTGGCTGGAGGCCCTGGCGCGCCCATTCTCTCTCTCTCTCTCTCTCTACCTGCCTTTCTCGCTGTGTCTGTCGCTCTCAAATAAATAAATAAATAATGCACCAAAAAAAAAATTAAAAAGATCAGGTCTCTTTTAACATTCTCATACCTAGGCAAATACATTTTGGAGACGCGAGGAAAGGAAAAAAGACATTGTTGAGTGATGAGATGCTAGAGACCTCTGTGTACAAAGCTATTCAGAATTCCTTGTCAAAGTTTGATCTGCCTCTGTGTAAGCTCTCCAGGCTAAGCAGGGCAAGCTTACAAAGCTGTGACCTCTTGATGGATTTCAGTCAATGACTCTATTGTCCCAAGGCTGGCCTGAGTGTCCTTGAAGCTGCCTATCATAAAAGCCGGCCAATGCTGTCCTAAGATTAGATATTTTCTCACACCTCTTTTCTTGATTCCAGTTAACTGGAAATGGTATGAAAACAACTGTCATTCTTCCCACTTTCTCTGGGTCTCAAACACACATCGCCAGAACAAGAAGCAAGGTAAAACAAGACACAAAGAATCATTCGTGTACTCTGCTAAGAACCCGGAGTTTGCCTCAAGGAGTTTTGTCTGAATTAAGGATCCTGGGAGGATATGTCAGAAATGTGCTGGAAGAATTAGCATACAGCTTCTTTGTATTCACAACA
This sequence comes from Jaculus jaculus, assembly GCF_020740685.1. Classification (NCBI taxonomy): domain Eukaryota; kingdom Metazoa; phylum Chordata; class Mammalia; order Rodentia; family Dipodidae; genus Jaculus; species Jaculus jaculus. The sequence goes on along the minus strand of NC_059110.1, from coordinate 7,115,192 downwards.
ATTCATTTGTGCCTAAAAATTTCAAAAGGACATCTATTAAGCTGGGAAATACCAAAGATTTCAGTTCTGAAGTCTAGCGTTCACCTTCTGTGAAAGTCAAATTTGCATATGACCCAGCAGTGATATTTTATCAGCTTGGATGCCTAGGTCATAAGTGTGTTCTTATTGGAAAATGTGGGCTTTGGAAAGCTTTTAAAAGCAAGCTTTAAGACATGTTACCGCATGCCCTGACAAGATTATGAAATTTTTTTTTTAACAAGTGTGATTTTCAAGTAGTGAAAAAGAGCACCCAATAGTTTTGAAAGAACAGAAACTAAAATCTATGATATGTGCTGGTCTCATTCTCCGGCCTAGATTTCCTTCTGGGTAGTATCTGGTGCACGGTCATACAGTTAGGGAACTTCTCATGATGGCCGATTTCTAAGAGATGGAGTCTGAAGGTTCCAGAAGCAGCCCTTTAGCTAATGCTAAAGCCTACATCACACCTTCACAAGGAGGTAGGGAAGCAGACACATAGAAAACATCAAATGTTTACTTTCCTCAAAAAGAATTGTGAGGGGCTGGAGAGATGGCTAATGGTGCTTGCCTGCAAAGCCTAAGGACCCAGGTTTGACTCCCCAGAATCAACATAAGCCAGACGTACAAGTTGACTTATGCATACAAGGTCACACATGCACAAAAGGCACATGTGTCTGGAGTTTGGTTGCAGTGGCTAGAGGTCCTAGTGAACCAATTCTCTCTCTCTTTCTCTCATTCACTTGCTCTCTCTCCATAAAATGATTGTGAAACTTACTGAGGGACAGTCTTGAAAATTCTCTTGCTTTCACCCCCCTTTCTCACCAACTTGCAACCTAATAACTGTAGTTTTGGTCTCAAGGATGCAACCTTACAGGCTAGCCCTACCTAGCCTGGAACTTACTATGTAGTTCAGGCTAGCCTCGTGTTTGAACGTGATCCTCCTGCCTCTGCCTCCATAAAGCTAGGGTTATACATAATGCTCTGCAGTGCTTGGCTGAGACTATATTATTACACGTTCCATGTTTGTTAGAACTCAGAAAGTTGCGCGATAATGCTTTATGTGTGCCTGGAGAAAAATTCTAGCAACAGAATGAAGACCAGCGTTCAATCGTGGTTAGCACTTGGAAGCCATGCCACCCAGGCACGTGGCTCTTCTCACCTCAGGTCGCATCCTGTGGTGTTTCTTAAGTCTCTTTCCCCCACTCTCTCCTCCCCTCTTGTCTTTTTATAGCAGTCTGCCCTTTTCACCTGCATCTGTGAGCCCTGAAGGACCAGGAAGAGGAAAAAGGAAAGGAGAGAAGAGTTAATGAGGAGGAAAGGCCGTGGTGTTAGAGGGTGTTCATGGCTCCATTCACGCTCCCCTTCCCCAAGCCCTGTGCTCAGTTTTGAGGACACCCTTTTAAAAGACTTTGTCTTCTGCTGCCCTCTGTTTTCTTATAAGGACAACTGCCCAGTACAAATTCATTTTAACTAATTCCAAACAAGGTCACCTTCTGAGATTCCAGCTGACATGTCACTGGGGGGAGAGCAGAAGACACTATCAGCATGGTGGAACATGGTACACAGTGGTCCCCGGAGACATCTACATGATTGAGAGCCCATCTCCATCTGTCTCATAGTAGGCCACATTCTAATTTCGTTGGCCTGGAGTGGGGCCCGAACATTGTCCCAGTCATCCCGAGTAATTCTCATGAGCGCCTACTGTTGAAAACTACCTTTTAAAGCCACGATTATACCACTGAGCATAATACAGCAAGCAGCATTTACTAAACAGTGCTGCAGGCATTGGACTAAGTCCTGGGCATATAGCACATTAATGTCATGACAGCACATTTCTCACTTCAAAGACAGGAAGGCAACAGAGAACCACAGGACACGATGCTGGGCGTGCCAAGCCAAGACCTCTAGTTCATCTGAGCCCAGAATCACCACTCCTCTACCCTGAGCACCCTGCATTCACCCTGCACACGTGGAGACCCTCCATCCTGCGCACGCTGAGAGCCTTTCATCTTCTCGTCTCTTGGCTGTTTAGAGAAATTACAAACATTTTAAGTTGAGTAGCTGCAAGTTTTCACTACCAAGAAATACAACTGTCTGAACAGAGGGACCCACGTGTCCTCTGTAATGTGAGAACACGTCATAATGAGGAAGGGTCAACGAATAATGACATTATTATTAAAACAGATTTAATCCTTTCATTTCTCCCACTTTCACAAGTTTCAGACCAAACAAAATGCATTTTTGACACTTTCATGCAGGTATGCAATGCAGTTTGATCTCACTCCCCCCAGATATGCTCTTTCTTCCTGCACCAAAAAAAAAAAAAAAAAAGTTTTCACTAGATCTCTATTCTATTTCCAAACATCATATTTTGTTTGTTTGGTCAGAAGGTTGGTTTTATGAGCCTCTGAGTTAAATTAAGGTCCCTTGCGTGATCATGGGTGGTGGGTCATTTCTAGGGGATGGGCAAGCCACCAGTGGTTATACTAGTAAAGGATGTGACTCCTGTCGCCCAGCAAACATCAGTTTCCCCTGTTTACTTTGGGGGATGTGGGGTGTCATGGACCCTCCTTCATCTATGATGAAATACTGACAGCTTCCATCACGTGCAGGAAATCACATCTGCTGGCGAGTCCATGAATGTAGCAGACTTGTTGGACCCAGAGTCCAGCGTCCCACAGCTCCAACTTCATATTCTCCTGCTCTTACGTTCTTTCGGCCTCCTCTTCGCCTAGGGTTCCCTGAGCCTTGGAGGGTGTGAGCTAGGGCTCCCTCTTGGTAACTTGGACAATCGGTTACACCCCAGAACCCATGCCCATGCTGGGTGGATGGCCGTTACAGCGCCTGGGAGGCAGAGACAGGCTAGGCATCTCTGTATTAATCTCTGCCCTTTGTATACAGAAACGTCGGTGTTCGAGGCTGTAGGGAGTACCAATCTGAAGCAGTGAGGCATGGCTGGGCCAGGGGGAAAGACTCCCAGGAGCTGGCCCTCAGAAGCCATGCAGTTTGAGACACCAAGGCAGCTAATTTCAACTATTTACTTAGCCATACCTTAGCTTGGACCCTGGCGAAACTTGGAGAAGGGTTTTGGAAGCAGCAGGGTTCATGAGCCAGTGTCCCTCCAGGTGCCTCTTAACACTGCCACCATGTTGTGGGCAATTGCAAGCACTGTGGCCTATCCTCTGCCTCTCTGACTGGCACTCATCTTCTTGGACTTTTGCTCTATCCTGAGCCAGCACATCTGTTCTGGGCCTTTCCATTTGCAGCGCTTCAGACTTTTCCTCTATTCCTTTGATCTTCGTCTTCCTTCTGAGTCTCTTTGTACCTCTGGTTTCCTGGGTGAGAAACTCACAGTCCCAGCCCTGGGTCCGCAGTCCCCACCCTTCACTATGTGGGCCGAGGGACTCTGGACTGACCGCTGAGGCGCGCAGCCCGGCGTGTGGACAGACTCACCCCGACAGCCACCCAGTGGCTGCTTCTCCTGCCTCAGGTGACCTTGTTAGCCTTTATTTATATCTCAGTCCAGCTTCCCTTGGATGTGATTGTTTCTGCCCCCTCCAGTCCGCTCTTTCTCTGAATCCCTCTCACAGTTAATGTCTCATTTATATCTCAGCCGCTCTAAGCTTACTTCACATAGATTGACCTTGGCTCCCGACTATATATAAAATGCTCCTCACAGAAGTGGAAAGTAGGTTTGAACAATTTGATGTTCCTTGCAACCTCGGCAGCATAATGCTGAACACACTGACTGGAGCTAGCTAGAAATACCTGTGACTCATTTGATACCTGCGGATCCTCGTGATGGCTCATACCTTATATAAGGATAGTGTTAACTTTTGGATAGAAAGTGCTGGGGGATGACCCACAGTCCAAGTGTGAGGACCCTCTTTTAGACCTCAGCAACTATGTTAATGCTGGCTGGGTGACAGTCACAGACAGCTTGGGAGGCAGAGACAGGGGACCCAAAGTAAGCTGGTAGACAGGCTAGCTAAAACTGTGAGCTCCGGGTTCAGTGGGACCCCCTCTATCACTGTGCAGCTCAGTGGTCAGTCCAGAGTCACTCGGCCCACATCGTGAAGGATGTGACTGCGGACCCAGGGTTGGGACAGTGAGTTTCTCACCCAGGAAACCAGAGGTACAAAGAGACTCAGGGAAGAAGGAAGATGAAGTTCAAAGGAATAGAGGAAAAGTCTGAAGCGCTGCCAAATGGAAATACAGAGGAGTGCAATTGAAGAAGACGCTCCACATCGACCTCTGGCCTCCACCTATATACACACATGCACATGTATCCACAATACACAGTGTGCCCACACACATACATGCACACACACCCCACATGCATACATGTGCAAAAAATGAAGATTACCAAATATGACATCATATCCTAGTAAAAATATGTGCATAATGATTATAATTAAGAATGGAAGATATAAGCTATATTAGTAAACTGTTATGTGATGTCTAAGCTGTTGAGTGCTAACTCTGAAAACCATCTCAGACTCAAGCATGTTTGTCTCAAGAGTCCTCAGAGACCCCTTGTCCTGGGGTGGGCTGGCCCTGTGGCCTGGCTCGCTGTTCTGTTAATTATCTGTCATTTGTTCTTTCATTTTCCTCTGGCCGAATGCTTAATAAACTAACTCACTTGAAACCAAAAGTAAGGATATCATAGATCATTTCTCCAGACAGAACAGAGACCTAACCCAAATTATTTTCTTAGTGGTTCCCACCATTATTGGCCTGTGTGGTGGTATGCTGATGTTGATTAAAAATGGAACTGGCCTGTCGAAGTCCACATAGGATTGTTTTGGCCAATGCCAGGCGTAGCCACAGAGAGGCACCACACCAGACAGACCAGCTGTCATGGACACTGGCAGCGGTGCCAATGAACGTCATGGGTCCTCGTTTCAGACTCAGAGCTGGTGAGGAACAGTCCTTGTGTGTGTGACTCATCTTCATCTGCGTTTAGTTGCTAAAACTAAATCCCTGAAGCTGGGTGCTTATATGGAGAAGAGGTTTGTTTAGCTCACAGTTTGGGAGCTTGAAAGTTCAAGGTCAGACTGCCCCATGTGTTTGACCTCTGTTGAGAGCCTCGTGATAGATGGCATCACTTACAGGGGCGAAGGAGAAGAAATGGCCAGACAGGAAGCCAGAGCAATTCACGAGTCACTCCTCTCTTTATGGCCAACCACTCTCAAGGGAACTGACTGGTCCTGGGAGAGAGAAGGGCATTACTCTCCTCCCAGGCCATGTCCCTGGTCACCCATTCATCTTGGAGTGCCTCCTCTTAAGGTCCACCACCTCTCAGCACCACCATGCTGAAGATTATCTCTAGCACATAACTGTTTGGGGAAGGAAGCACGTGTAAACCTCACCATGGCCTGTGACTGAAGTCAAATGTGGTGATGTCCTCTGATCTTCCGGTTTCTTACATGAGAGTTTGGTCAAGACGGCTAAATCAGATCTTGATGGAAAACTCCAGCTGGCAGGGGGAAGGAGGGTCATTCCGTGTGGTTTGGGGAGGGGGGGCAGCAAGGCCCCCTCCTGGATTTCTAATCCTTTCACATACTTGCATCATTTCTACCTCACTTCTCACCTTTGGCCTCTGAGTACTGGATCTATGGTGTTATTGTGTGTGGGGGGTGGAGGGGTGTGGCACAGGCACATGTCTGTGTGCCCATGTGGTGCCCTGTGTGCTCACCTGTGACCTCCATCACTCACCTTGTCATTCTTACTTGAGCTGACTCTGGAGCTTGTCCCGTGCCAGCGATGCCCAGCCTGTGCCCCCCACGGGACTGGGGTCTAGTTGTGTGTGGCCACGCCCAGGTGTGTGTGGGGGTCCTAGTGATCAAACTCCCAGGCTTCCTCAGGCCAGCATGCATGCGCAGAAAGTGCTCTTAACCACTCAGCTGTCTCTCCAACCCTGTTGCTTTAGCTTGTGTTTGTTTGTTTGTTTTTATTTATTTATTTGAGAGCCACAGACAGAGAAAGGCAGATGGAGAGAGAGAGAGAGAATGGGTGCGCCAGGGCCTCCAGCCACTGCAAACAAACTCCAGACGTGTGCGCCCCCTTGTGCATCTGGCTAATCTGGGTCCTGGGGAATTGAACCTCGAACCTGGGTCCTTAGGCTTCACAGGCAAGTGCTTAACCGCTAAGCCATCTCTCCAGCCCTGTTGCTTTAGTTTTAAGAGCAATTTAGACATCACAACTTTGACATAGACCTAATACTAACTTGTCCTAGCATTTTATCATTAAACTCAAAGTAACATAATGTCTGTTTGGTTTTTGTTAACAACTAGGAAAGTCTAAGGAGAGCTCGTAGTTGGGAACCCTTCCCAAAGCGCTGAATTCCACTAGAGTGCCGTGTGTTTATGCCAAATGCAATGGTGGAATCCTTTTGGTGTTTCGTGAACAGCTGCTCGAGGCTTATCAGACTGACTTTCTGCCTGTGCCAAGGACAGTTATTCTGTTTGTGTAAAGTGACTTTGAAGATTAATAAGTAACAGGATGGATACACATGGATTTATGAGCATTAAAGCTTTGAATTGTTTGTGTGTGTGTACACTGTGCAAAATAACATCAGGCCTGGCTCACTGGTTATACCCAAGTCATCTTAGGAGAAAGACATAAATTCTTATGGCTCTGAATAAGACTTGAGTAAATATTTGGTGATCCACAATGACCTTCTATTGGTAAGTACTCGGTCTAAGTATCCCCAGAAACCATATGGTGCTTTATTTTGGGGAAACAGCCTTAGCCCACGCAGCCCATAGGCGTCACTGCCTGCTGTCCTTCCTTCTTTTCTTCTGCTTATGTTCTCTCTCTCTCTTTCTTATTTGAAGGTTGAGTCTCACCATGTAGGCCAGGTTGGTTTTGAACTCACAGTTCTCCTGCCTCAGCCTCCCAAGTGCTAAGATTACAGTCTTACACAATGACAGCTATTTTGACTCTGTGTGTGTGTGTGTGTGCATGTGCACATGTGTGCACATGCATGTGGAAGCCTGAGTTCAATATCAGGTGTCTTCCTCAGGCACGTCCACCTCTCTCTGAACCTGGAGGTCAACAGTTCAGCTAGATGAGCCAGCCAGCCAGCAAGCCCTAGGACTCCTCCATCTCTGCTTCCTCAGTGCTGGGATCACAGGTGTGATGCCTCTGTGGGGCTGGGCAGGGGTTGCAAGCACTGACCGACTCCTGCAGCCACCAGGCACTGTTGTCACTGGAAAGATTTGAGCTGGGAGCTGCCACCAAGGCTGGAAGTGGTATTCCTCCCTCCCTCCTTCAGATCCCGCACTAGCTCCCTCAACCTAAACAGACCCCTGCTGGCAAAAGAGTCTCCCCCATAGACTCAGGGGTTTTGTTAAAGCCTGTCTCCAGCTGCCTGGCTATAGGAAGTGTCATTAGGGCATTTGGGAGGTGGATCTGAATTTGAGCTAAAGGTATGCGGAACAGTCTGAGCTGGGGGTGGAGGGGGGGTTTCCTGATGTTTGGTGCTGGTTTTGTACTTGTTGCTGGTTGGTGATGGTTTCTCTGCATGTATGGAAGCAGCTTCTGTCATTGATGGAACTTCCCCTTGGATCTGTAAGCTTGAAATAAATTCCTTCCTCCCTGGGGGGTGGGGGGAAAGAGTCTGCACCTTTGACAGGCTCCTGGGGCATCAGAAAGCGTAGAAGAGCAGGCAGTGTCAGGCACAAATGGTTCTCAGAGTGCTTTGGGAAATGGCAATAGATGTAAAGACCTCCACCTGAACATGAAGGATGAAAAGTCCCTCTTATGGAGAAGTGAAAAATAATTAGTTTTATATTAAAGAAATTGTATGAGTGTAAAGACTCTTGGGGGATTTTACCTCACACAACTCAAAGGAAGTTAACCAAGCTGTTCAAAGAGTTGTTCTGGAAGGGCCTGGCTCTGTTGTCTATAAAAAGCATGCCTCGCCTGCCGTGGTGGCGCACGCATGCCTTTGATCCCAGCACTCAGGGAGGCAGAGGTAGGAGGATTGCGGTGAGTTGGAGGCCACCCTGAGACTACAGAGTGTATTTCGGCCTAAGCTAGAGGGAGACCCTACCTAGCAAAACAAAAACAGCAACAAAATCATGCCCATAATGTACACTAGCTGACCCAAGTATATAGAGCTCAGCAGGACAAAGCAATTCTGCTGTGTGGGTTTTGATATTAGACACTGTTTTTTTTTTTTTTTGTTGTTTTTTTCTAAAGCAGACTGTTGGCTTTTGTGATATTTAAATTCCCTGTTTGCCGCCTTGGATCCTAAGAATATTTACTCAAGGTGCATTTTTCACCTTTCTAGTCATGGTGAGAAGTTATTCCAGATAATCACATATATGAGATGGTATCTTCATGAACCAAAACTTAAGATCAAATGAGATGGTATCTTCATGAACCAAAACTTAAGATCAAAATCCTTTAAGTTGACGGAGTTAGATTACAACTGTTATGTATATGCGTGTAAAACCCTGGGTCTCAAGTGATCCCCTCAGCCACTCTGTGCGGTGGGCCACTGTTGCAGTCGCTTTCTCATTGCGGGGACAAAACACTTGACCGGAAGTAGCTGGTTGGCAGAAAGGGTTTATTGAGCTTATAGTTTCTAGAGGAAGTTTCTTCATGACACGGCAGAGCAGAGGCTAGGTGTCACCAAGAGTGAACTGATTCTGGCCGGGGCGCTGGACTCGAACACCCTAAGGCCCACTCCAAGGAGCGTACTTCCTCCAGCAAGGCTCCACCTCTTAACAGCAGCTGCGACTCACTGCATTCTCACTCATTTGTTTATACACAAAGGTTCCTTGGAGCCTAAATTTATATAAATGAGCAGTGGGAATAGACTTCATGCCAAGGCCTGGTTCGATCTGACACTAAGCAATATTTAGCCATAGGAGTCAGACCCCACCTGGGAAAGCCTGTCCTAACTGCCTTCCACAAGTGAGGAGTGTGTCTCCCTTAGCACTTTACTCCTGTGTAGCAATTATGTTTCAAAATGCATGCTGTCTTATGTCTTTCCAGTTATGGTCAGAAAGTAATCATGATTCTAATAGCCAAAAATCTAACAAACATGTGATGTTACAGGAACAGTTTAAAAGTGAAATATTAATTTGTACATAACCTTATTGCATGTGGAATTATGGTATTGGATACGGAATGATGGCAGACAGCCACTATTGCATTGATACTTTATTGGATACATAGATTGATTTAACATTATTTAAAAATATCAGTAACTTTAGTGTACTAGAAATTCTATCCTATGTATGTTTATTTACCTATGCACTTATTTGTTGGAGGCAGAGTCTCATGTAGGAAAAGATGGCCTCGACCATCTGCTCTTCCTGCCTCTACCTCCCGAGTGCAGGCATGGTTTGCATGATACTGGGGCTCAAACCCAGGGCTCTGTGCATGTCTGGGCAGGCACTCTACCAAACGAACTTTATCCCCAGCTCTGCTTGAAGTTATCTAACCTGACAAAGAAAATATGTGTGTCAGTATAAATGTGCACATGACAGACTTTCTTTTTTTAATTTTTTGTTCATTTTTATTTATTTATTTGAGGGTGACAGACCAAGAGAGAAAGAGGCAGAGAGAGAGAGAGAGAGAGAGAGAGGGAGAATGGGCGCGCCATGGCCTCTAGCCACTGCAAATGAACTCCAGATGCGTGTGCCCTCTTGTGCATCTGGCTAATGTGGGTCCTGGGGAATCAAGCCTCAAACCAGGGTCCTTAGGCTTCACAGGCAAGTGCTTAACCACTAAGCCATTTCTTCAGCCCATGTGACACACTTTCAAAAAAAAATCACTTAAGGGATATGTAAGAAAAAGGCTTAAAGAGTGTTGCTCTATGCAAGAAAGAAAGCTGTTTGAGGATAAGCCTCCCGAGGCATCTCCATGTGTGTTTCTTGGTTTTCACAGTTTGACCTTGTCTGTGTCAATGCCTGGATGCTGGACTTCACCCAAGCCATCCTAAACCTTGGCTTCCTGGCTGGAGCGTTCACCTTGGGCTACGCGGCAGACAGGTAGGTGTGGGTGGTGGATAATACAACATTTTTTAGAAGAAGCAGAGAGTGAACTTGGAAGTCCAAGTTGAGACTTCCAATTCCTGGCTCAGCATGTGATGTGCCTGGAAGTTGCCACTCAGTCCTAACAAGTGCCAGGCTGAGCCCACTGAAGGACCAGCAACTCTTCTTAGAGCCATCGGAGCAGAGTGCACACAGGGCAGTAAGATCAGCAATACAAGAAACTGAAGCTTAGCTGAGCCCAAACTGCAGGGAAGGAAACCACACTGAATTAATGGCTTGTTGAAGTGGACAAATCTCAGAGTTAAAAGCCCCAGGGGGATGGCTAAGGGTATAGGCTGGTGGTCGAGGGCTTACCTTGCATGTAGGAGCCCTGAGTCTGATCTCCAATGGAAGGGAGGGAGGCAGGAGGTAGAAAGGAAAGAAAGAAGAATAAGTGAACAAAGGCACAAAGGGACAGATGCCACGCAGGAGGACTGGGCTCCCACATGTCTTGGTTACTTTCTTTTTTTGCGGGGGAGGATAAAAGAGGTTTATTTTGGCTTACAAGCTCAAGGGGAAGCTCCACGATGGCAGGGGGAAATGATGCCATGAGCACAGGGTGGACATCACCCCCTGGCCAACACAAGGTGGACAATAGCAACAGGAGAGTGTGCTAAACACTGGCATGGGGAAACTGGCTATAAAACCCCTAAGCCTGTCCCCAGCAATACACTGATTCCGGGAGGCATTACTTCCCAAATCTCTATCAGCTAGGAACCTAGCAGTCAGAACACCTAAGCTTACGTGAGACACCTGAATCAAACCCCACATTCCACCCCTGGCCCGCATAAACTGATAATCATCCATGAGGTAAAGGAATTGATTCATTTCATCTAGGTTATCATACTTGTGGGCATAGAGTAATTTGTATTGTTCCTTTATTATCTTTGAGAGACATAATCTGCCAAACACACACAAGAAGAAATGAATAATTTGAATGTGCCTATATTTATTAAATAAATTGAATCATTAATCAATAACCTTCCAAAACAGCAAGTGTAAGACTCAGACCCTTTTTGAGATACAGTTTCACTCTAGCCTAGGTTCATCTGGAATTTATTCTGCAACCCCAGGCTGGCCTTGAATTCACAATGATCCTCCTGCCCTAGAGTGCTGGGATTATAGGCATGAGCTGCTATGTCCAGCTTTGAGCTCAGAATTTTTTTTTTTTTTTTTTTTTTGAGGTAGAGTCTCACCCTAGCCCAGGTTGATCTGGAATTCACTCAGTAGTCTCAGGATGACCTTGAACTCATGGTGATCCTCCTACCTCTGCCTCCCCAGTGCTGGGATTAAAGGCATGAGCCCCTATGCCCAGCTCCAAGCTCAGATTTTTTAATAGGTAAATTCTATCAGTTAAGCAACATTCTTTCAGAAGATAGAAGCAGAAGAAATACAAGAAGAACTTATTCTGTGAAGATAGCATTGTTTTAACACCAAAACTAGACCAATACATAAAAAGAAGATTAATCTATATACCAATATCTTTCATGAGGATAGGTGCAAAATACTGAATATAATGTTGGCAAGTAAAATTTTTACAAGACAGGGAGAATTGGTGCAACAGGGCCTTAGCCACTGAGGTCAAACTCCAGATGCATGCACTGTCTTGTGTGCATGTGTGACCTTATGTGCATGCATGACTTTATGTGTATGCCTTACATGGGTTCTGGGGAGTCAAACTTGGGTTGTTAGGCTTCACAGGCAAGCACCTTAACCACTAATCCATCTCTCCGGCCTGGTGAGTAGAATTTTAAAATTTATAAAAAGAATTATATGTTATGGCCACTTGGCATTTACCTCTGGTAGGCAGGTATGCAGGGCTCATACAACACATCCTATATAAAACTACAGTCATGAAAACAATGTGCTATCGGTAGAAGAACAGATGAATGAACGATCCATGAGACAGAATAGAGGACCCAGCAATATGTAGTTATCCCATCATTGACAAATCAGCCAAGGTAATGTAATGAGCAAAGGCAACAAATGATGCTGGAACCACTGGACATCGACATGCAAATGTGCCTGGATATAGACTTTACACCTACAGCAGTTAATTTGGATTGTCAGCTGATTGGATTGAGAAATACCCATGAGACTAGTGAAAGCACGCTAGGGTTGTCTGTACTAAATGCTACTTTCAGGGCTGGGAAAATGGCTTAGTGGTTAAGCACTTGCCTGTGAAGCCTAAGGACCCCGGTTTGAGGCTCGATTCCCCAGGACCCACGTTAGCCAGATGCACAAGGGGGCGCACGTATCTGGAGTTTGTTTGCAGTGGCTGGAAGCCCTGGCATGCCCATTCTCACTGTCTCTCTATCTGCCTCTTTCTCTGTCACTCTCAAATAAATAAATAAAAATGAACGAAAAAAAAAATATTTTAAATGCTACTTTCAGAGTGGACTAGATGTGAATCGATGGCTTAGGACCTAATGAGTGGTTTAATCCCTTGATGAATTTGTGAGAAGGCTCTAGGTGGGAGGTGGTGGGAAGAATGAGGTGGCTCCTAGTTGGAGAAAGTAGGTCAATGTGGGTGTGTCCTTCGGCCCTTAGAATTCCCTTGCTCCACTTCCTGTCCACCTTGAGGTTAGAAGCTACCTTCTCCACATGCCCCTGCCACCATGGTGTTCTTCCTGGGGTCAAGCAGCCACCGACTGAATCCTCTGACATTGGAACCAAAATCTTTCTTCCCCTTAAATTGTTTGTGTGAGGCGTTTTCTCACAGTATGGAGAACATTAACTAATGTAAAGACCCCAAAATTCATTCAAAATGAACTGTAGACCTAAAGATGAAACACTAAACCAACACTCCCAGAAGACAGCACAGGAAGAAACCTGGGTGACTTTGAGTTTGGTAGTTTTCTTTTTTTTTTAAATTTAACATCAGAAGCGTGATTCATGAGAAAGAATTGATAAGCTGAGCTTCATTAAAATTATAATTTGCTGCTCTGTCCAAGCACATTAGCAAGTGAATGAAAAGATAAACTGCGGACAGAGAGAATATTTGCAAAAGGCATCTGATAAAGGACTCCAAATTATACAAAGAACTCTGCAGCTCAGGAAGAAAATAAAACAGCCTGACTTAAAACCTGGACTGCAGGAGTCCGCCCACATGAGTTCGCAGAGGAGACGCCCAGCTGGTGAACGTGCTACGTGGAAAGATGCTTCGTGCTGGATGTCATCATGAATATGCAAATTCAAGCCACCAGGCTTGTACCACACACCTATCAAAGGGCCAAAATCCAGAACACTGACAAGACCAAAGGCTGACAAATACACAGAACAACAGATGTTTTCACTCATGGCTGGTATAAACACCAAAAGGTGTAGCCAGTAGGGGAATCACAGTTTGGCAGCTTCTCTCGAAGCTAAAGGTATAGGAATGAGCAATCCTAGTCTGTGGTATGGATCAAGGGAGGTGCAAATGTATGACCACGCATACCTCTGCTGGGGGGGCCGAGGCAGCTTTATGTACTGTTGCCCAATTGGGAGCAACTAAGATGTTCTTCGGGACCCTACTGCTGAAGACACCAAATGCTGTCGGCATGGACCATGGAGAAATTTGGTTGGAAGCTGAAGGAGAGCCAGTCCTCAGGTAATGAGCCAATCTAGTGCTGGAAGGCACCACATGAGCTACCAGGGGAAAATGGCCAACATCTGTCCAGGCAGATCAAAGTTTAAGTGACTCAGAAGCAAACAACCTGACGTGATGCTCACACAAGTGCAATAGTGGCACACAGCCATGGTGGGTAACCAACTGCTCTTGGATTGACTAACAGATCTGCTCAGTGGAAAGGAAACCATATCGGGAACTGGGAAACAAGTCAGAATCGCGTCCAGATAATTACTCTGCTTTCCATTGTCAAGCTCCCACTAACCTTACACTATGAAAGTGTCTAAACCCTTATAATTCTCTCTAAATTAATAATTGTTATCCCATTTAACTGGCGCTGACTTCACTCTCCCTGGGGAGAATTTGATTTTCTTTTTCAGATGGGAATGGGACCTGAGGAGATAAATGACCCAGCGCACTCCACCCTGGCCCCAGCCATAACCACAGAGGAATCGGGGCAATGAGCAAGAGTGCTGCTCTCTCAGTTAAGCTGATATCAGCACAAGGGTGATGGAGAAAGAGACTGAGGACACTCACCACCTACCAAAGCAGACATGTAGATGCTCCTAGGTGCCCGTCACTGAAGTAGACTTAAAATGCTCTCAACATGGCTCAGGGAATTTTGCGGAAGAGGGGGAGGAAAGATTGTTAGAGCCACAAGTTGGGACATTTTGCACAGAGACATTTTCTCTCCCATATCTGCTGCCCCTGTAACACATGACATGACCCCCATGGGGTTGACCTGCATCCCCACTGAGGAAGGCCTCTTCAGAAAAGGGGCAGGGAGGAGGGAAAGGATGGTACCATCATGTGATGTTTACATACAAAATATGTCCATATCTAATAATAACTATAAGGAGAGAAAATCTGAAAAAAAGCATGTTCTTCCGTAGATGAATGGGTAAAAACAACGCGTGCCACTTCCAGATAATGGAATATTATTTTACACTGAAAAGAAACAAGGTATGAGGCATGGAAGAAAGGAATCTTAACTAACCCCAGACTGGGAATATTGCAAGAAGCCAGTCTGAAAAGGCTACAGACTGTGTGGTTCCATCTATCCAGCCTTCAGGAGAAGGCAAGGGTATGGAGGCAGTTCAAAGATGGGTGGTCACCAGGAGTGAGGAGCAGTCGCTACAGATGACCCAGCAGAGGTCAGTTATTGGAAGGCAGTTAAATGATTCTGGGCCATGCTGGGATAGTGGATATGTACCGGATATCACATATCCACCACCAAGAGTGAGCTCTGTGACTGGGATGTAGCTCAGTGGTAGAGCATTTGCAAAGCCTTGGATTTGAACCCCAGCATTGAAAACAAAAGCAAAGCAAATCAAAGCAAAAACCTGATGTTAACAAGACATGGTCATGATGTGCTGATGTGCACTTACTAGTTGTGACAAATAAGGCCCCATTCCATGGGTGGCGCTGACAACTTCATCAGCTATGCTGTGTGAAAACAGAGGTGCATGAGAACTCTGTCTACATTTCACTAGAACCTAAAACTCCTCTAAAACAGAAAAAAGCTAAAAACCTAGAGAAGTGAAGACTACTTCCATCTCTAGTCTGTGATGCACGCAAGAAGTAGCTGAAGAAATTTTGTGAAATTTTCTAAAGAAAGATACAGAACCAGATTTCTTACATTTATTGACAACTAACTTTCACCAGCAAAATTTCTGGCATATTGGAGGAATCAATCCATACCAGCCTGGGTATACTGTACTCATTTTCCTGAGCTATTTGACAATAGTATAATGATGTAAATGGGGAAAAATAAAATTAAAAAGTTAGAACACCTCATGGGCCTGGGGAGATGGCTCAGTGGGTGTTGCAGTCTGGTTCACATTGCTGGTAGAAATCACCCAACCAAGAGCAGCTTCTGGGAAAAAGAGATTTATTTTGGCTTACAGGCTCGAGGGGAAGCTCCATGATGGCAGGGGAAAACAATGGCATGAGCAGAGGGTGGACCTCACCCCCAGGCCAACATAAGGTGGACCACAGCAACAGAAGGGTGTGCCAAACACTGGCATGGGGAAACTGGCTATAAAGCCCAAAAGCCCGCCCCCAACAATACACTTCCTCCAGGAGGCATTAATTCCCAAATATCCATCATCTGGGAACCTAGCATTCAGAACACCTAAGTTTATGGGAGACACCTGAATCAAACCACCATATTCTGCCCCTGGCCCCCATAAACTGATATCCATACATGATGTAAAATACAATGCATTCAGTCTGACTTTAAAAGTCCCCATAGTTTTTATCAGTTCCAATGATGTTCATACATCCCCATAGTCCAAGATCTTTTAACTGAGCCATAATACCAAAAAATAACCTCAAAAAACCCATAATGGCGCCGAATAAATATTCATACTACAAAAGATGGCATTGGGCATAGCAAAGAAACATTCAACCAATACAAGATTTAAAACAACCAGGGCAAATATCAAACTGTAGCTTCAAGTCCAACAACTCTAGCCAGTGACAAATCTCCAAGTCCAATAATTCTAACCAGCAACAAATTTCTGGCATTCCAATTCCGCCCCTCCAGCTAGGCTACTCACAGTCCTGGGAAACTTCATCCGGGCCGGCAGCTCCTTGGCAGCCATCTCATGGTCCCGGCATCTCTACTGGGTCTCCACTGCAAGCCACGGTTCATCCTCATGGCCCCATGGGGTCTCTATGCAGGCAACCAGCAAACCCACTTCACACTGCCCATGACCATTTCCAAAACACAAGACCGTGTTGCAAACTCAATGACCCTCTTTCCAGCATTTCTTATACTCCACGATACCAGGTAGGGTGCCAAATTTGTTAATCCAGGGGGGAATAAAGCAGACTTTGAAGAATAGGACACTTCTTGAGCACAGGCTCCTTCAAAAGAGTTGACATTCTTTTTGTTGCCCCAGCGCAGGTCAGCTAGCCCAGTCTCATAGGTTGTAATCTCTCAATTGCAGCTGAATGGGCAATAGTTCACCCAAAGATTTTTCTTTCTGTGCCATATCCCTCTGCACACACCAGTTCATTTCTACGCAAACCAACCCTGCACAACTTTTCAGGACATGGGCATAAGAGCAAGCTTTTCACACAAACTGCTAGCCCAGTCCAAGCAAAGCTCTTTCTCACCCTCATAAACCAAACCTCACAGTCCATAGTTCTTACTGCATTCAGGTCTTGCAGCTCAGACCAGAATAGTCCATCAGGCTGTACTTACAGCACTGCAAGGCATCTCTTAGGCCAAGGTTTCAAATCCTCCCACTTTCCTCTTGAAAATCAGCTCCAAAAGGCCAAAACCACACAGTCAGGTGTCTAGCAGCAATCCCACTCCTCGGTACCACTTTACTGTAGCAGTACGGTTCGCATTGCTGGTAGAAATCACCCAACAAAGAGCTGCTTCTGGGAAAAAGAGATTTATTTTGGCTTATAGGCTCAAGGGGAAGCTCCACGATGGCAGGGGAAAACGATGGCATGAGCACAGGGTGGACATCACCCCCAGGCCAACATAAAGTGGACCACAGCAACAGAAGGGTGTGCCAAACACTGGCATGGGGAAACTGGCTATAAAGCCCATAAGCCCGCCCCCAACAATACACTCCCTCCAGGAGGCGTTAATTCTCAAATCTCCATCATCTGGGAACCTAGCATTCAGAACACCTAAGTTTATGGGGGACACCTGAATCAAACCACCACAGTGGGGAAAGTGCTTGCCATGTAAACATGAGGACCTGAGTTCGGATCCCCAGCACCCATGTAAAGGCTGGGCAGCAGCCCATGCCTGTGGTCCCAGTGGTAGGGCGGTAGAGACAGGAGGCTTCCTGGCTAGCTAGTTGTACTGATGAGTTCCAGGTCAAGTGAGAGTCCCCGTCTCAAACAATAAGAGGGACTAAGAAAGGCCCCGGTGACCACCTCTAGCCTCCCAACACACACATACACAAGTACTTTACAACACACACACACATGAACATGTACATACACGTACTGCACACACACAAGTACCTTCACAACCACGTGCATTCACACACACATGAACATGAACATGCACACAAACACCACACACATGTATATGCATGCAAAAAAAAAAAAAAACCAGCCCACATTTGTTGTGAGCTTTATAGAGTTTTCACACAAGGCTCTCACGTAATCTTCTCTACTACCTCACTCCAGAAGAGATGGGAGAAAGGGGCAATAAAAAAATAAGAAAAGAGGGCCGGAGAGATGGCTTAGCGGTTAAGCGCTTGCCTGTGAAGCCTAAGGACCCCAGTTAGAGGCTCGGTTCCCCAGGTCCCACGTTAGCCAGATGCACAAGGGGGCGCACGCATCTGGAGTTCGTTTGGAGAGGCTGGAAGCCCTGGCGCGCCCATTCTCTCTCTCTCCCTCTATCTGTCTTTCTCTCTCTGTCTGTCGCTCTCAAATAAATAAAAAATTAAAAAAAAAAAATAAGCAAAGAGCTGGAATGATGGCTTAGCGGCTAAGGCGCTTGCTTGCAAAACGAAAGGACCCAGGTTTGATTTTCCAGGATCCACGTAAGTCAGATGCACAATGTGGGGGGGGGGGTCATGCATCTGTAGTTTGTTTGCAGTGGCTGGAGGCCCTGGCTTGCCCATTCTCTCTCTCTCCCCCTGCCTATTTCTGTATCTCTCTCTCAAATAAATAAATAAAAATAAAAATATATTTTTTTAAAAAATAAGCATATTGGGCCAGGCATGGTGGTGCACACCTTCAATCCCAGTACTCAGGAGGCAGAGATAGGAAGATTGCTGAGTTCAAGGTTACCCTGAGACTACAGAGTGAATTCCAGGTCAGCCTGCACTAGAGCCCTGCCTCAAACAATCCAAAAATTAAAATTAAAATTAAATAAGTAAGCAAATTGTGCTGGAGAGATGGCACAGTGGTTAAGGCACTTGCCTGCAAAGCCTAAGGACCCAGGTTCAGTTCCCCAGTACCCACATAAGCCAGATGCACAAGGTGGCACGTGCGTTTGGAGTTCATTTGCAGTGGCTAGAGGCCCTGGAGTGCCCATTCTCTCTCCCTGTCTCTATCTATCATCTATCTATCTATCTATCTATCTATCTATCTATCTATCTATCTATCTATCATCTATCTTCCTCTCTCTCTCTCTCAAATAAATAAATAAAATATATTTTAAAAATAAGCAAATTAACAAAATCCTAGTTTTAGAGAGTTTAGGAATTCACGTAAGGCCATGTGACTGGTAACCAATTATAGCAAGGTTGAAATGGAGGCTTCAGGCTCAAATATACCTTGGATATTTCATTTTACCCTTTCTCCCAGAGACCCACCCCACAACAATGCAGCCTGTGGCTAGTCACCAGGGAGACCGTGTGTGAAGCAAGTGTAGAGAGGGTCACCTTTGGGGAAACTGAAATCACAAAGGACACATTCTGTGCTGTACATTTGGCAATATTATTTCAGAAACACATTTCACCTGTTTTAATCAGTAATATTAATAATATTATTTACTGTACTAATGAAACTATAAGACACATTTTTCTGTACTTGCAACTATTATTTTTGCATTCCTTCTCTATCACATTAAAATATATATATATATAAGCCGCGCATGGTGGTGCACGCCTTTAATCCCAGCACTTGGGAGGCAGAGGTAGGATGATCGCCATGAGTTCGAGGCCACCCTGAGACTACAGAGTTAATTCCAGGTCAGCCTGGACCAGAGTGAGACCCTACCTCGAAAAACAAAAAAAAAAACAAAACAAAACAAACAAACAAACAAAATATATATATATATATATATATATATATATATATATATATATATATATATGGTGATTTCTTTTCCTCTTTTACAAAGGTATGGCAGGATAGTGATTTACTTAATATCCTGCTTTGGTGTTGGCATCACTGGTGTCGCGGTGGCATTTGCACCTAATTTCTCAGTGTTTGTGATCTTCCGCTTTCTACAAGGAGTGTTCGGCAAGGGAGCATGGATGACTTGCTTCGTGATTGGTAAGACTTGTTTGCTACACCGACCCCTCCATGGGAGACCTGGGGTGGGGGTGGGGCAGCCTTCCTCCTCTTGAGCCCCCCAGCTGTAAATCGTAGAGGAGACCTCACCATACAGGGATGGTTTCTGCAAATGGGAGGGCGCAGGACGGGATTTTGGCTGCTGCAGAAATTGAAATGCTGTTTCAGGTTGGGAACCAGATATGGAACAGTTGCATGAACCACTTGTGAACACTCTTAACAATTAGCACAAGTTTTCTGTCTTTGCTTTATTAGAAATTCATTCCTACAAGGATTTTACTAGCTCCTTGAAACAATATTTGAAAGCGTTGGGCTGGGGGGCGGTTACTAAGAAATATTCTTTCTTTCTTTTTAACATTCTAGGGTTTGAGGCCAGGACCTTGCCTATGCTAGGCAAGCACTTTACTACTGAACCACACCCTGAGGGCCAAATGTTATTTTTTTTCTTGAAAAAATATTTCATTTATTTATTTGCAAGTAAACACACACACACACACACACACACAGAATATATGGGCATGCCAGGGCATCTAACCATTGCAATCAAACTCCAGATGTATTGTGCATCTGGCTTTATGTGGGTACTGGGGTATTGAACCTAGGTCATCAGGCGTTGCAGGCAAGTGCCTTAAACTATGAGCCATCTCTCTAGGCCTAACTACTATTTCTTTGGTTCTCCTACATAAGTGGAGAATGTGGGAGATGTAAACTAAAAATGAGAACTTTATTTTTGCTGCCTCTATAACCAGAAAGTTTGACTTTCTGGGTGTTAGAGAAAGAAAATCTCTGCTCAGCTTTTTGGCTTGTATTCCTTGAACCAGTCTTGACTGCTCGCTTGGGCTCTGACCCCAGGACCATAGACCTACTTTAAGTGGTGGAGGATCCATGGCCAGGGAAACGAGAAAGTTCATCAGAGATTATTGCAGGATCTTTGGGTCTCCACTCTCTCTGCTACAGGATACGCAAGCATGGCTGTCTTCAGAACCTCTGGAGATCTTTGAATGGGTATGCAGAAGAGAGTGGGGCAGATGGTCATTGGCCGAAACAAATGGGATGATTGAAGTGTGAAACAGTTTTAATGAGACCCAAGTCTATGGGACTGTTCAACACTGCAAGGGTAGAACAGCAATAAGGTAGCATGTCCCAAGTGATCACAACAGAAGGGAGCAGTTAGTAGGACAGAATGGAAGAAGGATTCTAGCAGTGCAGCTTTCCACATATGTAAAAAATTAAATACTATGGACAGAATTATCATTTAATAGAAACTTTCTTATGATCATGAAAAGTAAATACAGATCTGATGTTCATAAGGATTCTCCTAGAGAGACTATAATATGCAAATCATTAGAGATACAGGAATAAAATTTAGCTAGTTTGAGATATATATATATATATATTTTTTTTTTTACTTATTGGAGAGAGAAAAAGATACAGAGAGAAAGAGAGAGAGAGAGAATGGGCATGCCAGGGCTTCCAGCCACTGTAAACAAATTTCAGACACATGTGCCACCTTGTGCATCTGGCTTACATGGGTACTGGGGAACCGAACCTGGGTCCTTAGATTTCACAGGCAAGTGCCTTAACTGCTAAGCCGTCTCTCCAACCCTATATATATATATTTAAATATTTATTGATATGCAAGCAGAGCGAGATAGAGAGAAGAGAGACAGATAGAGAGAATGGGCACACCAGGGCCTCCAGCTGCTGCAAATGAACTCCAGAGGCATGTGCCACCCTGTGCATCTGGCTTTATATGGGTCCTGGGAAACCAAACCCAGATTGTTATGCTTTGCAGGTAAGCTCCTTAACCACTGAGCCATCTCCCCAGCCCCTATATTTATGTTTTGAGAATTACAGTTTACCTTCTAACCAGTCATGGCTGAAGTTTTCCTAAAACCAACACATGTATTCTTGTAGTCCTCTGTACCCAGAGGGTGCTGGCCTGGGTGCCCGAGGAACATGGCAGGGAAAAGAGTGAGAAAATAACGTGGCAAGCCAGCTCCAGTGTTTACACACATACGGAAGCCTCGGTGCCTTCAGTTCTAGACTGTTCAGCAGCGCTGACTGGCTTTTTAACTGGTGTCAAAAATCTCTGTGTTTGTTTTGGAACTGAC
This sequence comes from Jaculus jaculus, assembly GCF_020740685.1. Lineage (NCBI taxonomy): Eukaryota > Metazoa > Chordata > Mammalia > Rodentia > Dipodidae > Jaculus > Jaculus jaculus. The sequence continues at coordinate 7,093,398 of NC_059110.1, read as the reverse complement.
TGTGAGCTTGCTTCCCTAATCTCTTATGTTTGTTTTCCTTCAGTGACGGAAATAGTAGGCTCAAAACAAAGGAGGATTGTGGGGATTGTCATCCAGATATTCTTCACCCTTGGAATCATTATCCTCCCCGGAATCGCCTACTTTATCCCCAGCTGGCAAGGGATCCAGCTCGCCACCACGCTGCCCAACTTCCTCTTCCTCCTTTATTACTGGTAACGTGGTCTCGATCCTTCTCATAGCTGTCCTTACTCCCCAGGAATGGAGATCTAAACTCACACGAAAGTGACAGCGAAAGAAGAGACTTTCTGATATGCCCAGGATGCCTGTGGCTTTGAGCATTTTCATTTGGAGATCTGAAGAGATGATTGCCTATTTGATTAATAGCTGTCACCAAAAATAATAAAACACCCAACAAAATTCCAAATAAAGTACTGCATTATGTCTGATTGTTTCACAGCGTCTTCCTGAGACCCATGAGGCAACAAGCTGTGTCTTTCAGCATATCAACATGCAAACTTAATGAAATAAAATCCACTTGCTTTTTTGTATGTTCTATTAAACAAATTAAAGTCACTCAGGAAATCTCTGAGAATAAAAAAAAAAAAGTTAAAAGCATCCAAAAATTAAATTATCAGGAAGCTAAAGGAATGTGCACTAGATTATCAGGGTGAATGAGTGTCCATCATTCCTGTCATTGGATTTTAATGTATGAGCAAATTGGGTGACATGAATAAGGTTCTTATCCCTTTCCTGAATACTAAGCTCCAATTCTTCTCATATTTGTAATGAAAACATAACATTGGCCCCAGGTCCTGCAAGAGCATTGTGATAAGTATAATTCGTTTTTGTTTGGTTATTTGTTGCTTTCTTCCTTCCTCCCTCCTCTCTCCCTCCCTCCCTCTTCCTTCCTTCCTTCCTTTTTTCCTTCCTTCCTTCCTTCCTTCCTTCCTTCCTTCCTTCCTTCCTTTCTTTCTTTCTTTCGTTCTTTCGTTCTTTCGTTCTTTCGTTCTTTCTTCCGTTCTTCCTTTCAGGCAGGGTCTCACTCTAGCCTAGGTTGACCTTGAACTCACTCTGTAGCCCAGGCAGGCCTTGAACTCATGGCAGTTCTCATACCTCAGCCTCCCGAGTGCTAAGATTAAAGTCATGAACCACTGTGCCAGGCTCAATAAGAATGGTTTTCATGAGTAATGATCCAGTTTATAAGTGAGTGTTTTCCCCATTCATTATAAATTTGCAAAGAAAATCTCATTCAGAGAGCCTTTTGTAGACTGAGAATTGCCCACGACTTGTACCTAACTGCAAGATTCATTGGATAGAAAAGCCCCAGTCATGAACTTTTTAGGGTTTGAAGTTCATTCCTAACACAACCTAAGAAGCATTTCCTGTCTCACCAGGGTGGTTCCCGAGTCTCCCCGCTGGCTGATCACGCGGAAGAAAGGTGACAAGGCGTTGCACATCCTGAGGCAGATCGCTGAGTGCAATGGGAAGTACCTCTCGCCAAATTATTCAGAGGTAATCTTCCTTACCGGTAACAAGCTGTTAATCTGAGCAAGTTAACTCTGCGCAAGTTATGTACGTCATTTTGCTTCTTCAAATTATGTGTGTATTATCAAGCACCAAACTCGATCATTTTAGTTGAGGCCAAATGATTCTTTCAGTTCACATACATGTACTCATGCCGTATTATGTGAGAGTTATTCTTGGCTTACCTTTGTTGGCCTCTTAGTGTTTATTTATTCATCTTGACTGCAGCAGCTATAAGTCTCTCCTGTTTTATTTATTTTTGTATTTTTTACGAGAACATGTGTATGTGTTGGCGCGCCGGGCCTCCAACCACTGCAATTGAACTCCAGATGCATGTGACACCTTGTACGCACGTGTGACCTTGAGCACTTGCATCACCTTGTGCGTCTGGCTTACATGGGACCTGGAGAGTTGAACATGGGTCCTTGGGCTTCACAGGCAAGTTCCTCACCCACTAAGCCATCTCTCCAGCCCATAAATCTCTTCTTTTTTAAATATTTCATTTATTTGTTTGAGAGAGAGAAAGAGAAAGGATGGGTGTGCCAGGGCCTCTAGCCACACTGCAGATGAACTCCAGAAGCATGCCCAACCTTGTGCAGCTGGCTTTATGTGGGTTCTGGGGAATCAAAGCTGGGTTGCTAGACTTTTCAGGTAAGCACCTTAAATGCTGAGCCATCTCTCTAGCCCATGTAGATCTTTTCTTAGTATTAAGCTTAGTGTAAAGATTTGGGTGGTTTGTTGTTATTGTTAGTTTGGCATTTTTGTGGTGCTTGGTATTAAACCCAGGGTCTTGGTTATGCTTGGGCATATAACTGAGTTATATCCTCAGCCCTAAAGATTTGTTTTTCAGTATAGACATAGAAATACTATTCATTCAAATCAGAGCTTGAGTAATAATGTAATATTTCAGCTACAGACTTACATTTTCTTTCTTTCCTTCCTTTCTTCCTCTATCCCTTCATCTTTTCCTTTTTTTCTTTCCTTCCTTCCTCTCTTTCTTCATGTACCCAAGGCTTTTGGATACCTCTGAGCATTAAAAAAAACTGAGAAAATGAACACTTTACTCTTTATCCTGTGGAAGGTGTGATAAGCAGTTGAGGCTATAACCCACATTTTCACCAGCCTCTGAGTAATTAGGGAATACGTATAAAGGAATGTGTGATGGCATCTTGGCTATGATGACCAGGGGAATGCAGAGTAACAGAAGGCTTATCACTAAAAAAGTATTAGATACGAATCTTTACATGATTGGAATCTTTATTTAAACCTTAAATAACATGATGCTGCAAACATTGTTTTCCTCATACCATTCCATTTATTTCAATGGGAATATTATGATCAAGAGAATCTGATAAGAAGTGGGAATTTGGAGTTTTATCATCCCTTCTCCCAGCTGCCCAGAGCTTGGTCAGAAATAGGTGGGTCTCTACCTCCCTTTTCCTTCTTACGGGAGGCAGAAATCAGTCCCCTCACTGTTTACAAAGGTTTCCTTAGATCCTCTGTCACAGTTGTGTGTTGGTGGCAATGAGCCTTCAGGTCTACACATGTGACATGTGTGGCAAGGAGAAAGCATGCCCCTCTTGCGCCAGGAAGACACGCCAGTCCTTGTCACTATTTGAATGAACACACTCAAGCTGTGGGCTCCTTTCAGGCGAAGTTACGTGGCTCGCTCTGCTCTCTAACACGCGTTTACTGAGCGCTGGGACTGTGTGTCTGTATCCTCGGGGACACTGCTGAATAAACAGCAGGGGCTAGTCACTTGGCTCTCAAGATTCAATGCAAGCAGTCAGAGCTTTGATACAGCTGTGAGGGTTGAGAGTTAATGGTGAGAGCAAGTTTGGAGGTTTACAGCTTTGGAGGATTTACATATGGGGATTCATGAGAGGCAGAAATCAATCCCCTCACTGTTTATAAGGCAGTGTGTACAATTTGCTGATTGGCTTCAGATTTCTGTGTAAGTTCCTGCTCTGTTTTCCTAGCAGCTTTGAGGGTGAAAGATCATGGGAGGTATGATGGTTTAATCTTGATTGTCAATGTGATGGGATTTAGAATCACCATGGAAACAAATTTCCAGGCAAGTCTGTGAGGGAGTTCCTAGGTTAAGATTAATTGAGGTGGGCAGACCCCCCTTTACTGGGGGCAGCACCATCCATGGCCTGGGGTTCTGGACTAGCGAACAGGAGCAAGCTGGCTGAGCACCAGCGTTTGTTGCTCTCTGCTTCTTGATCTCAGATGTGATATGAGCGGCCACCTCCTGCTCCCACTGCAAAGCTGTCCAGGGCATGATGGCCTTTACCTCAGACTGTGAGCCAGCATGAACCCTTCTCTCAAGTTGTTTCTTGCTGGTTTGTCACAGCAAAGGGGAAATTAATTAATACCGAAGGTTTTCCTAGAGTTTCCCATAGGCTGGATTTTGCAAGTTCATCTCTCTCTCCAGATCAGTTAACATGGCTCTCTTTGTATGCCCTTCTACTCGGTACGTAGAGCTGGAGCAGGTTCATGTTTGCTGTTTGGGGCAAGAATACTTTGTAAGTGTGTGAGTGCATTTCCATTGGTGGTATCTCCTGCCTGCTGTCTCTCTGGGGTGCTGGCTGCCACTATAACCATGGCCTGGGTGGATTAACTCATCAGAGGTTGCAAAATGACAATGATCTACTTTTATCATTATTCTTACACTTATTGCAAAATACTTACATAAAAATTCGATTTTCTTATTGATTCTTAGTTACCCTGACACATAGCTCATCTAGGAATGGAAGGATGCATACATACATATATAATTCTTTCTTTTCAAAATAATGAATTGCTGGTCTCTACATCCTCCCAAAGTGGGCAATGTGTTGTGTGGTTTTCTTGAGTCCCATTATAAGTGGCTGGATTTAAATATGTTAGATATGTTTGAATCCTCTGCGGCTATTTTGGTTGGGTCCTATGATGCTCAAATTGCCTCATCTCTGGGCAGATAAAATTTATTCGTGGAGGTTCCTGGGTCCTGCCACCCACCATGTACTTTCTGAGCATGTCCTTGAAGCTTCTCGGGACAACGAGATTCTCAGACTCATCTTGTTAGAGTCAGTCTTGGGCATAGAGCCACCTGTTTCTTTGGGTTTGGATACAAATGTCTTCAAACGGAAGCTATCCATCACTAGCTTTAATTTCTTTTTTTTTTTTTTGTAACTTATGAGAGAGAGAGAGAATGAATACTGCCAGAGCTTCTACCCACTGCAAACGAACTCCAGATGCATGCACCACTTCGTGCACCTGGCTTTATATGTGTACTGGAGAATTGAACCCAGATCGGAAGCCTCTGCAAGAAAGCATGTTCAAACCTGAGACATCTCCCTAGCCCGCTAGCTTCTTATTTCACATCAGTTGCAAAACAAAATGTTATCTTCCAAAGAGAGAAAGGTTTAATGTGTTCAATTTTAAACATCTTGCTAATACTTTATAATTTTTTTTGCTTATTTTTTTATTTATTTCAGAGAAACAGAGAGAGAAAGAGGTAGATAGATAGATAGATAGATAGATAGATAGATAGATAGATAGATAGATGGAGAATGGGCATGCCAGGGCCTTCAGCCACTGCAAACGAACTCCAGACGCATGCACTCTCTTGTGCTTCTGGCTTACGTGGGTCCTGGGGAATCGAGCCTCGAACCAAGGTTCTTAGGCTTCACAGGCAAGTGCTTAACCATAAAGCCATCTCCCCAGCCCCGTTGCTAATACTTTATATTGCAGACTAAAACAAATTGGAGAGATGGCTCAGTGGTTAAGCGTACTTTCCGTACCCACCTGAGGGCCTGAGGGAATCTGAGACTAAGTTCAGATTTCCAGCTCTCAGGTAAACAGCTGAGCTTGGCCATGCGTGCCTTTAACTCCAGGCTCTCAGTGGGGAGCCAAGATCACTGGAGCCCACAAGCTACAGGGGTTGGGGGAGACTCTGGCTCAAAACAAGACCAGGCAGAAGAGCAATGGAGTGGGACACTGGATGTTCCACTCTGGCCACCTCAGGCAAGTGACCTCTGCTGCAGATGAGCCACTGCAAGGGCCCTTACATATGCATACACTACCCCACACGTTATATTATACATGCGTATGCACACACAAGCAAAAAATAAAAACAGGGCTGGAGGGATGGCTTAGCGGTTAAGGCGCTTGCCAACAAAGCCAAAGGACCCAGGTTCAATTCCCCAGGACCCATGTTAGCCAGATGTACCAGGGGGCCTGTGTGTCTGGAGTTTGTTTGCAGTGGCTGGAGGCCCTGGCATGCCCATTCTCACTCTCTGACTGTAATAAATAAATAAAAATTTTAAATATTAATTAATCAAAAGGCTCTTATGTTCCCACAAAGTGTATAATGTACCTCCTAGGATAACCCAGAGACACTGACGAGAAATGCAGGCATTTTACTTGATCTCCAATACCAAAATCAAAGCAGGACCGTATCATGGTTTTTGTGTAATGATAAGCATGGTCTATATCAATTACTCATATTTCAGTGACTCCAATAAATATTGTTCATGTCAATGTTAGGGTCGCCTTGAAACCTTATGTCTACACAGTTACTTCACAGATTAGCACTCACCTGCATCTCACACCTGGTATGTAATCTCAAGGGCATTCAGGTCCAAGGCTGAATTGGCCAATGCTCTTGTTTTTCACAGGACCTCCTTTCAGTGAGTCACTTGACTTTTCTAAGTTACTGTTGTGTAAACACGAACACTTCACTTCTCGTAGCCCCTGTAATACTCATGTCATCCTCAGGGCGCCCAGCACAGGGAGCAGAGGAGGCTGGGATGGGTATGAAAGAATCTGGCTAGACAAACCAGCCCGAGGAGACCTGGCGACTCTTCAGTGTCCTCTTTAGCAGAGTCTCTGTTACCTGCCAAGCACAGCCAGTCCCATCGTTAACATGAGGAATCTCGTGATGTTTTCAGGGTGGGGGGTCCTAGCTTAAAACTGCCCCAGCATGCTGTGTGGATTATGGAAGGTAGCCTATATTCAGTACAAACTAGGCTCACACTAGTTCCCTAGGCTTTAGTTAATGAAGGGAAGAGATGGGAGGAGATAAGTTTGACAGATTTGTCTCCATCACTCAACCCTTGGGGGAAGGGATATTCTATGTTTTGGCTGTCTAGGAAACCATTTTATTTATTTATTTTTTCTAGGAAGATTTAAAATTATTTTTTTCAAGGTAAGGTCTTGCTCTAGCCCAGGCTGGCCTAGAATTCACTAGGTAGTCTCAGGGTGGCCTCGAACTCACAGCGATCCTCCTACCTCTGCCTCCTGAGTGCTGGAACTAAAGGCATATGCCACCACGCCTGGCAAGATTTTTAAATTTTTATTTGTTGTTAATTTTTTTTGTTCATTATTTATTTATTTATTTGAGAGCGACAGACATAGAGAGAAAGACACATAGAGGGAGAGAGAGAGAATGGGTGCGCCAGGGCTTCCAGCCACTGCAAACGAACTCCAGACGCGTGCGCCCCCTTGTGCATCTGGCTAACATGGGACCTGGGGAACCGAGCCTTGAACCGGGGTCCTTAGGCTTCACAGGCAAGCGCTTAACCACTAAGCCATCTCTCCAGCCCTGTTGTTAATTTTTATTAATACATATCCATTGAACAAAGCCATAGCTTTCGTAATGAGTTTTCTTTTATATTTTATTTATATTTGAAAACAGAGAGAATGTGCATGCAAGGGCCTCTAGCCAGGGCTAATGAACTCCAGACGCATGCACTACTTTGCGTGTCTGGCTTTATGTGGATACTAGAGAATCCAGTGTGGGTTGTTGGGCTTTGCAGGCAAGTGCCTTAAGTGCTACACTGCTTCTCTAGCCCTGTTGTTGAACATTTTTTGTTCTAGTGTACTTTGGCCACATTCACTCCCTTTCCTTTAGTTGTTTTTCAAAAGATGTGTTGCTCACATCTCATGGGTAGATAGGCTATCTCTCTGTACCATGGAGCCTTGGGCCTTCAATACCCTATGCTCCTGGATGGCCCTCACTCTGTTTCAGAAATAGTCAGCAGGCCAGAATCCAGGTGATCCAAATATAGCCAGTGTGATGATAGTTCACTGAAAACAGAAATCCCCAAACCAAGACCCAATGCCAGACAGGCCCGTGGTTTGAGCACGTGGGACATTTGGTAGCTATTGGAGAGAGTCAGGGGATGTAAACAGTGGGCAGTCAGCCCGAGGCAGACGAGGGACTGGCTTTGGCAGCTAGACTGGTGGTTCTCTGCCTGATAGCATACAATAATTTTCAAAGGCGTGCTTAAAAACCATTGATACATAAAAATCTTAATTACTGGGCTGGAGAGATGGCTTACTGGTTAGGGTGCTTGCCTGAGAAACCCAAGGATCCATGCTTGAATCTCCAGGTCCCACGTAAGCCGGATGCGCAGGTGACACAAGTGTGTGAGGTTGCTCACGTGCACAAGGTGGTGCACACATCTGGAATTTGATTGCAGTGGCTGGACGCCCTGGTGTGCCAATTCTGGCTCTCTTAAAAAAAAAGCACCCTAAGTCATTAGTACATCTACTGTGGTTACAGTACAACACACAGTACTGTATAGTATCGTTGTAGCTATGGCACTGAAAGTCTCACAATGTCCTTAGGAACATCCAGCCACCCACTGACCCACAGAACCACAAAGTCAGAGAACTGGCCACATACCCTCTGTTGGCACCTAAGAGAGTTCTTGTACCTTCCAGTAACTGAACATTTCCTTTGATATCACTTTGAATGATTTCCTAGCACTTGTAGCAAGCTGTGTGTTGCCCGACACCTGGCCAGTAATGACTCAGCTCAACTTTCCACCCTTACGTGATAGACGGGCAATCATTTTGTGTGAGGGGCGAATGGGGCACATGCAGGTACATGATGTGTGACGGAGTACTGAGCACTCACCTGAGGAGACGGCCGGAGGCCGAGTGCTTGGCGGTAGAGCAGGTATGGGCACGTGCTCTCGATAGCAGCCCGCTTGGCCTGCTGGTGAGGGATGGGGAGCTGGGGTCACTTCCTAGCGGTCTTTTCCTTATCACGAAGTGGCATTATCTATGAGAGACTGTTCTCGTGTTCCCAGTGCTCATGCCCTCCCTGTGAGGGCATCATAGATGCCAGCCCCACCTACTGGCACTAGACTTAGAGCAAAACTTCTCCCAAGGCAACAATATATATGTCCTTACCCAGTGTCAGACTCCATCTGACTTGACAGATTCAGGGCCAAGCTCCGTCTTGTGAGTTTCTGACAACGTTCTTGCTTTCCCAAGCTACCATGGGGCAGCAGAGCAGTGCTTTATCCAGCACAGGTTGCAGAATGAACAAAGCAGCAGCTACTCACCTGCCTCAGCATCATGGACCGTGGCCTAGTGTGGTACTTTCAGTAGATGGCCCCCAATATATTCAATGTTTTTTTTTTTTTGAGGTAGGGTGTCACTCTAGCTCAGGCTGACCTGGATTTCACTATGTAGTCTCAGGGTGGCCTTGAACTCCTGGCGATCCTCCTACCTCTGCCTCACGAGTGCTGGGATTAAAGGCGCGCACCACCACGCCTGGCTATATTCAGTGTTTTATTAGTTATTAGTTTGGATCTGTATCTACCTGTCTGGAGGAGGTGTCACTGGGTGGATCTTAGGGTCCAGCCCTAAGGTGTGGTGATGGGTTTGAAATTCCAATGTAAAGAGATACAAAGTACCTAGTTCCACCTAAAGGTCCTGAAGTGTGCTGTGCTGTGAGGCTTTTGGCTTTGGGCTTGTGGCTTCTCTCTCTTTGCATGGACCCGTGAAGGCAGGCCAGCTTCTTCTGCCATTATAGAACTTCCCCTGGATCTATAAGCTTCAATAAATCCCTTCCTCCATACCTGTGCCTGGTCTGGAAGTTCATCTTAGTGAACCTGAAGCTGTCCACTATACCTAGACATCACCATTCCCTCAATAAACTGCAGCAGGCTAAATGGTCTCGGTTGGCTGCAGAGATACAAGGGTGTCCGCTCACACAGCGCAAGTTAACAGAGGTCGTTGATCAGCCATCCGAGGAGGAGTCGGTCCAGTCTGGCCAACTCAAGGGCTTCTGATTGAAATAGATCAGATCATCATTTGGAAATATTCACATCCTGGTCTTCTTCCCATGGGATAAAAATACTCCCTGTTCCATTGATGCTGGGTGTGGTGACGTAAGTGCTTTGGTCTCATGGTAGGTGGGATGTTCTTCCTGCTCTGTCCCCTGGGGTGCAGTGGCTCTGTGATGTGCTCTGGCCTATGGTAGGGTGCCAGATGCAGTACGGCTGTGTGATGGGTCTTATCTCTACACCTCCGCCAAGATCGAGAGGACAATATTCCCGGGCTTCCCTGCTTGTCCCATAGGACAGTGAAAGAATTTGGAGCTCAGTTGCTCCGGCAAAGTTTCCCTAAATCTCAACCATCCCAGCCCACCCACTGATGTGAGCTAAGCTGGATGCCTGCGGTCCTGGGCCACCGAGACCGAGGGATGGTTCATGAAGCAGCGTTGCTTACCAGTCGCTGACTGGTGGCTGGCCACCTCCCTGTGCCGAACTGAACTGGACCCCACCACAACTGTGGCTGAATTTGTTTTGGTTTTATTGTGTTGTTGTTTTTCAAGGATTTTAAACACCTAAATATCCTTCTCCTTCCCCGCTCTCAACCCTCCACTGAAGGGGGAAAAGTTCTCAGAACATAGCAGGTGGCAACTGTAGCTAACAAAGAGCCTCTGATACACAGACTCAAAATGTATTTTTCGGTGATGTTGGTATGCCATGCGAGCTCAATAAATCATAAGATTGGATTATAATCTCCTCATTTTATAATATGCTTCATCATATCATTGCCACTCACTGCTAAACTGCACCTTGTTAAAATTGAACCCCGGGTGTTAAATCAATACATGTTCACCTGTGACTATGTTTGTGACGTGACTATGGTAGTATGTTTAGGTGACATCAAGAAAGAATGCTTGAGCTCTCTGATCCCAAGGGGATTCCTTCAGGCCCATGATCATTATCAATGATGCTAATAGGAAAGAGAAAAACCTTACGAGAAATTGGGAGGTTTCTCAGTTATGAGAGACCTACAACTCTTTCATTTATTTTCGAGCAGAAAGAGAGTAAGGAAGGGGCAGACATCAAGGACGGAGTACCAGGGCCTCTTGGCACGCACACGTGCCATTTTGTGCATCTGGCTTTATGTGAGCACTGGGGAATTGAACCCAGGAAAGTAGGCTTTGCAAGCAAGTGCTTTGACCCACTGAGCCTTCTCCCCAGCCCCAGACGTATAGCTGCTTGGTACCCTCTTTCCCATGTGTTGATGGCCGCATCAACATGGAGATGGCTGAACACAGGGACTTCCCAGCTCTGAGCCGATCTGGAAAGCCCCTGTCTGTAGAGGCGCGGATACTGCTCTCAAACAGGGAATTTTATCAGTGTGACCTTTGTTCTTTGAAAAGAATTCACAGTGGCTCTGACCTCCAAGGAGCTCTTCATGGCTATGTGGTATCTTAGTCCAACAATTGTGCCGCCACCTTTAACTGCTGTTTTTAGTTGTTAGCTCAGATTAGAGGTTCAAAGACTCTTCATGAAGTAAAAATCCAGACAGCATAAGTCCGGCCCCAGGAAAGCTCAGAGATCTTCAGGCCAGGCCTGTGGTGATGCTGAGAATGGCGTGAGATTCAAAAGGCAATAAGGGTGGATGCTGGGGAGATGGCTCAGTCGGTAGTGTGCACGCAGGTAGGTGCCGGGCCACGTGGTGTGTGCGTGCGGTCCCTGCTCTGTGGAGGCAGAGACAGGGGGACCCAGGGGCACCGGCTGGTTTGTCTAGCCCAGTTGGCAGGCTCTAGGTTCCGTATGTGTCCCCTCTCAAAAGTAAGATGGAGAGTGGCTGAATAAGGCACCCGCTGTGACCTCTCACCCACACACACGTACACACACACACACAAACACGCTGTGTGCACACCCACACCCACACACCCACATTTGAACACCATACACTCACTCACACCATACACACACAAAACAGTAAAGGTATTAGAAAGTCATTGGTTCTCTCTCTCTCTCTCTCTATCACTCTTGTATCTGTCTCTGCTCCTAAATAAATAAGTAAATAAACAAATAATGTGGCTGGAGAGATGACTTAGCAGTTAAGGCACTTGCCTGCAACGCCTAAGAACCCAGGTTCGATTCCCCATTACCCATGTATGCCAGATGCACATGGTGGTGCATGCATCTGGAGTTTGTTTGCCAGAGCCCCTGGTCCACTGATTCTCTCTCTCTCTCTCTCTCTTCTCTGTCTTCTCTCTGTGTCTCTCTTCTATCTGTCTCTGCTTGCAAATGAATGAATGAATGAATGAATGAATGAATATAAATCAAAAATTGTTGTAACTCATCTTTAGGTAAATCTGCATTCTTCCACTTACAGAACACTCTCATCCCTAAATGACTTCATAAGGTTGATAAATGTGATGTGCATACCAGCATACTCATATAAACATTATTTTTTAAAAAATATTTTTGTTTATTTTATTTATTTATTTGAGAGCAACAGACAGACAGAGAGAAAGAGGCAGATAGATAGAAAGAGAATGGGTGCCCCAGGGCCTCCAGCCAGTTCAAACAAACTCTGGATGCATGCACCCCCTTGTGCATCTGGCTTATGTGGGTCCTGGGGAATCGAGCCTTGAACCGGGGTCCTTAGACTTCACAGACAAGTGCTTAACCACTAAGCCATCTCTCCAGCCTTAATACAGATATTCTAAAATGCAACCAAGATACAGTATATCTACCACAACAGCCCATTGAAGCCAAGGATGAATTTGTTTAACAATACTTCATATCTCAGGGAATAGCTTGAGTTCTGCGAGTGGGTGATATTTACACAGACTTATTTAGATCTTGTGTAGTAGTATTTTTGAAAATGAGACTATGTTGTGGGATGGGGAGACGGCTCAGCAGTTCCATGTACTTCCTATGCAAGCATGAGGATCTGAGGGGCCTAAAGCTGCCTGAGTTCGAATCTCCAGATTCCACATAAACAGCTGTACATGACCGTGTACGCCTGTAGCCCTGGTTGCATAAAGGAGAACACAGAGCAGAGAGTCTCGCTGGCTCAGGAAAAACAACACACTCTGGTATCAGTAAGCGACCTCCACTCAAAATGATCATGGGCAGAAGAGCAATGGAGAAGCGGGTGTTCTACTGTGGCCACCACAGGCAAGCGCCCCCCCCCCCCCATCACGGACAAGTCATGGGATACTCAGGGGCACGTATACATGCACACGTACACAAGCAAAAAACAAAAATACAACAATTTTTTACATTACGTAAGAAAACTGATTACAGTGACCCAGAGCCACAAACAGGACTGCAAGACCCTCCTGTCCACAGTAGGACAAGGGCCTCAAGCTCCTCCCCAAGCTTGGTGATTGTAAGTTGCTGTTTTCATGAAAGGAAATACCCCCCCCCCCATGGCTTCCAGCTCAGCTGGCCCTAAGAGAGAATGTTCCAGAGTGTCATATGGCTTTCATTGAATTCAAAATGCAAATAGCCTGTGCCCGAAGGAATGATGGTGTAGTCCGTGAGCTGGCCAGCCAGCCTTTCTGGACACCTTGCCAAGCAGCAGCGTTGTTAGTGAGCGAGGCATCGTGTCCCATGGGCCTTCTCTCCCATCTCAGCCCATCTTCCCTCTTGAAGTAACTGGGTCATGCTCCGTCAAATATTAAGCATTTCTCTTTAACACGAGTTAAAGCTTGAAAATTACCCATCAGAGGTCTGAAAGGGAAGATCTTTGAATAGCTGATGGAGGGCCTGTGATGGCCCCACCCACCCCGTTATCAGGTGATGCACCACCCAAGAGTAATGGCATCGACACACATCCCAGGGCGACTCACAGCCCGTGGTGTGCGGGCGCGGAAGGGTTAGGAAGGTGCCCGGGACTGAGCTGCTCTGTGGTCTCACAGCCAGCACCGAGAAGCTCCCAGGCCTCGGGGTTGGAGCCAGTTAGATGGTAATAAGCTCAGCCCTCCCCTTCCTTCAGTTATGCTCAGAGGAGCAGGGCAAAGGTGTGTACTCACGGGCTTCACCTCCCCTCCCAGCCTACCCTGGGGATCCCTGATGTGTCGAGGAAGGTGCTGGGATTCCAGACCCGAATATAGGACGGGCTTAGTTTGGTTTGTTTGGTGTATCACAGTATCAGGTGCAGACTGCAGAGCACCCCATGCCTCCAGCTTCCTCTGTCTTTCTTCCTCAGCTCTTTTCTTTTTCTAAAAAAATATTTATTTATTTATTTATTTATTTATTTGAGAGAGAGAGAAAGAAGCAGAAAGAGAAAATGGGCATGACAGGGCCTCTAGGCACTGCAAACGAAATCCAGATGTATGCACCCCCTTGTGTATCTGGCTTAGGTAGGTCCTGGGGAATCAAACCAGGGTCCTTAGGCTTCGCAGGCAAATGCCTTAACTACTAAGCCATTTCCCCAGCCCTTCCTCAGCTCTTCTTCTTCAATGCCTGCTTCAGCTGTCAGTCTTCGTCTGGTCCTGAACTCTAAACTGTGAGCACACCCTGGGCCCTTGCTTAATACCTGCCTCCTCCTTCCTTAGAAAGCAGGACTGGCCACTTCCATCCTCATTCATCCACTGTGATTGCCATGAGTGTTTGCGCATGTGTACACCAGTATGTTAGATGTCTTTGTTTCTCTTCCCTCTATATCTCTTATGTAATTAATATCAATTGAGATTATATCAGTAGTTAAGTATTGTTGAACTTTTATTTCAATTATTGTGCATTAGAGACTAAACATTCCTCAAGGGACCTTGCTGTGTGTTTTGAGGGGAAAGATTGTGCATTTGCAGTTGTAGGTGGGATAGTTATACCATGTTAGGCAGAGTTATCATCTTGTTATTGCCTTCACGTGGGAATTAAGTATGATGTAAGAGCATTATGTTTGGTGTCAAGTTGACAAGGGGTAGACTTGTGATGGCTAAGTCCTGTTGTCAACTAGATAAGATTAGGAATCCACATTCATTCCTGTTGGATGGGTCTCTGAGGTTCCTTCCAGGAAAGGCTGATCGAAGGAGGAAGTCCTTCCTCCAGAGTGGGTGGCCCTTCCTGTAGTGGGCTATATATAAGGAAGCTCACTATGATAGGAGTTGTCCTTTCTAGGGACCACTGCTGCTGGGAATTTATTTTCTAGCAGAATCCCAGACAGCAGTATGGGGCTACAGGCGCGCCCCTCCTCCTGTGGGTTCCCCACTTGGAGGAACTTGTTCCGTTATCTGGCTGACCTCATAACCAAGCCCTTGTCCGTTCTTGCTTATTCTACGCTCACTGACGTTCAGAGTTCACAGAACTTCGCCACACGCCTGTGTGGTTTATGGTGACACTCCCCAGCCACGCATTAGCTGTGCAGTTTAGGAGTCAGGCGTCAGTGGTTTCTTATTCCTTCTCAATGGCTGGCCTTGACCTTGACCTTTAGGAAGGAACATCCTTGGTTATGCAGAGATGCCTCTGCTTGTTTCTGGTCTGGCTAAGCCCGCCTGGCACACCCAACAAATCTAAATACAAAACAAAATGAGTGAGCCACTCTGGCTTGCCTTACTCTGTTCATTTTGGTTCTCTTTTCTGGGAATGGTGAAAGCACTTAGTTAATTCTCTCGTGTGTGCACGCGCCTGCATCGGCCCGTGCGCGTGTATGCGGGTACTGCAGAGTGTGGAAGCCAGAGGACAACCTCCGCACTGGTTCTCTCCCGTGTTGAGACAGCGTCTCTCATTGGCCCGGAGTTCACCTAATCGGCTAGACTATCTGGCTAGCTCCGGGACCCGCCTGTCTCTGCCTCCCCAGACTAGGATTGCTGGTGTGCACCATCATGACTACCTTAAATTTTTTTAAAAATATTTCATGTGTTTATTTGAGAGAGCTAGAGAGAGATAACAGGCGTGCCAGGGCTTCCACCACTGTAAACAAACTCCAGATGTGTGTGCCGTCTTGTGCATCTGGTTCATGTGGGCTCTAGGGAATCGAACCTGGGTCCTTAGGCTTCACAGGCAAGCTCCTTAACTACTAAGCCATGTCTCCAGCCCCATGCCTAACTTTTTATACATGGGTTCTGGGAATTAAACTCGGGTCCTCCTGCTTGTGAGGGCAGCACTTCACTGCCTGAGCCATCTCTACAGACCTCAGTTCAATTCTTTTAAATCTGATCTGTGTAATGGAATGGAGATGCACGTTTGACTTGCCTTTCTCTGCTGTGAGCACTTGTCACGGGGGTAGCCCTGTACTCCTATCCCTGAATCTACGTGCAGTGAGACTGAGAAAAATGGTTGGCTTTTTCAAGTGTTTTGTTCTTGTGCCATTTGGCCAGTATTTGTGTGTTCTGCAAAACCAGTTTGTGCAACCCAAATTACGCACCTCGCGTGGCTGCATTCCCTGGTGCAGGCAAAGATGAGCCCGGTCTCTATAGCGCTGCGCTTGTCTGGAGCTGCCGTTACCATGACAACGCTGCTGGCTTGATCTCTGACCCACTAGGACAATTGCCTCTCTTCATGAAATCATCCTAAGAGATGTGTCTTGGGGAACTTGTGAAATGCATGCTGCTTCCTTCCCAGAGCCCGAGTAACTGTCGGGATGTGCAGATGCGTCCCTCCCAAGTCCACACAACAGGCGGGGAATGGTAGCACTTGGGATGGGAGAAAACACACTGAGATCCAACCTCTTGGAAGACAGCAAATAAGGCACTGAGTGCGAGATTTTCCTGAGATAAACTGTCTCCTTTCTTTCCTTTTTAAAAATTTTTTTTTATTTATTCATTTGAGAGTGACAGATAGCCAGAGAGAAAGAGGCAGATAGAGAGAGAATGGGCAAGAATGAACTCCAGATGCATGCGCCACCTTGTGCATCTGGCTTACATGGGTCTTGGGGAATCAAGCCTCGAACCGGAGTCTTTAGGCTTCACAGGCAAGCGATTAACCGCTAAGCCATCTCTCCAGCCCAAACTGTCTTCTTTCTAAGAAGGAAGTGCTGGTTTTGCCTGGGATAAATCTTCTCTTCACTGAGAGCCTAGTAACAGATGACTGAATTGTCTTGCATAGCAACATTTTTTTTTCGGGTGGGCACTGATAGTGGACCTACCCATTCATGCAAACAGGTCCAGGCCCACATAATCCAGAGATGCCTAAAGCAGTGTTCTCTTTGTGTTATTTGGATTGGATGTTCTTAGAGGGGAGGAAAAAATGACTGAACACTGAACGCTTTACAGAAAAGGAAGATGAATGTGAGCTTAACCACTAAGCCACCTCTCCAGCCCTATTTGTAATTTTTATGAGAGACAGAGAATATTGGCATGCCAGGGCTTCCAACCACTGCAATAAAAGCCCAGAAATGTGTGCCAACTTCTGTGCATATGCTCCCTTGCTCATCTCTGTCACCTTGTACATCTGGCTTACATGGGATCTGGAGAGTTGAACATGGGTCCTTAGGCTCTGCAGGCAACCACCTTAACTGCTAAGCCATCTCTCCAGCCCTCCTTAGTAATTATTAACTACAGCTGCCTTTACCTTCATCTGAAGAAACACATAGACATCAACTCTCCACACAGACAAAAGCTCAGTTGCAAATGACTTGTGGACCTTTGTGTTAATTGCATAATTTTTAAGGACCCGTGGCCCTCTGGGACAGCCTGGACAGGTGCTTCTTTCAGAAATTCTGGGACTAAGGTCACAGGCCCTGGGAGACAGGGGTGTGAATAAGAGCTCTTTGATCTATTTACCCGCGGATCCCTCTCTGGCCACTCTCCCATCCATTCCCAGGGGAGGTGCCAGTTTTGCTATTACACGAACAATTTCTATAGTTCTGGGCACTTTTCCTAACATTGCCTGAGTCTTGTTCCTACGAGGGATTTGCTGGTCTCCGCTCTGTAAGTCCTCCCTATGAGAGGCGCATTTACCAGGTGGAGCTCACATTCATCTTCCTTTTCTGATTAGCTACTTTCTGGTCACTGGGACAAAATACCCCCCCCCACCACAAAAAATATCAGTTTGAGGGAGGAAGAATTTATTTGGGCTTCCAGTTCCAGGTTGTGGCTGATAAGCAGATCTATCACTGTGTCTGGGTCCCTTTTCTGAGTCCAGCCTAGTTTGCAAACTAAGATCTGCCTGCTGTTCTGGGGATTGCAATAGTCAGTAGTAGCTGCAGTGTGCATCTGTGAACTACAGATTCAGTCAGGGCACAGGTAGGCTCCCGGGGAACGGTGTGCACACATGGAGTTCTACAGGGCTGCAGGAAGAGATAATGAGCCTTGCAGACCTCAGTCACATGCACTTACCAGGCATCTCCATGCCCCTGGTCTTGAAAATACATTTTTCACATTTTTAAAAAAAAATTTTATTTTTATTTATTTAGTTATTTGACAGAGAGAAAGAGGCAGAGAGAGAGAGAAAGAGAATAGGCATGCCAGGGCCTCGAGCCACTGCAAATGAATTCCAGATGCATGCACCATCCTGTGCATCTGGCTTACATGAGTCCCGGGGGATCGAACCTAGGTCCTTTGGCTTTGCAGGCAAGTTCTTTAACTGCTAAGCCATTCCTCCAGCCCTTGAAATTTTTTTTTTATGTTTTATCTTTATTTATCTATTTATTTGACAAAGAGGGAGAGTGCGTGAGAGAATGGGTGCACCAGGGTCTCCAGCCACTATTAACCAACTCCAGATGCATGTGCCCCTTTGTGCACATGGATAACGTGCCTCCTGGGGAATTGAATTTGGGTCCTTTGGCTTTTCAGGCAAGCGTCTTAACCACTAAGCCATCCCTCCAGCCCTTGAAAATCTTTTTTGACGGGAAGCATCCCAAATTCTTAGCATCCTCTAAAGCACATCTTCTGATTCCCACTGTTTTTCCTGTTCTGCAGTGACATGATGCACAAACCCTCTCCAGAGCCTGAGCACCCTTCCTGCAAGGGCAGGGGGACCGGGGACCTCCTGTGCTGGTTTATATTGACTGTCAACTTGGTAGGACCTAGAACTACCTATGAGGGGTTATGTAGATGGCATTAGACTCTGCGATTGTCTTAATTCGGTTCAGTGAGGTGGGAAGGTGCACCTTACCTGTGGACAGCACCACTCTGGGCTGAGGCCCTGGGCTGTGTAAAAAGAGCGAGCTGGCCAGGCGTGAGTGTTCATCAGCCTCTGCTTCCTCCCAGAGCTGAACGTGACCCGCTGCCTCAAGCTCTGGCCACTGGGCCTTACCCACCACAATGGGCTGAAACTGGAAACTGCAAGATGAAATAAACCCTGCCTCCCTTAAGCTGATTTTGGTCAGATACTTTATTCCAACAACAAGAAGATTAATAGGCCCTTCCAAGACACTCAAGTGTTTCTTAAAAACAAAAAAGACTATTTCTGGGCTGGGCAGATAGCTCAGTGGTTAAAGGTACCGACTTGCAAAGCCTGATGG
The DNA here is from genome assembly GCF_020740685.1 of Jaculus jaculus. Classification (NCBI taxonomy): domain Eukaryota; kingdom Metazoa; phylum Chordata; class Mammalia; order Rodentia; family Dipodidae; genus Jaculus; species Jaculus jaculus. The sequence goes on along the minus strand of NC_059110.1, from coordinate 7,074,423 downwards.
CCTGGAGGTCAATTCTCCAGTACCCACATATAGCCAGACTCACCAAGTGGCTCATGTGTCTGGAGTTCATTTGCAGGAGCCTTGGTGTACCCATTCTCTCTCTCTTTCTCTGTCTTATAAATGAATAAAAATATATTTACAAATTTTAGCTATTTAAGCAATGAATCATGCCTTCCCTGCATACTACTCGGAAGGAGAAAATGTGTATGAGCACCTTTCCCACAGGGAATAGGTGCTTGTAGAGTATTAAACCCATCCGTGCCTTCGCTAGAGTGACTGGGGACTGAAATTCTGCCTGTCGACTCCAGTGGGCAGGCAGAAGCCTAGCTGTTGACTCCAGTGGGCAGGCAGAAGCCTAGCTGTTGGCAGGTTCTTAACCCACCTCACTGAACCCAATCAAAACAGTCCCAGTGAGGCCTCGGCTCCACCCAGGGTCCCTTTGCTTCAGTGACATGCTTTGTGGTTTATTTCCTGAATGGCCTCCCTAGGAACAACAGGAAACAGTACACCTCGTCTCTTGTTAGGAGTCTTAGTGGTGTGATTGCATAGGTCAGGCTATTTGTGATAAGAAAAAAACCGAAATCATAAAAAGGGTAGCTTTTCAAATTTTAAATCGTATAGTCTTGTTTTGCTGCAAAATAGAAACCTGGTATTTGGTGTGATACATTGTGTCATGAAGATGTGGTTTCTGATCAAGAAATTCACAGGCATCTGCAAACACTGTACATATACACACACATACACACACCACTCCATGTATACTGTGCACGTGTAGGGGGAAAAACATTTTTCGCTTCATTTTATTGCTACAAAGGAGAAGATTCACCTTTATAGTTGCTGAAAGAATCATTTTGGCAAGGCACCACAACACTGTTTTAAAAGTTCCTTTGGAAACATGTTAGCGGGCCCTTTTCCCGGAACAGGGAGCCAGGAGAAGAACCGAGTGTGCCGGGGACTCTCCAGGCCCAGACAGCAGCAGCAGCAGCAGCAGCAGCAGCTAGCTCAGACCCCGAGGGAGGCAAAACACCAGAGCCGTGGGCTGGAGGAGATACCTGGGGACAGAGAGTGTGAGCTGCCTGCTGAGAGGTAGGAAGAATGCAGGAGGGAAAAGGGGAGAGGGGCCTGCTTTCCCATGAGGAGACAGCTGGCCTACCCGCTGGCTCTTTTGTTTATTTTTATTTTTTAGAGAGAGGGGGTCCAGAGAGAGAGAGAGAGAGGAGGATTGGCACGCCAAGGCCTTGAAAGCCAGATACTTGCGCCACCTAGTGGGCATGTGCGACCTTGTGATTGCCTCACCTTTGTGCGTCTGGCTAAGTGGGATCTGGAGAGAGATGGAACATGGGTCCTCAGGCTTTGCAGGCAAGCACCTTAACCTCTGAGCCATCTCTCCAGCCCTACCTGCTGGCTCTCTGAGAACACCATCCTGGGCTAGAACCCCACCATCCTGAGCATTTTTGTGGCCAGTGCCGGAGGTCATTTAGGCTGTCCTTGCCCTGTGCAGAAAGCACTGCTATCCCAGAATGGGCAAGAGAGACCCCTGGTGACCAGGCCCAAGCAGAAGACACCTGGGGACATTATTTAGGCAAGCTGAGGTTGTCCTGGAATTCAGCTAAGATTGGAGTGGTGTCATGGGCATCCTGGCTAGTGAGCAGAAGGTGGTCTGATGGGTTTGCCTGCTACTTGTCAGGATGTTGAGAGCCAGGCTCTTGGGACAATGACACCAGAAACATCAGAAGACCAAGAGCAGAGATGATGGCACCAAGATGGGTGGGCGTGGGGTGCTGGATCTGATCTTAGTGTATCAGGTCAGTTGCTTTATTGCACTCACACTGGCTTTTGCTGCTCTTCCCAACAAGCCAAGCAACCCTGGTCTGACCAGTGTCTCACTCAGTATGTCTGCCTGTAGCACTCACACCTCTGTGTATCCTTACACGCTCCTACAGTAAAGACAGTGAGCATTTTTCGACATTTGGTGTTGAGACGTTTTCTGTTTCCACGTGCTCACAAGCATCTGTGGACGCTCCCAGTGAGTTCTTCTCCCACATCCAATTCAGCCCTCCCACATCGAGTTTGGATGTTTTCCCCACAGCCTGAGTCTGCAAGGTTACAGTGCATGCTCTTCCTTGTTTCTTGGAAGAAACTCCTTCTCTTACATTCACATCCCGCATCCCCAGCAGAGGATCAAAATTTAAAAATGAAATAAAATAAACTCTCCACTTTGCCTCTGAGACGTGAGGAAATGTTTCAACAGCTACAACCCCGGCCTTTGGTAAGACAGAGGCTGCAGCGAGGCCCTGGCCCTGGCAGGACTTCAGATTGAGGAACTGTGGCCATGCTGTGGTGCCAGCAATGTGCCAAATCACGAGAGTGGAGAGAAGGGTTCCTCCAGGCCAACCCAGCTCCCACATGGGACCCAGGGAAGACCCTCGGGAGGAGGGTGTCAGCCGGCCCCGTGCGGCATGACAACGCCTCGTCTCATCTGGGTTGCTACGTGAAGCTCGGTGACCGCACTGGGCTCTGCCGGGAGACGAAACGGCATGATGGGTTGCAAAGATTTCCTCCAAAACAGAGACTGTAAAACACCTCCTGAAAGCTTCCATATGGAATCCATGTGGACATGATAATATTTGGGAGCGATTCGATGAAATAAAACAGCGAGATTAATTTTGCCTCTGCCGTTTCTTCCGTGAGTGACATATCAACTTATTGGCTCACACTGCGTTTTTATTTTTTATTTTGTAAATTTGGAATTTTTTCTGTTCTTATGAAAGTAAAAAGCAGCACTAATACATATATGCATATATGTAGATATATATAATTTTATGCATATATACATATATATACATAAACCTATATATTTGGAAATTTGGTGGGCATAGTACATCTATAAGCCAAGCAGTAGTAATAACTTTCCCATGAAGGGCTTGTGACCCTCCCGGCCTTAGGCTTTTGACTAGATTTATATATCAGGCCTGCATCCCCTCCCATGGAGCAGGTCTCAAATGCAACTCAAGAGCAGCAGCTGGTTACTGCTACAGCCGTCAGGCCGCTATTGTACTGGTGGGAGCTTCTGGCCTGGGTGAACAGTTGTGTACCTGGCAGGGTCCACTGCTTAAGACTACAAGCGAGTCTTCTCCTCCAGCGGGCTGCATAGCAGTTTCCAGCACTGTGACCGCAAGTCAGCGGGGAGGGTTCCAGCCACACTGCGTTTTTGTCAGGCAGCCCTTGCACCAGAGCTTGTCTGTGACTTCAAAGGCACTGAGCACTCACGACCATTTAGATCCAGATCTTTCTTTTCTTTATGAGCTCTTATGCCACATCATCTCCCTTTATGTCTCACAGCAGTAGCTGCAAAAAAAGTACAGAGTGGGGGGAGGGCAGGGAGGAGGCTAACGATGGTACCAACATGACTGTATACACTGTGTACATCACTAATAAAAAAACACTGCAAAAAAATTTTAAAAAGTACAAAGTGAATTATCACCTCCAGTAATTATCTTCCAAATATTATAAAAATAAGCCTAATGTTGATGACCTTCAGTATGATCTACATGTATATAACATCTAATTGAATTTTTTAACTATTTAATAGAGGGCTGGAGGGATGGCTTAGAGGTTAAGGCATTTGCCTGCAAAGCTGAAGGACCCAGGTTTGATTCTCCAGGTCCCACATAAGCCAAATGAACATGGTGGCGCATGTGTTTGGAGTTCGTTTGCAGTGGCTGGAGGCCCTGGTGCACCCATTCTCTCTCTCTCTGCCCTCTTTCTCTGTCAAATAAATAAATAAATAAAAATAAAATATTTAAAATATCTAATAGAATGTTAGTATTCTTATACTAATGAAGAGAAAGCCAAGTGCTCATAGAGTTTCAATAATGTGCCAGTTTAAAAAAATGCTTTCAGGCTGGAAAGATGGGTCAGTGGTTAGAGGTTCTTGCAAAACCTGCCAGCCCAGGTTCAGTTCCCCAGACACCCATATGAAGCCAGGCACAAAAAGTGATGCAAGCATCTGTTGATTACAGTGGCAAGACCCTGGCACACCTAGACACACATACATACAAAGAAATTTTTAAAAATATATTTTTAATGTATTTTTCTTAGAAATATATTTTAAAAATATATTTCTAAGCAAAATACTACATCTCTGGCATGACCCCAACTGGTTGTCATTTTTTTGATCTGAAATCAGTCTTCCATGTGGGGAGCTCCAAGCCCCAATCTTTGTAACAGATGGTTATTTGTAATGGTTTCCTCTTTCTTGGCAATCTAAATAAAAACGTCAACTTGAAGAAATGTTCCAGGAAGGCGCTTGGAAGAATTATGAAGAGAATTGAATTAATCAGAGAAAGATGAATAAAGGACTCTTAAGATAGCGTACATGGCTGCTGATGGCCAGTGACGCCTTTAGAATGGAAGACACTCAGAACAGTGGACAACTCTTAGGCTCAGCTGATCTACAGCCCAACCTTGAGCAACACCTTTTTCTGATGAGCCTCGTTGCTAGGCAACAGGCTTTCAAACAAATACTACTTGGAGCAATTCTCTGCTCCCTTTGGTCCAAATCAAAGCTGGTATGCCCCATTTGGATGGCATCAAGTGTGACCAAATAGAATGCCAAGTGAGATGTGGAAGGCAGAGTGGTGCAGGTTGCTATTTCTGTGGGATTCTAGAAAAAGAAAGCTGTTGTGACAGAAAGCAGATCAGGGTGGCCGTGCTTCAGAGGGCCTGGAGAGGAGGGGAGGGGATGAACTTCAGAGGAGGAACTTTCAGGGGAGCCTCATGGGACTGTTCCATGGTGATGCCATCCAGGAGTGTTGGGTTGGTTTTTCTCTGCCAATTAAAGAATTTAAAGTCAAGACAGGATTTAAAGGTTTATTTCAAAGCAAGAGGAAAAGGAATCATAGAGAACCATCTCCTCTAGGAGGAGGGGATTCCAGAGCTGGGAAATCCACTGTTCCAGTGGGAACTGGACTTCTTGAATGAGGGAAGTCTGCCTGTCCAGAGGCCATGACTGGTCAGCTTGAATGAAGGTGAGGGTGCTGGTTGGTTCACAACGCATCCAATACTGTGCGGGTCCCAGGAAACTCAGCAAGCCAGCCCACCAGTGGGAACATGTCACTTAGGCCAGGAAGGAGGAGGAAGTGAGGTCACCCTCTGCGCCATCTTGGGTTAGAATGTAGCCCCCTGCCAAGGCCCCTTTTCCCCATCTGTCTTCCTAGTCAAGGAAACTGCCTGTCTCCTACAGTGTCTCCATGTGATGACCAGTCATGGTTATATGATTGTATATTTGTGAAAAGTCATTGACGTTCTCACCAATACTGCTGCATTTTATTGTCTATAAATTGTTTCTTTTTCAGTTCTTCTCTCAAGACAGGGTTTCATGTACCCCAGGCTGGCCTATAACTAGATATATAGTTGAGGATGACCTTGAACATCTGACCCTCCTGTGCCCCCTTCCCAAGTGCTAGGATTGCAGACATGCACTCTTACTCTGGTGGGTTTTTTTTTTAATGAGAGAGAGAATTGACATGCCAGGGCTTCCAACCAGTGCCGTCGACCTCCAGACGCGTGTGCCATCTCGTGTGCACGTGCAACCTTGCGCGCTTGTGTCACCTTGTGCGGCCGGCTTACGCGTGACCCGGAGACTCGAATGTGGGTCCTTAACCACTAAGCCACCCCTCCTACTCCAGTTTCTACGAGGTGCTGGGGATCAAACCCAGGGCTTCATGCATGCCAGCCGAGCACTCTGCCAACTGAGTTACATGCCCAGCTACACTGTATCCTAATAAAGTGAATTTTAAAAAATGTAATAACCCAGAATAGCATTTTGTATCCTTTGGGTGTGACTCAGCCCAGCCAGACTCGGGTACCCCTTGGCCATAGAAAGGAAGTACAGCCATAGAAAGAGAAGTAATGAATCAGAGCAGTGGCCACGGCCGCCCTGCCCAGCAGCGGGTGAGACGTGACTGAGTGAATTCCACCCAAAGCATGGCTTTTAGTCTCTCGAAGTCTTTGGACACCCAGAAAGTGGGCCATCTTTCAGAGTCTCTGAGTCACTCTGTAGAAGATCCTGTAAACCCGTGAGCAGTTGGGTGTGTTCTGAGGTATAGCAAAACACTTGCTTGGAAATACATTCTTTTCTTCCCAGGGTGAGGAAGGCTGGCTTCATGGTCCTGGGGTACTCTTTTCTTGTTATCAGAACTTCATATTCTTTCGGTGGAGGATTGTATAGCAAATGTTAAATCTGAAAAGCAGAGTTGAGTCACTGCTTTGTCCCAAATCTTTAAACACTGGACATTAACACTTAGTATTTTTACAATGACTTAGAGTGAATTGGGAGTGACTTGGCATAGTGAAGCAATTATTTTAACAACAAAACTGTTTTTTGCCTAAAATATTCAGTGATTAAAGGAAACGCATTGTTCGGGATTGGATTCTTCGGATAATTCTGCTTTTGGCAACAAGTAGCAGAGCGCCAGCTTAAATGGGCTGGGACAATAAGGACATTCACTCGCTGCTCATGTGTCCAGCCTCCTAGTCACAGCGGGGTTCAGAGATGCTCTGGCCGGGCGCTGGAGAAGCAACCGCACCAGAACGTCCTCCCTCTCCGCCCCCTGCGCCCAGGCGGTGGGAGCATCCCGACCCCGGTTCCCCGTGATGGCAGGAAGCTGCCGCAGGCTCATTTTTTCATTCGTTCCCTCAAAATGAGAGAGAAAGAGAAAAGTCCTGCAGGACACTCTGATTTCAGAGCTATGAAGGACTTTTCCAGAAATATTTTCTTGTTTGGCCCATGCCTATTTTCTCATTGGCACAGTTTTACACATGGGCCCGTTTCTCGTTTGCTCAAATTAAGACGCGCGTATTTCTTACTGGCTCAAGTCGAGTAACATGCCCGTTTCTCATTGGCTCAAATGGGGACCCGGGCTCAGTCCAAAGAGAGCATCCCCCTTGGGCCTGCTGCAGAATGGTCCAGCCTGTGCACACTGTCCCCGGGGAGGAGTCTGTTAGGAGAGGAGAGGAGTAACACTCACTGAACAATAACATAAACCGATCCTTAATTTAAATCCATTCCTTTGAACTATTTTTTCTGTTACAAAATTAATACAGGTTTTATTTTTTAAGAGAATGTAATCAAAAAGAAAATCAAAAGTCACCAGAGACCCACTAAGAACCATGAAATAAATTACTAAAATACACTTTATTTTATTGGTGTGGAGAGACGGCTTAGCGGTTAAGGCGCGTGCCTGCAAGGCCTAAGGATCCATGCTTGATCTCTCTCCAGATCTCACGTAAGTCAGGCACACAAAGTGACCCAAGTGCAAGGTCACGCTTGTGCACAAGGTGGTGCGAGTGTCTGGAGTTTGATTTCAGTGGCTGAGGCCCTGGCTCACCAATTCTCTCTCTTTCTCGCTCTCTAAAAGAAAATGCACTTTATTTTTTTTTAAATTTTTTTTGTTTGTTTTTATTTATTTATTTGAGAGCGAGAGAGACAGAGAGAAAGACAGATAGAGGGAGAGAGAGAGAGAATGGGCGCGCCAGGGCTTCCAGCCTCTGCAAACGAACTCCAGATGCGTGCGCCCCCTTGTGCATCTGGCTAACGTGGGACCTGGGGAACCGAGCCTCGAACCGGGGTCCTTAGGCTTCACAGGCAAGCGCTTAACCGCTAAGCCATCTCTCCAGCCCACTTTATTTTTCTTCACATGCATGGGCATAGCATGCATTATTCGGTGCGTGGTAGGGTGTGTGCACACACGGGTCTGAGGAGAACGTCAGGCGTCCTTCCTCCATCGCTCGTTGGGCGTTTCCTTGAGACGGAGTCTCTGACTGACTTCAGCATTTGTTATTTTCACGAACTCTCGTGATTCTCTGGTCTGCTCCCCACAGGACTGGGGCTACGTAATATGTGCTGACCCATGCGACTGCTTCCATGGGTTCTGGGGAACCGGACTCAAGTGATCTCAGGTGCTCCTCAGGCCCTCATGCTCACACGGGAAACATTCTTAACCACTGAGGCATCTTTCCAGCCCTAAAAATATACCTTTACTCAAGAAAACTAGTATATCCTATGCACCACAGATGCAGCCCAGCATGACAGTTACAATACAGACTTCGATATCAAGCTCTTAGTTCAGGCACTCTCTGTCTGGGTGTCCTCCTGGGTCAGTCACTTGGCCTTCCCAGGTCTCAGCGGCCTGCTTTCTAATGGGGACAGCATTTGATCTGACTGCATTCCTTTGGCATTAGCCCTCTAGATCCAGGGTCAGCGAGCTATGGCTCCCAAGCCAGATGCAGCTTGCCACCATCGGTATAAGTGAAGTTTTATTGGGATGGATTTATAGACTATCTGTGTCATCCTCACAGTGATAAAGTTAGTGGTTCTAACAGAGAACTTACAGCCTGCAAAGCCCCAAACACCTACTCCCTGAGCCCTTGTAGACAAAGGCTGCTGCTGGTCACAGTGTGCGTGCAGTCGGGAAGCAGTGAGTGGTGAAGCTGGTGCTCAGCTCACCGTCCTCCACTTCCGGTCCTGGACCCTCCTGCCTCAACTAACCTAATCCAGAAAATCCCTCACAGACATGCTCAGAGATTTGCTTCCATAGTGATTCTAAATCCCGTCAAGTTGACAATGGAAGATTAACCATCACAGGGTCTACACACACACACACACACACACACACACACACACACACACATAAAGTCTGGATGTGGGCTGGAGAGAATGCCTTAGTGATTAAGGCACTTGCCTGCAAAGCCTAAGCACCCATGTTTGACTCGACAGGTCCCATATAAGCCAGATGCCCAAAGTGATGCAAGTGTGCAAGGTTGCACATGTGCACAAGGTGGTGCATGTGTCTAGAGTTTGATTGCAGTGGCTGGAGGTCCTGATGCACCAATTCTCTCTCTCTCTCTCTCTTGCTCTCACTCTTGCTCTCGTTCTCTTGCATAAAAAAAGGCCAGTCTGTTGGGCTTGGCTCAAAAAGAGAGAGAGAGAGAGAGAGAAGAGAAGAAAAATCTGGATGTGGTGGTGTATGCCTTTAATCCCAGCACTCAGGAACCTGAGGTAGAAAGATCACTGTGAATTAGAGGCCAGCCTGGGCTACAGAGTGAGTTCAGATCATCTTGGGCTAGAATTAGACCTGCTTTAAAAGATTAAACAAGGCCTAGAGAGATGGCTTAGAAGTTAAGGCACTTGCCTGCAAAGCCTAAGGACCTAGGTTCAACTCCCCAGAACCCACATAAACCAGATGCACATGGTGGCTCATGCATCTGGAGTTTGTTTGCAGTGGCTGGAGGCCCTGGCATACTGATTCTCTCTCTGTGTCTCTCTCTCTCTCTTTCTCTCTCTCCCTCCCTCCCTCCCTCTTTCTCTGAAATAAATACAAAAATAAATAAATATAAAAATATTTTTAAAAGATTAAACAAAACAAACATATATATATAAATGTCACTTTCAACTGTAGTTTTGTGGGCAAAAGCTTTCTCTATATTTAGCAGTACTGGGCTAGGAGTTAAGAACTCTAATTGCCTGGTTTCACATTGTGACCTTGTACCTATTTAATCTTAGAGGTCCTAGGTCTCTTTGCTATTAATAAACTTGAATTCATCAGGTACTTTGAGGAGATTTCAATAAAAATAAAATCCATGTTCTTAGTTCAAATTTTAACAGATGTTATATCCTCCATCACATCAACCATTGTGGGCAATGAGCGAAAACTCGCTGTGGAAAACATGTGATAATGAATCTGAGGTGACTTGAATGTGCAGTGTCCCTCAGAGTTTCGCGTGTTTGTGGTTAAGCGTCACACTTTATCCCTGGTGGAGCTCTGGGGAGGTGGAACCTTGCTGGAGAAGGTGCATCATCGGGGGCATGGTGAGGTTTATTAATCCCACCCCCTGGGTGTTCATGGTCAGCTCATCCTTGCTCCTTCCTCTCAGCTGATGTGACCAGATGCAACACACTGCTGTCTGCCAGGCTTTCCCTACCGCACTCCCCACTAAACCCGTAAGCTGCAAAAACCCTTTCCTCCTATAAGCTGCTTCAGATGTTTTGTCCCAGCCACAAAGAAGGTTAAGTACAACAGACTCATAGAGAAACATTGTTTTAATGTACAAGTCCTTATCTTCCACACTGATATTTCTGCCTCATTTCAGAAGCAGTACAGGTGAAAAGAGACCATGAAAGACATTTCACTGGTGCCTTCAGGTTTAGAAGGTTAGCTGAGGAACATTTAAACAGGCATTTGATGAGTTAGGATCCAAGTCACCTGGCTACCGAAATAAGAAACCCAGCTAACCCAGGGGAGAAGGGGAAGTTCTTTTCTCTGACAGATGCCCCCCACCTTACTGGCCAGGAGGCACGGCAGCTTGCTGACCCCCAGGACCCCGCCCCCTTTCTTCTTGTTGCTCCATCATCAGCCATGACTGAAGCATCTTTCTCTCAGCCTCAGGAAGGGGAAGACAGTAAATGCCAGTTATTCCCAGAGGAGGGACCTGATTGTGCGTGTGACTCCACGGCCACCTTCTTTCTCCATGAGGTCCAGAAGGAAAGGGAAGAGAAGGAAAGGGGAAGGAAGGGAGAGGATAGAAGGATAATGGAAGGGAAGGTGAGGGAAGAACAGACAAGGGCAGGGAATAAAAGGGCCCGTAGTAGCTGAAAAGCCAGATAAGGAGACTGTAGCTGGGCAGCTGTGTGCTCAGCTAAAACTCCACGGGTTCTGTTATTGAAAGACAGAAAGAAATGATGGCTAGTGGAATCCATTCGCAATCTTCCAGGAACTGTCGTGGAAAGTACCACTGTTTCATTGGCTCCAAGATATTAATATTGTTTTTGATTTTTATAGGGAACTTTAATACATGAACGTACAGTCATATTCCCACCAGGTTATTCTCTCTCGCTTGCTCTCTTTTTTTTTTTATTTTTGTTTTTGGTTTGTTTTGAGGTAGGGTCTCACTCTAGCCCAGACTGACCTGGAATTCACTATGTAGTCAGTCTCAGGGTGGCCTCGAACTCATGGCGCTTCTCCTACCTCTGCCTCCCGAGTGCTGGGATTAAAGGCATGCGCCACCATGCCTGGCTCAGGTTATTCTCTTTTGTTCCCTCTCCCCTGCCCTCCTTCCACTGAGGGCCCTTCTCAGCGAGGTTATCAGGAATCACTGTGGTGCAGTGAATGCACCAGTCCATCCCTGTGGGGAAGACAGGCCCTCACAGAACATCTTCCCACCCTGCGGCTCTTACATTCTTTCCACCACAGATCCATGTTTTGAATCACAAAGTAGAGGGAATAAAAGTACCATTTGGACTGATCCATTGCTTTCTTCTTATCAATGTATGTGTTAGACACACCCCAATTTAAGAAATTCTAAAGTGTGGCAGGGGTGGAAGGTAGAGGATGCGACTTGATATAGAAGAAGTAAGGTGACTTAAAAGAAAGCACAGATCTGGAGAGCTAATTCAATCAGATAATTATCCTTGCAAGCACAAGGACCTGAGTTCTCACCCCAGAACCCGTGTGCGCTGGCAGAGACAAAGGACCCATCCCTGGGACTTGCTGGCCAGCTGGTCTAACACAATTAGGCAAGTTTCAGGCCAATGAGAGACCCTGTCTTTAAAAAAGAAAAAAAAAGGGGGGGGTACTGGAGAGATGGCTTAGCAGTAGTGAAGCGCTCGCCTGTGAAGTCTAAGGGCCCCGATTCCAGGCTCGATTCCCCAGGACCCACGTAAACCAGATACACAAGGGGCACACGTGTCTGGAGTTCCTTTGCAGTGGCTGGAGGCCTCGGTCCACTTTTTTTTCCGTCTCTCTCTCTATCTGCTTCTTTCTCTCCCTGTCTGTCTGCCGCTCTCAAATAAATAAACCCAAAAGAAATAATTAAAAGAAAAGAGCAGTGGGTGGTCTCAGAAAGAATGTCACACGAGGCTGTGCTTTGGCCTCCACAGTCATGGACACATCCAGACGTGCTCACACACACACCCTCCTCTCCACAAACAGCTGCTTTGTCATCTGCTTTGGAGCCCTTGCCTTCTTACTCAGGTGTGAGGCTGCAGTTCTGGTTGATCCACTCAACTTAGTGCTCAGAATAAGTGGCTGGCAGGTATCTCAGCGTGGCTTTGCTCTGAGTCAAGGTCTCGTGACTGCTAGTAGAGAAATTTTGGGCCCAAGGGCTTGGAGAAAACACGTCTAGATTTCCACTCCTCCTGGGCCAGACCAGGAGTTGAGTCAACAGACAAGAGAGGCTCTGTTTTTCATAGTGATCTTGCTTCATAAAAGTACGATAAAAGAAAAGCAAGCCAGGCGTGGTGGCGCACGCCTTTAATCCCAGCACTTGGGAGGCAGAGGTAGGAGGATCACTGTGAGTTCGAGGCCACCCTGAGACTCCATAGTGAATTGCAGGTCAGCCTGGGCTTGAGAGAGACCCTACCTTGAAAAACCAAAAAAAAAAAGGGGGGGGTGTATGAAAACACAGAGTGACACTGAGGGAACAACCAGGCCCCGGGGCACCTGCCGTCTTGCTTCAACAGAGCATTGTTAAGCAGTGTTTTGAATACCGAGCACTTGACTCAGTGCTACCAAATGGTTCGGGCCCTTGCCCCGCCAGAGCTCCAGAGTTCCTGGGAGGAAAACGATGACCAGGTAAATGCGAGAAAGAAGTTCTGTATGAGGTTTGGTGCAGTTTGGGATGTGGGAGATCAGATTCAGGGGAGATGAGATTGGGGACCAAAGGCGTCAAAGGATCCTCGAAGGCCAGGGGCGGTCCCACGAGCGCATGGAGCTGCGGGGGTGCGCACAGTAGGGAATGGCACGCGAGGCGGGCCACCGGGCTGGAAGCAGTGTGGGGTTGTAGAACTTCGCACTTCTGTTCCCGTAGCAGCCTTGTACTCAGTAGGCCAGTGACTGGATTGAATTGAATTTCACTGAATTGTATGTCCTTGAATTGTATTGAATGACAACCTATTGGACCACCAAATAGAGATGAGCTGATTTTTCTAGATCAGACATGTCAGATTCCAATACATGGACAAAAACAAAATAATACTTTTGATGCTTGATTTCTTGGGCTTGTGATTTTTTTAAAATTTTTCTCTCTCCTTCCTTCCTTCCTTCTTTTCTTCCCTCCCTCCCTCCCCTCTTTCTCTCTTTCTCTCTTTCTCTCTTTCTCTCTTTCTTTCTTTCTTTCTTTCTTTCTCTCTTTCTGGGAGAAAGAGGCAGATAGACAGAGGAAGAATGAATGCTACAGGGCCTCTAGCCACTGCAAACGAACTCCAGACACATGTGCCATCTGGCTTATGTGATACTAGGGAATTGAATCTGGGCCCTTAGGCTTCACAGAAAAGTGTTTTAACCACTGAGAAATCTCTCCAGCCCTGGATTGTGACTGTATTCATCAATGTATGATTTGAATGTTTGATATATAATGAACTATATGATTGTATCCCACTAGTTTATGCCCTTTTACACTCATTTTTCCCAATTAACAAAAGTATACATGTGCTTTATTTTAGAATACACCTTTTTAAAAAATATATAGGTAGTTGTTTTATTTGGATTGAGGAGGTACCAGGTTAAAGAGTGAGTATGTAAGGTTATTTTATTTTAATGATGAGGTACCAGGCTAAAGAGTGAGTGGGTAAGGTGGAAGCCTGGATTTCTACAACTGAATCCCAGATCCTGGCTCCGTGACCACCCGGATGTTAACTGGTGTGTATATTCTAGTCTTAGCCCCAATTTCCCCATCTGTAAACTCAGAATGGCAGTAAATTGTTGCAACAACTAACTACAACAACTAATGTCCTTAAAAAAATCTGGTTCTTCTTAGTCTGTATCCTATTCTTCATATTTAGAATGCACTTTCTTTTTTTACTCAAAGTAGTTAACCAAAGATATGAGGATTATACTATAATGTGCTCAGCTAAGTTAACCACATCTTGTAGATTTGACCTTATCCAAATGCCAGAGGACACACTCTTTCATTTTCAGGTTTTAAGATGTAATTTTGAAGGACCCAGGCAGGTCATTCTATCGTGTATCTTTGCATTTAGTTAATGGCAGATTTATTCAATGCAGGCGTTTCTTGCTATATTTTGTGACTGAAATCTGTTTCTATTGTGCAGATCACTATTACAGATGAGGAAGTTAGCAACCCATCCTTTCTAGATCTCGTGAGAACCCCCCAGATGAGGAAGTGCACTCTCATCCTCATGTTTGCTTGGTAAGTTTGACTTTCAGAGCCTGTGTCAAATTCCCCGGGCATCCATCCTTTCCTCCCAAGCAGGCACCCCGCTCTCTCTACTAACTCACGTCTCTCTGGCGTCTGCTGCAGGTTCACAAGTGCTGTGGTGTACCAAGGACTTGTCATGCGCCTGGGGATCATAGGCGGCAACCTCTACATTGACTTCTTCATCTCAGGAGTCGTGGAGCTGCCGGGTGCTCTCCTGATCCTCCTGAGCATTGAGCGCATCGGACGACGCCTCCCCTTCGCGGCAAGCAATATAGTGGCCGGGGTGGCGTGCCTGGTCACTGCGTTCTTACCAGAAGGTAATCGTCGCTTAAATTTATTTGCCAGCTACCAGGTATCCTGAAAAAAAAAAAAAAAAAAAACCATTAAAAGGATTGAGTATGAAGGGAAGGTCACTTGTCTCGATGAACTGCCCCAGACAGCCTGGGTGATGGCGCTGTTTTCCGCTGCCTCAGGGTAATTGAAGATGAGATCAGTTCTAGGGGCCCGAGGATACAGCTCAGTCGGTGGGGTGCTTGCCTTCTGTAAGTGAGGCAAATGTGAAGAATGACATGTACCAAATGGTGGAAAGGAGCCATTTTCCCAAAGTACAGAACAATTCCAGAAACCGGAGTTCTAGGCTTGGAGACCCCACTCTGGCTCCATTCTCCCTAAAGAAGGTTAACAAAAGTAGTGGAGAGATGGCTTAGCGGTTAAGCGCTTGCCTGTGAAGCCTAAGGACCCCAGTTCAAGGCTCGATTCCCCAGGACCCATGTTAGCCAGATGCACAAGTGGGTGCACGCATCTGGAGTTCATTTTCAGTGGCTGGGGGCCCTGGTGTGCCCATTCTCTGGCTCTCTCTCTCTCTCTCTCTCTCTCAGTGTGTCCCTTTCAAATAAATAAATAAAAGTAAAAACAAACTTTTAAAAAAAGTAATGGTGAAAGGCAGGAAAGGTTTCTAATCAAAGGAACCACTTGGACCATTTGGAGAAGGTAGAAGGTAACATTTTAGGACTAGAGAGATGGCTTAGCAGTTAAGGTATTTGCCTGCAAAGCCAGAGAACCCATATTCAATTCCCCAGGACCCACATAAGCCACATGCACAAGGTGGCACATGCATCTAGAATTTGTTTGCAGTGGCTTGGAGGCCCTGGCATGCCCATTCTCTCTTCCTCTATCTGCCTCTCAAATAAATAAAATAAAATATTTTTGAAAAATAAAGTAGCATTTTAATCCACCTTCAAAGTGTTGGTGTGCACTGTAGATTTAAGTAAGGGAAGAAGTGGGGAAGGGGAAGAGTCTTAGGCGGTGGCCTGGTCCATCAGTATCTCAGGTCTGAGGCTGCAGTGTGGCTTCAAAGAAGTCCTTTATCACTCAAAGAGACAATTCCATTCTTTTTTTTTAATTTTTAATTTTTTATTAATTAGTTTTGTATTCAGCAAATACAGTCAGTTTGGTACCATTATTAGGCTCATCTGTGACCTACCCTCTCCGCTTGGCCCCTCCTTGTTGATATATATGGGTCGTGCATTGTGGAGTTAGCCCGCAGTTATGGGTAGGTTTAATGTCTCTGCATATCATGACCCAACATGTGGCTCTGACATTCTTTCTGCCCCCTCTTCCGCAAAATTTCCCTGAGCCATGTTGGGCTCATTTTTGATCTGCTTCATTGATGAGATGTTGGGGGCCTCTGGGTCCCTGGATCTCTGATTTGGTAGGAGTTGATTTTTCTCTATGTTGATTTCCTTCACCCTTGTGCTGGTACCCGATTCACCAGGAAAACAGCACCCTTGCTTGTTTCGCCAATTTTTCTTAGTTTTAGCCAGGGCCCTTTTGAAGTATGACGGGCTGGCTCTGTCCTTAGGATCTACATCTATCTGAAAAAGAGAAGCAGATTCTCCAATGGAGAGTAAGTTAACACCAAGACAAATGAGAAAACCCTTACTTTTTAATAAAGAATTTAATAGGTGTAGGCCCGCTTGTAGCCCACGATTGGTAGCTTGATAATGGAGAGAGGGCTTATGTTTGGATATGGTTCTGACTTATTTCCCAGCTCCAGCTATGGGTCCTGTACCACTGAGGGGATCAGTTAGCCAAATCAAGAGCAGTTGGTTTCCCACCATGGCTGTGTGCCACTATTGCACTTGTGTGGGCATCACAACAGGTTATTTGCTGCTAAGTAGGTGAGACCATGAGTTGCTTGGACAGATATTGGTCATTTTCCCCCAGTCGCCCATGTATCACCTTCTGGCACTAGACACAGTGACTGTTTGGGGACTGACTCTCTTCCAGCTTCCAGCCATGCTGTTCCATTTTACATGTCGACCACATACGTGGTCTTTAGCAGTAGGGTCTTACCACTAACTTTTGGTGGGGCATCAAGTACTCGGAGAGAAATCTGTCTTTCTTTTAGGAAACCTTGTAGGTCTCTCTGATCAAAAGCTCATTGTGGATGATAGCCACTTGCTGGTACTGGGAGTTACAGGTCAGTGCCTACTAAGAAAGGGAAGAAGAAGATAACTAATACAAAAGAGTTAGAGAGAAAAGGGAGAGGGAGGGAAGCTGTAGAAGATTAAGGTCAGTCTTCATCATACCCTCTCCAGTGTCTTGTGGCTCAGGTGTTCCCTGTAAGGGCCTGGTGAAGGTTCAGCCATTTGGTCTGCCTTTTAGGAAGTAGAATTTTATGGTACCATTGCTGTTTGGGTCTAGATTTCTGTTTCCCACCCCTCTGTCACCCTCCCCTCCCTCCCCACCCATCCTGTTGTCTAGTCCACTAGATGCTTGCTGGGTATGTAAGGCATCTTGGGTAGATTCAGGTTAGGTGCTGTAGATGAGTGAGACTATGTGGCGATTGTTTTTCTGTGATTGGGTAAGTTCTCTGAGAATGATCCATTCTTGACAAGACCATTCCTACTTAGGGCATGATCTCATCATTGGCTGACTTGTATGCAAAACTCTGTTGTCCCTAGAAGCCAAGGTGACTCCAGGTTTAGGACAATGACTGGAGACTTTTAGGTGCTTTTGAGTGGTGGCGGGGACAGGGTCTGAGATAGGACCTTGCAAAATGTGGCAGAATGGAACCTGAACCTCAGTTATTCTTACTTCTGTGCCTTCAGCTTTGAAGGGGTAGAGGTTGGCTCAATGTCACTGGGTTTTATACAGTGGCTGGGTGGTTGCCGTGCAAAGCTAGGCAGATGTCTGATCCTAGATTATAAAGCAGAGGAGACAGACAGGAAATGAAGGCAAAGATGACAGACTTAATTTGTCACCCTGCTTTTAGTACCTCATGTTCCCGTGTAAGGAGTCGGTGCTGTTTAATAGCCACGATTTCTAGGTACCTTTACACTCCCAGAAACAGAATCACCCCTCCTCCCTTCAGCTGCTTCCTGTCAGGTGTCTGGTCACAGCAACAAGAAAGTAAGTAACACAATGTCCAAGCCACCGTCCGAATCACTGTGTAAGGCAGGAATTGAGTTTTTTTTTGTTGGGAACACTCACATGTTGGGAGATACAAGGCAAAAAACAAGCTTTTGTGAATGGTCCACTTGACTTTAATTTTGTAGATATTATGTATGTGACTAAAGCTTTAGAATGGTCCTTAGCAGCTGGGCATGATGGCACACCCCTTTAACCCCAGCACTTGGGAGGCAAAGGTAGGAGGATTGCAAATCCAAGGCCACCCAGAGACTCCATAGTGAATTCCTGGTCAGCCTTAGCTAAAGCAAGATCCTACCTTGAAAGAAAAAAAAAAAAAAAAAAAAGAATGGTTCTTAGTAGGATGAGTGCTCTTTTCCTGAACAAATTTTATTTGTACTTTCTGAAAACTTGGATGCTTTTAGTCACATGTCCAGTATGACTGGTGGGTCAGAATCAGTTTTAAACCTCTAAGATAAATTCCAGATGTGAACAGAGGCTCCTCCCCTGAGCAAGCTTGCCTTCCAATTTAAAGAGCTAGTGCACCAGACTCCGGAGGGTGGAATTAGCATTAGAAAGGCTATTTTTTTTTTCTCAGCAGGCTTAACATCACCCTCCGCCCTGCCCCCCTTGCCCCCCAGCTCCTGGCCTGAATGCGGATGGCCTTTGGAGAAGCCACGTGGAAAAACTTATCAGAAAATGGCTAGTCAGCTCTCCCTCCTGTTTACAGTTTGGGAATGAAAGTCTGTGAAAAAGAAATCATCTTTCTGTCTAGATCTTATTCTAAGATTCCCTACTTTAGGAATAAATGTTTGAACCTGAAGCCGGGAAAGTAGAGCTCTTCTTTATTCACATTTATCTGTCCTCGCCAGTGCGCCTTGACTTGGTCTGGCTGCGGACCTGCCGCGCTGATGAGTCTTCCTGTGGGAGTGAGAAAGGTGCCTTTTATGTCTAAGTGAGAAGGAAATCTGTGTATCTTAATTTATAAATCTTTATTAGGACTTTTTGCCAAATTGGCTTCTTTTTCAGAACTCAGAGCAGATGGTACATGCAGAAATTGGAAATGCTAACTTAAATTTTGTGTCTCTTGTTCAGGAAATGAGGCACAATCCAAACATTCTGCAGCAGCCTGACCCCATTCACCCGGGCCCCGCTCGGAGAGGAGTGCCGTTTCTCTGCGCTCTCCCAGAAGTGTGGAAGATATTTGAGCTTTAGGGATCATTGAGAACGAGAAAGAGGAGAGAGAAAAGAGAAAGAGTCTTAGGTAGCCCAGGCTGGCCTTCAACTTCTGATCTTCCTGCCTCAACTTCCAAAGTTCTGGGATTATAGGCATAGGCCACCGAACCCAATTTAAGTACTTACGTAGTGATGGGGATTGAACTCGGGACTTCGTGCTTGTTAAGCAAGTGCTCGACCATCAGAGCTACATCCCCAGCCCTTAATGTGGTTTCTTGCCACACGGCCATCGAAAGATGTCTATTGCCACCCACAATTCAATTTGGTATGTTACCAGGGTGACGAAGATTTTCATATCCACACATAACTACACATAATTCATACCCATTAATGCATGGGTTTCACAGTTCAGTTAACGGATAGTGTAGTACGCTGGGATCTTCCGCTTCTGTCTCTTCCTCCTCCTCTTCCTCCTTCTCTGTCCCAGGGAACTGTATTGCTTGGAAATGAGTTGAAAGTCTTTAGGTTCAGGTCAGCATGGAATGACCACTCATCCCACAAGGGGGTCAACCCAGTGCCATTTTCTGCTTTATTGAATTGGCCCCTTGTTGACCTGAATTAATCATATGTTTCTGACGGTGTATGTATTTGTTTGAAGTCTTGGTTTTTGTTCAGTTTTGTTTCTAGCTAGTTTATTTTGATTTACATATCTAGTTTATTTTTCAGTTCTCCCCTTGGTTGTAAACTTGTCTGTGGGACTCATAGAGCAATCTTGACATAGTGCAAAAGAAACCTCTGCCTGACCCTCTCGCCCAGAGATCAAAGTCCTTTCCATGGCCACAGTCAGTCCTCAGCATGTGTATGTTGGGGGGAGACTGTACCACAGGCCTGGACCCAGGGAATCTGGGTGGCAGTGCCCACTTTACATTCTCAACAGCACCTGCTCATTGAAGGACGGGTGGAATGCACTTCCCAGTCCCCTCTTGCCCTCATGAAAAAACAAAGCATAAATAAAACACTTGCTTACAACTGTTCTATGCCAGAGCAGATGCCGGCCCAGAGCATGAGAGCTACTCAGATATTCCTCACTCCCTGGTGTAACCAGGAATGTGACAGGTGTTCTGTCTGGGAAGACATCAAGTACACCAGGATGTCCTCAGCCAGTTGGCAATGAAATCGCAGTGAACTAGAGCTTCCCAGCAAAGGCCTGGCCTCCTGAGCCATCTCTATTTCTCCTTGCCCTCCTGGCAGCTGTTTTATTGACTTAATTTTAGCTTTTTTTTTTTTTAATTTTTATTTATTTATTTATTTAAGAGTAACAGACACAGAGAGAAAGACAGATAGAGGAAGAGAGAGAGAGAATGGGCACGCCAGGGCTTCCAGCCTCTGCAAACGAACTGTAGACGCGTGCGCCCCCTTGTGCATCTGGCTAACGTGGGACCTGGGGAACCGAGCCTCGAACCGGGGTCCTTAGGCTTCACAGGCAAGCGCTTAACCACTAAGCCATCTCTCCAGCCCAGCTTTTTTTTTAATTGACTATCTTCTAGAGAGAACACACATACCTCTACTAAGCTTTCTTCCCTTCTTTCATCACACTCATACTTTTTACTAAAAAAATATTATTCCTGATGTGGAAGTGCATGCAGATTATGAGTTCAAGACCAGCATGGCCTTGATCCTATCTCAGAAACCAAGGACTGGAATGGAGCTCAGTTGTGAGCACTTGCCTGGCATTCATAATGGTCTGAGTTCAATCCCCAGTGCCACAAAATATAATGCATGATTAACATACATTCAAAAGGCACACAAATTCTAGAAGACAAGAGAACCATCTGGTGTTGAGTATACACCCTCCAGGTCCTGCACCTCCAGCTTTGTTTGAGTGAACACACGAAGTCTCATTCATTCAGTCCCCTGTCCTCACACTGAATTCTCTAGGAAAAATGACACTTTTGTTGTTGTTGATGTTGAGGTAGGGTCTCACTCTAGGTCAGGCTGACCTGGAATTTACTGTGTAGCCTCAGGCTGGCCTTGAACTCACAGTGATCCTTCTACCTCTGCCCTATCCCCCAGTGCTAAGGTTA